>NW_028145475.1:1775000-1925000 GCF_977016875.1 Pavona decussata | reverse complement strand
TACTACAACGTTCAAGACTGATCCATAAAAATGCATTTGTCGGACGGTTAATTGGTACTGTAGATAACATTTGCTGCCAATTACAACTTGGGAAACTTTCTCTGATTTTGTTTTACTATGTTTTTTTGAGCTCTTGCTTGCCATTTCTTTGTGTAGTTTTCAATAATACGCCGTAAATTCTAAAGATTAAAAATTCAACTCCAGATTTAGATTGCCGTCAGTTAAAATTCCTACCTTGAAATTAAAAATAAACAACAGAATGGATCGAAAAACAACACCCACAACCCACGAACGTGTTTAACTGATTGAACTAAACATCTTAACCCGGTTACGATAAATGACACCATCGGAAAAGCAACCGTTGGTAGAGTATGAAACTTCACATTTCATGAAAGTGTTGTTGCAAGGCACCTTAAGTGTAGTGCATTGCACAGTACCAACTGCCTGTTTACCTCTTGGATTAACTATAGTTGGTGTTCTCCTTCAGTTTGTATTTGAAGCTGTTCGCGGTAGAGGATACCAAAGTGATATCGCACTAGACGAGATCAGATTCATCTCTGGTCAGTGCACTGCGGCCCAACCCATTGAAATTATCTCGCCCACCTCCAAGACAACAGCAAAAACCGTCCCTTCAGAAGGGGTCGGGGGTAAGTACAACACATGCATATGCCGTGTTGTTTCGGTTTAACTGGTGTAGGAGAACTGCACAGACAGCTTCTCACATCTTCTTACTGCGTGAGAAAGTGGCAAACTGCCAAGCTCTTTTGGTGTATGTGTGTGTGTAAGATGTAACAGTAATGATATTATATTTATTTGGCGCAAATGTCAAAACAAATGCTCTAATGGGCTTAACAAATCAACTGCAAAAATGACAGCTGCTAACAGTCCTTTTCACAACACCACCCTTCCCCCCTTCCTTTTCCCCCAGTTTAATTCTTCAATGAATATCCCCCCAAAATTCTTCAGTAAATATGAACGGGCCACAGAGCAAAACTGGATGAATAGTAGTAATTTGGATTGTTAATTCCCGAACCTCATATCAAGCGATTATTTGTTTAGGACTGAGCTGCTTACCCGGCTGGTCTAAACATGGCAGATCCTGCTACAAAGCATATAATGGAAAACATCTCTGGTACGCAGCAAAAGCTCGCTGCCAACAACATGGAGGGTATCTCGTCGCCATAAACGACACTAACGAGCATGCCTTCGTGAAGAGCATGGCGGCAAAGCTCTTTGGAGATTACGCCATTTGGATCGGACTTCGCCGAGACTCGGGCGGCAAGTTTTCGCGTTGGGACAACGGAGAACCACTCACCTACACCGCATGGATCAGGAATGAACCAAACAATACGTTCCAAGACGAAGACTGTGCTGAAATGTTCCGATATAGTGGAGGATGGCGCGACACTACGTGCAAGGGGCGTTATGCTAGAAAACATCCGTTCATTTGCGAGATGAGTAAGTTTTGAGTGTAAAGAGCGATTTTCAATTGGGTGTCGAAAGTAACTGCGCGTTGGCTTTGGTTTTGCTTTATTCCACTCTGTGATTGGTTGACAAAACTCGCGACACTTTCTCAACCAATGAGATGTAAAACCAAAACCAATCGTGCCCCGCTCGCATGCGTTTTCCCGCGCTTGGCGCCGGTTACATACATTTGCTTTGAATTCTGATTGGTCCATTGCGCTGTTTGCGCCTGTTGTGATTGGCCAGACTAGTTTCATTGGTTTTGGTTTTATGACACTCAATTGAAAACCGCTCTATTGTGTGTTTGCATTCAAGTCCTGGCCACATTCATCCCAAGATTGGTATTGCTTAGCATATCAGTTTTCTTTTTGTTCTTTAACACTCACTGACGGCTTGATCAATTGCATACTTGTCTCAGGGCGCATTCTTTTGGCACAATTCTGGCTATTCTTACTCCAGTTCAAGAAGAACAGTTCGCAATAGAACGTAATTTCGCTTAACTTTACAATCTCTCCAAACTGAAGAACGCAATACCTTTTATTCTGAGAACTGTATTCCATTGAGTACTGTACTCCGTTCATTCTACCCGTGTACTATTCTGTTCATTCTGAAACTGAATAGGTCGCAAAAGAACCTGAATACCGTATATTCTGTGTTTTCCTCTTGCGGAATAGTCACAAAAGCACGCTTCCTTAAATTCTACTTTCTTTTTAATAGCACAGTCGCGTAAGGAAGGACAGACTGCAGCCCAGTGCCCCCGCGGTTGGAGAAAGCTGGCTGACGCCTGTTACCGAGTCTACAGCGGAATCTTTTCCAGGTCATGGACTAATGCGAATAATGTGTGTCGTGCCTCACGTGGGAACCTCGTGAGCATTACGTCATCAAGCGAGCACAATGCAGTATGGGGATTAACGGAAGCGCATTCTCAAGGCACTTACGGTTTCTGGATTGGATTGAAACGTTCCCCAATCAACACGTTCGTGTGAGTAACAAGCTTTATAAGTTCATTTCAGGACTTGTCGGTTCAAATTTATGTAAGAATTTAAAAAAGTAGAAACACGGTAAAGTAACCAAAAGTACTTTTGTTTTATGTAACTAAAGATGGGAGGATGGAAGTCCGCTGACCTACACTAAGTGGTCAAGAGGAGAACCAAACAACAGGGGCCAGCGTAAAGATTGTGCGTACATGAGTTCCATCACAGGAAGATGGTTGAATATTCGCTGCTCGCGTCTGCTGCCCTTCATTTGTAAAATATGTAAGTTTAACCATTAGTTAGCCCATGTCAAACGGGCGCCAGATTCAAAGGGAGTGCAAAATGAGAACGAGAGTTGACGTGAGCGTAAGCCTGCAAGCCCCAATATCAAACTGTATACTCTCCTTACTGTCCTTCCTACCATCTGTAGAAATAGTGAAATGAGAAATTAGATACGATCACTACTTGGACTTAATTAATGTGGAGCGCACGGAACTCGAAGTGAGCATTAAAGAGAGTGATGAGTACAGTGCGTGAGAGTCGAGAAGACTTCAGTAAACGCTTTTATAGAGCTTCAGAGAGACCATGGGAGCGCATAGGAGTTGGCTGAGAAAACGAAAGAATAAATTTCCTTTGATTCTCAATTAAAACGTGAACAGAGCAAAACAATTAAAGAGGTAAAAAGGGTCGGCGAGAGCGCATGAGAGTTTGTGCTGTTATCACTTTTTGAAGAAACATTTAGCAGCTCAAACTGTTTGAGAGCCTGCGATAATCTTCGAGAGCGCATCACAATTGCAGGCCAAACTTCGATGGCGATAGTTCAATTTTCAAGCTTCAATTTAATGTACGTTTGTGAGAATTTAGAAGTTAGTTGTAATATGAGAATTTCAGATCAATTGAAAGCGGGAGGTTGCACTCTCGCAAACTTTCGTTCTCGTTTGACTCCTTACTGTTACCATGCCTCGCTTTAATGTAAATTTTGAGAACTATTTAAACTCTTTTAGTTGAAATACCACAAACTTCCAACATAACTGATGAACTATAATTGTTTAAACTGTTGTGGTCTCCCTGTCTACACGCCAGTTGTTATTTTCCTTTTTTCCTGTGCCTGTAGGCGAAGGAAAATAATATAAAATAAACTTTGACATCCCAAACGAAGTAATGATCTGAAAAGTCGTCTTCAAAAAGTATCGAATACCAAAATTATCAGACATCATATTTACAAGTAGCCCAGGGGAGGAATGACACTTATGCCCAGAAATGCACCTAACCCTGATTTTGGGTACTTTATATCTGAGCTGATTTTCAAAAAGGTGGCTACAGAAATTGAGCACATTTTGAGACTTTCTAAGCTGAAGGAATATGCTAGTCATTAACAATACTCCAGTTACGGTTCATAACAAAAACGTAAGGTCAGGAAATACTATGCAAGAGAAAATAGGGGCTTTTCTTTGGAATTATATGTGACATTGGCATCCGAGTGAAATGAAACATGACCTGTGATCCGAATAAACAAGTGTGACATGGCAATTATTAACGGCGCCAACGCATCTTTAATCTCACCCAAAACCCGGTGTTTTAGCGCTCAAGTCTAGCTTTCTACAACAGAATCGGCTTAATCGGAGCAAGACAGCGTTTTAAATTGATTTTTCGTCTTCAGTCTAGATCCATGACACAATCCGAATCACGCCAAGCAAACATCTGGAAATTATTTATGACATTGAGACCGGAAATCCGACCCAAAATCGCACTTCTTGACTAATCGATCACTAGCCTAACAACGCTACCGTTATAAAGGCGAAAAATAATAGAATAGCTTTTCAAACTCACGCTTCTTGAAGAGAAAATCCTTGCCCATTCTTGCTAGTGTTTTCCATATCAGCTTAAGTCCCGGATGTGGAAATCAACATTTGAAAAGGGAAGGGTTAGCGCCCTTTTCCACCACAAAAATATACTAAGTCTTTGGCTGGGTAAACAATTCGCGAAAATTTCACGTTGCCCGAAAAGAACTCATCCCTAAGACCTACTTCTTAAAGCCAAAGACTGTCACCTCCTCAAGCAAAGCCCACAATATACAAGCCTTTAATAGTCCAAGCCCGAGTAACTGAAAATTACCCGTTTAGCTTAAACGAGGACTACTGGTAGCAAGCATATTAGACGAGGCAGGAACTGCACTCGTAAGACTTTTCCCTCACTAGACTTAATGATGTCCTCAGGAAAACTTTGCTTCAGGAAGCCAAACGAAACGCTAGGTCCAATGACTAAGTTCTGAGCTCAGAGCGCGCGCCGAATTCAAAGCCAAATCGTTGAGCGGTTAGAAGACGTTTGAGAGAGAGTGGGGCTAGGTTAACAAACCAGGGAGGGGTGGGGGGGAGAGAGAAATATTTTGATTTTATAAATATTTTCTAATGACCATTGTAATTTATTTACTTACTGATGTGAAATTCAATAGGAAACGCTAAAAGAAAAAAAAATAAATATCTTAAGAAAAGTTAACAAAAACGTCAATTTCTGTAGCCACCTTCTGGAAAATCAGCTCAGATATAAGACAGACCTTTTTGTCGTTTTCATATGGCTTCATGTTTGACAGAATTATTTGTGTTTTAGTAAGAATTTAGGGTAGGGGACACTTTGTGATGTCTATCATACAGTTCATGCATCTCATTAGCGTGCATTTCTGGACATATGGAACGAATGTGTGACGAGCCAAAAGAGCGACGGCCTAGGAGGCTACGGTAATTTACAAGTGTTTCGTACTGTTTGCCTACACAGCTCTGACTAAGGACGTTCCGACGGCCTCCCCTCCAGCCGCAAGACCTCCTCCTGTCTCATGTGGCGTAAAAAGAGTCACACGGTCAGCTCCCCCTGGACCGGCCATCGGTCAAATCATAGGTGGAAAGATTTCAAACCCAGGGGCGTGGCCATGGCAAGTTGCTATCATGTGTAAAACGTGTCAGGCTCAAGATTGTGGAGGAACGTTGGTTTCTGCATACCACGTGGTTACATCTGCTCATTGTGTGCCCACCAACAACGAGACCTTTATCACGAGATACAAGGTAAGTCCCACGCGCTGAAGTCGCCTGCCACACAGAAACGGGACGCGTCGGAACCTTGGAGGAGGAGCTCTCCTGGATACGCCAAATTGGAATGAAAGATGGTAGCAGTGATTGTAGTTCCTCTGTATTTGTAACTTCCCAACCGCGCATCTCAGCGAAAAGTGAAACTTCCCATAATCTAACAGTAACTAGACATATGTTAATTCACATTCAACGTTTCTCTTGGATCTTCAGAGTTCATTTTTGTGTTTATTTCACACACGGTAACAATTAACACACTGTCAGCTTTTAAGGCCTCCGCTTACAAACCACAAAAAAACTGTGTTCGAATGACTAATCGATTAGCCATAGTGTGTTCAAAAACGCATTAATAATTCATAAGCCATTGACCTATCAAATGGTCGATAAAACATCGCGTGCAGTGGTTTTCAAATCCGATAAAACCTCCTCCTTATTAGTGTGCGGTGTTTAATGGTTTTCTCGTATGCTAATTTCCAACGTTCACAAAAGCATCATTGTTTTGAACTCTCTTGACACGCTTTTCCAGGAATGATTTTGAAGCCGTTCAAAAAACTCGCAGCACGTGTTTTATCGGGTCTAAAACCGGTTTTAAATCCCGATAAATCACTTCTGCTCGTGTTTTAAACATTACTTAACCTTTAGCAAGAGCTGTGTACGACACATTATGTTATCCTAGTTTGCAAGCAGTTCATAGCCAGTCCCTGAAGCAACTACGGCTATAACAATAGGGTAAACCATTCTCATCATTCTGTCACGCGTCCTCAATACACACCATTTTGCGTCTTTGAACACTTGCAGGTCCGGCTTGGTGAGCACCACTTCGAGACGACTGAAGGTTACGAACAAGACATAGATATCGCTTCAGTCACCATACATCGGTCGTACGGAGTGGCGACCAGTTACGATCGTGACATCGCTGTTATTAAGCTGGCCTCTCCAGCCAGAATCAACGACCGCGTTTCACCAGTCTGCTTACAAAGCAATAATGCTGACTTTCCTCCTGGTATGTATGTCGGGTTTTAAATCTTAAGGTGCGTAGGTTTTTTCTTTCAACGAGAAAGAGAAGGGGGAGGGGACGAGGTGGAGGAAGCCACTCTACAACATGCCTTGAAAATAACGAAGTTCACAACCCACCCCAACCCCAAACAAAGTACGTCTGGGGTTAAGGTTTTCTCTTTCGAATGCATTTTCTCCTTTTAGAAGTAAGGAAAGGAGAGAAGAAACTGGGTAAAAAGAGGTGAGAGGTGTCTTGTTAAATTTAAGCTTCAAGCTCGAGTCTTTTATCATCTGATAGCTCAGTGGCGAGGGGTAAGTCTCCAAGAAAATTATGAGAGCGGGCAATCTCATTATTGGTTAAGCATGACCACTGGGCGATCTGTTCAACATAGAATTTTGATACAACTGAACTACTTTCTATTTTGTCTTCTTTTAAATGAGCTTTCCGTCTATCCAAGAGTTCTATAAAAATTAGACCAACACAGTGTAGCAAATCAGATCATGGTCTTATTATAAACGGCCATTCAATCATGGTTATAATACATTGATTACCATTACCTTCCTAGATAATAATCTTTCTTCTTTCAAAGTTCTCCGGTATTAATTTTAAAAAAATCCCAATACTGTCAGACTCTGAAGTGATGTGACAGAGTAAGTTCATATTTCGTCTTTGTATTCTTTTGCACAGGCACACCATGCTTCGTTACAGGGTGGGGCCGCACCCGCCAGGGCGGGGCCATTTCTGCTGTTCTTAGGGAGGCCATGGTACCTATTGTGTCATCACAGGACTGCAAGGAGAACTACGGCAATCCCGACATCATAACATCCAACATGCTCTGTGCTGGCCTCCGGGGATCAGGAGTCGATGCCTGTCAAGGCGATAGTGGAGGTAAAGGCTTGTTGTAAGACAAACAGAGAGGCAGTATACGAGATGAAATACTGCGAATGCTAGGCCAGTTAAACTGATAAAGCAGGCAGGTAGTTTTGAATCCCAGTGAGACAAATACGTGCAGTCTTAAAGTGGCTATGTCATTGGAGGGGGGGGGAGGGGGAAACGAAATGTTCCTAGGCCACTAAAAGGAAGACATGAAGGGTTTTTCACGAGGGGAGAGCAAACGATACCAGTTTCTGGCGGTTTCTCCAACACATGTACAAGCGAAAATTAGTCATAACAAGAAATCGAGAAAATTATCACCAACAACACCGACTTTTCAAGTTGCAATCCACTTCTATCCTGGTCATCTGTATATACTTATTATAGTTTCAGAAAACTGATTGTAAATGTCTTTTTAGCTCTTTGACGCAACACCGAAAATTGGTGCCCCTTGAAAATTTAATTAGGAGCAAAGTATTGCCTTCGCCACGGCATGTGCAAACGGTCACATCGACTCGTGGCAGGCTGCATGATGACGAAGTACAAATGGCGCTTAGATAATAAAGTTGCCGCTTAGAACGTAACGCACCCTGTCTTTGACCATCCGAAGTGCCGACAAGTGGTTGGCGGAAACAATTCTGAGCAAATGAGACCACAAATCTGTAAAACCAGTAGTCAAGGGCGGTAAACATCTACTGCAAATCAAAAGGAGCTGGAAGAACTGGGTCTATATATATTTTCCATAGCCTACTTCGCGTTAACAGTTTCTTTCTATCTTAAACAAGGTCCACTGGTGTGTGAAAAGGACAACCACTGGTATCTCGTGGGCACAACCAGTTGGGGATGGGGTTGCGCTGGACAGTACTACGGCGTTTACACTAACATTGCTAGATTGTTCTACTGGCTTAAAGCGAACATGGTGTGAACGACACCTTTGATTCGTGGTGTAGACGCGGTGGTCCACGAAATGTAGTGTAAATGTGAGGATAAGAGCTGAACTTAGAAGTTATAAACTAAATAAATGTCATGTTTTTGCTCTGCATCTTGTTGTTTTGGTGTTGTTTTGACAACTGCGTGCTGAAGTACTAACAGAAAAATATAACGGTATGCTTTGCTCAGTTCATAGTTGGTAGCGCACTAAGCTTGTCGTAAGCTCCCCGTAAGCTCCCCAAAACTTTGTTACGCGTGACTCGCTTCACATTCATTCCAGAACTATCATGTGTTCAGATTTTATGGCCATATTTGAAAACGCATGTGCTCGATCGGGCAAACTTGGTTTTAGATTCTGTAACACTGCGATTTTTCTTGTGTTGGTTGGTGGGCTTGAAGAAGGAATAAACAAGTAAAACAGAAAACTGGAAAACAGAGAATTTCTTCAGTGTGCCAGGGAAATTTCTGCTTTATCTTAACACACATTCCCACGAACTGAAGAGCCTAAATTTTGCAATTCCGGTTTCACCTGTATCCAACTTTGAAATGGATGATGATGATGCTGGCTGAGCGTTACACCTGACGGTGACCTAAGTAGTTCTCTTATTCTGCCACAACTTATCACTGACGCATTTCGAGTAAAAACGCACTCACGAGGGATAATGAATCATATCGCAGTATACGGAAAGAACTCGGGATGTGTCTGGCCTATTGACAACAACCACCATCTGCAATAGGAACTCTTTATTAGGTATAGCTGTTTTGTGCTCTCGAAATGAAGCTGTTCTGCTACCTATGAAATGATATCCTGGCTTTTTTTTTTTTTTTACGAAAGGAGGCAAGAAAGGAAGGTAAACAAGGGTCTCTATTATAAAAGGCGGCGATTTTTTGGTTCTCCGGCTGCAACTTTCAATCATATATATTTTATGAAAAAGTAAAATTAACTGAATTTGCACATAGTTACTTTGCCTCAGAATAAGATTGTCATCATCCCCGGGACTATCGTTTCCATAGTTTCGATCGCAGTGTGTTTCAGTGTGTTTTGTATCAGTTATATCATCAGTCATACTGGTCTAAGCAGTCCCGCTCGATGGATGGTAATCCGTTCTCATACGAGACAGGAGCTCGTCCACGATTTGAAGTCTGTGTTCTGCAAGGTGAGTAATTTTCTCTGTTGATGTAAAGTTTAGTTTCCAGTTTGTAGGTTAAAACCGTTCCTAGTTGTCCGATAAAATAAGACAGACAAATTGGTATTGCCGGTTTTCACTGTCACGCCATTGCCGTGTGCGTGAAAAAAAAATTGAAACCATTCCATGAATGAAGTCAAGAAATTGACGTGTTATAGATAATAAGTAAATAAGAAACCTGTCCAAGTGTCAGGTCTGTGCGGTATTCCGTGCTCGAGTTATTTGACAAAATGTTTCACACAAATTTATAGAGCTTAGTATGGAGACGCCATGTTGGTGTCCCTCAGAGGGACACAAACATGGCGGCCAGAAATAGGAAAAAACATCTGGAGTTAACTTTTGCCAGAAAAGAGGTTTGTTTTCCCTAGTGAATTTTTGAATGTTAAGATAAATATTTCTCCTCAAACTTAAATTGTTTAGAATGCTGAAAATCACCGAAGAGGCATTTTTTAAGATACGGAACAGCTCTGTCACGGCCGTCCTCTCGATGTCACGCGCGATGAAAACTCGGAAATTGAAACTGTTCTATTTTCAAAAGGACGTACGACATCGAGCCAAGAAATTATGAAAAGACATATTTTTAGGTAATCTTTCCTTGAACGAAGGTGAAAATTTTGTAGGTCTCCCGGTTTTAGAATTTGGTGACATCACGTGAAAACCAAGAATATACGTATCGCACTCGCTGCGGTAGATTCTTCTGCAAAACGTGGGGGACCCAACCTTTGCAGATACCTAAATTTTTTTTGCGCGGAGTTTAATTTGCATGATAACTCAACTCGGTTTCAACCGATAAACTGGAAATTTTTCGGGAACTGAAAAATATTACCTTTCAGCACAAAAATAAAATCATTTTTGGCCCAATGACATCCTCGGAGACCCCAGGGCAGATAGAAGTAAAAACGCTGGAGCGTTCTTGTAAACTTACCCGGTTTGAGTTCCTCCTGACCCAACTATGACCTCAACTATCGCCCCTGGGTTTCCGAGTTTGTCCCAAAGTGTAATCACTATTGGAATTGGTAACCACGCCTCCAAGCTTTTGCCTTTCCATCCAAGATGGCGGACAAGTTTACTCTGCGAACAACATTTGGATAACAACGCAGATCACGGAACAAGCGAGGAAATGTGTATGTATAGATGCACTTAACATTACAATACATTCATTTACATTCGAATACAGCAGGATGGACATATAAAGCGGTCGTAAACAGTGTCGATATTCTTCAATCAAGCTGACCTGCGGTGCGAGTACAAAATACAAGAAGGAAGGACCGGACCGGTGTTTGTTTATGTGAGCAATTGAGAGTTTATCGTCAGGCAGCAACCACAAAGAATCAGTTGACTCGTTTCTCAGTCGAATGCCGTAAAAGTGGCTGCCTTTAGAATTTCTCGTAAGCGGCCATCTTCCGGAAACGATCAACCGACCACCCCTGCAGATCGCGTGGGTGATAGGTTAAACATGAGGACCAGAACTCTCCTTCAAGGTTTGGTCGTCGTTTCAGTATCAGCGATGGTCTTCATACCGTTCTACGTTTCATTTATGGACTCCTCAAGTGACAAGGAGACGTTAGTGGCTACAGGCAGGACAGAGTGCTCACGAAAGAGAAGAGTTCATGTCGGGATATTCACCGGCCGATGGATGTTTCTCCGAGTTCTTCTGCCGTATCTCTACAGAGAGTTGAGACACAACGGCGGTGTAGTAGACAGGGTGTTGTTTGCTATGATGCAATACAATGGCGAAACGCTAACAAAACTGAAGGACTTCGCAACATCCGCCAACAGTGTTTTAAACGATGAAGTATTCCAGTTTCTCTACTTAAACAAAGATTCCCACGCGAAGAAGGAAGCTGTGTATCCTGGCTTTTACTACCAAGTTTTCAAGCATCTCATGCAGAATCCATCGGATGTGTATTTTAAGTTGGACGATGACATCGTGTACATTCATCCACACGCGTTTAACGCCATGCTAAACAACAAGGACTCCGGTCGCTGCTTCATGCACTTCGGCAATATTGTGTCCAACTGGAGATGTAACTGGCTTCACCAGCAGATTGGCGTGTATGATAATGAAGTGAATCCAAAAGGACTGACTTTTGACTATGCCCCTGATGCAGAATGCGGGTGGAAGCGAGCTGATTGCGCTGAAATGACTTTGAGGACGTTTGTGCATCACTACCATAAGCAAAAATTAAATAGATACATGTTTAATGGACTGGATCTGGTCTTAGACAGAGTCCAATTCAGTATCCAGTTCTTCCTCCTCGATTCAGATCTCGTAGATTTCGAAAAAATACTCACGGTCGGGCCGATTGGCAAGGAAGGAACAGAAAGTGACGAAAAATGGTGGACAGCTTATTCGCAAAAGGTTGAGAACCCCGGCTGCATTGTTGGCGAAGGTTTTGTCGTTCACTTTTCGTATTACCCAACAGTGAAGCACTTGCTTGACTCGGGTTTACTGGAAGAGTTTGAGAATATCGTTCAAAAGGAAGTAGGCACGAAAATGCCTCAATTGCTATGGGATGTTACAGACCTCTGAAGAGGGGCTAAGTTGGGCTAACATTTCATTCCTACACCAATTCTTATTATTTATTCTGCGCGTTTAATGCCAGTTCGCTTGGTTGCAATGGAAAAACCATAGCGCAACAGATTTTAATATATCCACAAATTCATATCCACACTTTAACTGAAAAAATAAATAAATTATATTTATTTTGAGTGTTTGTCTGGTTTTTTTTTTTTCTCGATCCACCTGAAATGAGTCATTAACAACTATGCCCATGTGCATGAAGTCTATGTAACAGAGCGGTAGCCTTGTCTGACCAATCAGGTTAAAGGCAACACTAACTGTAACAAATCAAACAAGCAATACGGAACCTTGCTAAACTGATCTCATTTGGTGCAATTTCGTTTGACCTACTCAACCTCAGTGTTGACTTTCATACATTTATATGACCACAAATAAATTTGCCCGCAGAGAAAATACGTAAATCGGTATTGAGGGCGATTCAGAGACATAATAAAATGGCCGTACAAAAATCGGATTAGTCAGACGAAGGTTTTTGCAAATTGGCCATAGACGTTGCGTACCATGATTGGTTTTTAGCCGTTGATTAAAGATAAGAGTTTTAAGGGCGGCATAAAAGTGTAGAAATTCTTGTGTGGCCACTGACTTCGTGGTAGCTGTGAATATTGTGTGTTTACTGTGATTGGCTAACTTCAGATGAGCGACTTCCCTGACTTCCCAACGAAGGGTAAATAACAAGAGATAACGGGAGGTATGCTTCCTATGTGAGAAATTCATTACACTGAAAATAATTCCATTAGAACATACTATGAGTTCTTCGTTTTCTTAGTTTTCTTCTCCGCAGACAAAGCCTTAGTTGCAGATTCAATGATTCGCTGTTTCCATTCCTCATATTCTCTATCCTCGTTGATTGCATCATCTTCCTCAGCCTTTGGCTGTTTTGACGAATGAGATTGCTCTGTTAAATGCAAAAAAGGAAAAAAAACATTTAGCAAACAAACATGAAAGTGATCTACTCTCGAAGTTGGCATTGATTAGTGCATAGTCCTAAAACAAATAAACCACAGGAAAAAATTCAAGCTCTTGTCCTTTAATGCAAGCGTGTTACTAGAGACTTTAAGCGACTACGACAACAAGGGCCAGGGATACATCCATTTACGTTATTTTAACTACTTCCGATCGCGATTACAGTATTATGTGGCCGAACTATCCTGGACCTAAATTGGTAGGAACGGCCGGTTGGTTCAAGTTAGGAAAGAAAATGGAATATTTACGGTCATGTTCTCCACAAAACCTTGAGAATGGTCATTTCATGTTGTTGTTTTGCAGAGGACGACAACGAACTGCACCAAAAGTTATAACAGACCTGCAGAGGGCGGTTGTTTTTTATCATTAATTTTTTGCTTGGTGGGGCTCTCTTTGCTGTCGCTTATGTCGTTGCTTAAGTTCATTGTTACTGAGTCAAGCCTTCATTCACCTCATTCTTCTAAGAATTTTGGACTTCTGGGTCACATTCAATTTGACAAAAGGCAGGCACAAGGCCACCCCAACACTGTAGATTTGCACTTTTAAACAATTAAATATAAGGCAGGCTCCCCACTCATGTACCTTAAAATTGTTGCCTGTTCCAGGCTCCTAGAGAGATGCGCACTCTCCTTCGCACATCTCTCTAGGAGCCTGGAACAGGCTATAAAATTGTAGCTCAGAGTGTTCTGTTAAGAGTAAGTACATCTAGAGTATTTTATTGAGTAAAGCATACCATACGATCATATTATGCTGATAACCAAACTCAGATAATTAAGCCAGAAATTTAAGGTACTCACCTTCAACTATTTCATTCACTTTGTCTAGAAGCCCGTAACTTCTCTTAGAGGTCCTCTTACTGTTTTCAGCTGTCAAAGAATCAACAGAGTCAGGGTTTCGGTTTGAAATTTGTGATTTCATTTTGTCTTTCTTTTCGGGGCTGTGAAATTCGGCTGTCGGTCATTGATAATGGTAACCACCTCTGATTTGCACAGAATTATTACATCTCTTAATATTTAGTGGGAATTTTTTGTATTTTTCATTAATTTTGGGGAGGGGAGGGGAGGGAGCAGTTGTAGACAATGGGCATTTTGGTGGAGTATTGAAAACTTGTGGCCTCAGAAAGCTGGTGTTCAAGATAGAAGTCTCCTGTACTGTATGAAAAAATTGTTCCCCAGTAGGTATATGGTACATATTGGTCTGAAATAGGATAAGGGTATAGGGTATGTACTTGTGAGCTCTCAGAGCCTACCCTTTCCAGTTTCCAGTTTCAGTTTCAGTAAGTCTTTGTTTCTGACCTGCACTTTGCTGTTCATGGGTTCGGCCCTCTGCCAAAAAAGTAATCCTGCCGCACGCGAAGTAAAAACCTCTGATACCCAGGGTACTCAGAGCCCCTCACCCATTACAATATTATTATATAACCCATCTTAGTCACTTGTTTGCAAATGCAAAATATATCTAGCATGGTAACCCTTTTAATTTTAACTACATGTAAGTCTTAATGGACTTTCCAATGAGGAAATGTGACTCCATTCTATTCACATGGATAAGGAAAAGAGCGTTTAAAGAAACTGTTGTGCTGCGTCAGTGTGGAGTGGAAATTAATGTTTAATTTTATCAATACATTGAGTTGATAAGTTAATTTCGCCACCATAAAAAGATTCAAGTACTAACATTAGCATTGGCAATTTGCTTTAACGAAGGTCTAATGCTCAAAACGTCAGCACTCAAATCTCTCAGTGTGGTGGTGGTATTACCTTATCACCTCTGTTGATAAAACCAAACATTGGTTTCCACTCTATTCACTCTTTAA
Organism: Pavona decussata; assembly: GCF_977016875.1. NCBI lineage: Eukaryota > Metazoa > Cnidaria > Anthozoa > Scleractinia > Agariciidae > Pavona > Pavona decussata. Next base: position 1,910,141 of record NW_028145475.1, on the reverse strand, counting down.
AAGTGTCACCCCATTGTATTGACAGCCCTGAGTTATCTCAAACTCATAAGTAAGTAAATTATGATCATCCAGGTGAGTGTAGTCCTGAGAAGGACTGTTTGAGGACTACACTCACCCCGATGATCATAATTTACTTACTTATGACATGACTCCTGGGTTTAAACGATTTACAATAAACAAACTGCAACCCCATCCATGGCACATCCCCATTAACCTGTCACTTGGAAGTACCCTCTCTCCCAGGCTTGTATAGCTTTCTACTTGGGATCACACAAAATTTTGTAGAATGTCATAAAAAAAAAATTACAGAAATCTAAATGACAATCAAAATCCTGTAGGATCTTACTTAGCTAAGATGCTACAAGATTTTTTATGTTTTCTAAAAATCCTACAGGATCCTGTACAATCTTTCCCAGGATACTAAATGGCAACAGGATTTTGCAAGATCCTGTAAAAAATTTTAAGACTGATGTTGTGATTAAAGGATCACTAGGATTCTGTGAAAGTTTCCTGTTAGGGTTATGCATGTGCTGTCTTACCAGATTCTAAAGTGGGGACTATTTTCTCCATCTTCTTGTGCAGACTGTCAAATGTTGTTTTCTTGGTATTCAGCAAATTCAATAATTTTGTTTTGTCTATTTTTATCTTCTGATACCTCAAAGACAAAATATTGTAAAATGTGTTATTTCTTAATTTATACAAACCTACATATGTAGGTAAGTTGACAGAAACCAATCCAAGCCATGCAGTAACCTTTAACTCCCTCACAAGAATTACATCACTTCTGAAACGATTTATTTATTATTTCTTAATTGCAAAACACTCATCCCACATGCAACATCCCACGTTACCAATTCAAAAAATAAACACCCAAAAATATTTCATGCAAAATGGTCTGCATTTACAATATCTTCTATTTCCTTTAATTTGCTTCATGCAGAAAAGAGATGTAATCAGTATACTCCTTCCTGTGTGAAGCAAAAGGAAATAGGACATGTCCACACTCAGGTTATATTAAACAAAACAGCAACTACATTATCGTTATTTAATGTAACATACTTGCAAGCTGTGTATAGTGCAGTTGCAACAAAGATTGGATGGCTTATATCTTCCACATCTTGCACCAAATCATTCTTGTACCTGGTAGAGATTAAATATTATTACCTTGTAATCTTAGGAGTAGATTGGTATAATTAGATAGTATCAAACTCAAATTATTTTGGAAATTTATAATAACTTTTGCCTCCCAATCTTTTGTCAAAATATCATAGGCCCGCAAAAATTGTGGGTTCAAGAGATTCATGTTGACCTGTAAACTATTCAGATGTAATTATAGGGGTTGTCAAAGTGAATTTCACAAACACAGCAAACTTAAACAACAGTCCAGATCTCAAACAGAGTATGGCAATTAATCTAGTGACTTCTGAAGACATGGCAGACATGTCACAATGAAGCAAACAAAACAAACTCACAGAGTAACTCTATTACTATCACTTTGTTGTCACAATGTACATATTTATTTTACTTAGACAAGTCTCTGCAACTACTGTGGTGGTGGTGGTATTCAGTCTATGACAAACCATGCATGCAGAACTGAGTTAAGCAAAATGATTTTGCTGAATGCTTGAAGAAATAGCCCATACCATGGAGTTCATTTTCAACATACAGCAAATTTAAGCCTCTCTGAAAACTAGCGTGCGTTTGATAGACCCTATTCCGGAAAAAATGGTTCTGTTTTTAAACCTTCTTTAGCTTGATTAAGCAATTATGAAAACCTGTTCTCAGTTGACAAATAAGCCCCGATTTTCCCTTGGATTTCACGTTCTGCCCCCTCTTCCCCCCTCCCCCCTCAAAAGAGGATATAAGCTAGAGAAATCAGACTCATTGCCAGTGACCTCCATGAAGTTAAGTGACACATGTTCACCTGTCATATTCACCTGTCATAAATTTGCTGCCCCAGATTAGATGCTTCCATGCAACCAAACTGCACTGCAAGATCTTTGATAGTAGACTCCTTTTGTCTTCCCAACAAACACTCTATTGTTTTGAAAGCATGAACATATTGTTTCTTGTTCATTCCAGAAAGACGAATTGCTGCATTCTATAGCAAGATAAAAAAAATTACTAATTACAGTGCAACGAACTCAACCGGGGCCACCCAACATTGATCAGCCAATCACAGGTCACGTTCACAACAAAGGAGTCTGGCTTTGATAGTTTGTAAACCAATCAAAAACAAGAACTTCCTTTAAATTTCAAAGTGTCGGTTTTTTCAGTGGCCCCGGTTAAGTTTGTTGCACTGTAATCTGATGTTTCTGGGCAACACCATAATTTATTAGGCAAAAGAGTTGGTGAGGCATACAAATACTAATCAAAAATGAGATGAAGCACAGGAACATAATTTTGCAATAAATTTTAAAAATTTAGTATCTGGACACATCATAGGAGCATAAAAGCAACAAAAAACTGGATAAAATCATAAGGGCAAAATGTTGCTTCCTTTTGTACTTTGAACTGCAGCAAATAAATTGGTTGTTGGCTTTCATAGTACAAGGCGTCTGTGCTCTTCGAGTACCCAAATTATTTAAGGAGGTTAGTTCTGACTCAGGGTGATGGCTGTTAAGCTTAAAAATATTGGACAGCCCACCCAAAATTCAAGATCTCCTCTGGACATTACTAAACACCAGCTGGGCCTTGCAGCTATTCAAAGTATGATCACACTAACCAAGTATTTGAGTGTTCTTGTAATTCTGATTAATTACTAGAGCAATTCTGACCTCGTTTAGCATGACTGAATTAAAATGGGTGAGATTACACTTAAGATTAAGCCTTTCACTCAGTGTCATAAAATCTTGGGGAGAGGGGGTCATGTTCTATTAGATATACATAGTACTGAAGTACTGATCAAAAACTATCCTCTCTATCAATTTACTGACCACAGGCATAACAGAGATAGCCCTGTAGTTATTGGGGTCATTCTTTCTGCTCTTTTTATATATAGGTGATACTCTCACCATTGTCCAATCATCTAGAAAGATACCAGTAGTGATAAACAAGTTTAATTAATTAATATTATATTGGTTTGAGATGCCAAGACAATAGGCAGTTCCTCTTTTAGTAGATGACAAGATATCCCATTTAAAAGACCACTAAACTCATTTAAAAGAGATATTAGCTCTGTTATGCCCCAATGACTCCATACATATCCTTCTATTTTTGTCTCAGTTCCAAATGTTTGGAATCATGCTCTTCATCATGCTCTTTCCGATCATACGAACAAATCCCATAATTTCAAAAATTCAAATATTTGTGACGTCACACTTTAGGACTCTATTGTCAGCAGCCATTTGAAAGCTATTCAGCTATTGAAAGTTGTGCAATTTCTAGAACGGGGTATCAAAAATTGACTTATTTTTGGCATGGGTTATCATTTTGAGTGCAATTCTTTCTAAAACGGAGTCCTTTTTCGAGATCCGGGGGGTACATACCCAGCCAAAACATAACCGAGTACCTCACCCCCTTCCCCTCCCCCCCCCCCCCCGGTCGGATAGTTAGTCTCTAGCTCTTGCTAGTGATGGCCCTACGTTAGAGAAGTGATTATCTAACACATCACTTAGTTATTATGGAGGAGAAGTGAAAGTAACAGCATCAATTTTGTCATCGAATTTCAGTAAAAAACGAAAAGGACGGACAGTTAAAAACGGTCTTGTACTTAAAGATCATTGCACTAACCTTATCCACAGGAACTTGTAAACTGTGCGCAGCGAGCTCAAGACAAATTACCGGCTTAGTCAGACTAGTTAAAGCCAAAGAACAACCTCGAACTTCCATCAAGCGTTGAAATTCAGCCGCTTTCTTGAGAACGTCTCTTGATGTGATCCCGAGTCGTTTTGACACTGATCGTAGAGTTTCATCCTCCATCTTGAAAATTTTCGCGGCAACTGCTTAGCTAGTTCCCAGGACTTTATCGGTCTTCAAAGACTAGTGCTTAGTTTCACCTCCGCCCTGGTTTGCGCGCCCTTTTTGAGCGGCGCGCCAGCTAAGCCTTCGAAACATCGTTGAATCTCCTCAGGAAAATGAATAAACAGAACACTGAAATCGAGTTGAGAAGCCTAAATGACCATCAAGGATAGAAACAACGAAGAAAGTCACCAGAACAACAGGTACAATAATGTGAAAGGCTGGCACATACAAGTCTTACAACCACAAAAGAGACTGAGAATCAGAGATACATTCAGCGATTCGCTACTGCGAAATTGAGGAGAGTCAACATCAAATTTTAAAATGGTAATAACTAAAATTAGAGAAGAGACGACTGTGGGAGTCAGAGTAACAAAAATCCTGTATCCAGCCAATATTAGAAACAAACTATTTCATGCAACCGTTACCATTGTTGGTCTTATTCCGAAAAAATTCAAGCTTTTAACGGACTTCGAATTCTTCACAAACTTCTGCGGCTCACATTTCCACCTTCCAAAAGGATACACATTCTATTATTATGAAGACGCAGTGGAATGCTGGACTCACAATACAATACTTCAAAAAAATCATCAACTGGAAATTCTTACCAAGACCAACTTTAACAAGTTTGTTAAAGCATTGCTTACATTGTCGAAACCTACCGCCACTATTCGTTCCTTTGATGAACAGGAAGTCCAAACTGTGTCTCCATATTCATCCTCCACCGAGGAACTGAAGAAGATTCCGAGGACGATGACGACGAAGACCTGTCACATACTACAACTACGAGATCCCCCTTCAATGCCACCGAAGTAAACACCGATCTACCTTTTTTATCGTCTTCTGACGAGGAGGAATCCGAGGATGATGAAAATTTCGACGGTGATAAAGACGACCTTTGTGCGAATGCCACTATGAATCGGTCCCACGATGACATCGAGGCCGAGACTGTTACACTGTACTCGCCATCGTCTGCCGAAGGGGAATCCGACAGTGATGATGATGGAAATGTCGACAACCTTCGCGAAACTACCACTGGTTTGAAGCGGACCCTCGAGGGCATCGAAGCCGAAACTGTTACTCTTTACTCACTGTCGTCTACAGAAGAGGAATCGGAGAGTGATGTTGATTGCAATGACTGTAACCTTTGGCAAACTACCATAAGTATAAACAGGTCCCACGAGGATATTGCTCATCACTCATCGTCGTCCGCAGAGGTGGAATCGGAAAATGATGATTATGATGGCCACAGCGATGGTAACCACGACGGTAACGATTCCACCGAAGCCAAAACTGCCTCGTTTTCATATTCCCCCTCAAAAGGAGAAGGGTATGACGATGACGATAATGATGACGACGAGGCTGCTAATGATAACGTTGAAGAACTCTCGCTGCACTGCAATGTTGTTTCGCCTCGCCCATCGTCCTTTCGGAAAGCCAATGAATACGACGATGATAATTATGGTGAGAGAAAGTCAGAAGAGCGTTTTGATAGTGAGGATAATGAAGGTGATGGTTCTGAGGCGGACACGGGTTGTAATGTTTACGTGCCGAGCCGCACTGACTCGAACAACAACAATAATGGTGACGAGGTTAGTACCAGTGATGTTGCTGACGAGGGGTTTGGTTGCTGTGGGAAGAAGTCAATAGTCAAAGTAAAGAAACGCAAAAACATCTTCATCGGATGGATTTGCTCTAAAATTTTAAAAGTGTTTGTTAAATCAAGAGTTCTCTTGTAACTTAAATTGTTTAACATTTGTTATTTCGTTGTCTAGAGTAATTCAAATGAAGAAAATTTATTTCTCAGGGTATTATCCTTAAGCTGTTTTTAAAAATAGATTATCCTTGATCTTGGGTAATTATAGAGTGAATTTTAGTCAGTGTACGCGCGAGAGCAGTTGGTCGCTCTGTACGTCGCCCTTTAACTTTCACGCGGGCCCCACAAAAATGGGCCCTATAATTTACTCAAACGTGGCCATGAATACTACGTGTTTGTCTTTCTAAATGTTTTCACGATATTATGATGTTAGGATGATATACTAGAATTAACTTATATGATACAAATAACCACTAGGGGCTTTTGCCGGCTTTTACCGCATTACAAATGTATTACATCATGCTTCATCTTCGGGAAGATACCAAATTCTAAACATGGGGCGGCTCTAAATCTTATAACCGAAGAAAACTGACTGGAACAAAAGTAGTCGGAGTCGCCGAATGAATGAAGTCTTTCACAATAATCTGTAAATTTTTCGAGTTAAGAAATATTTCAGCATGAAACTTACTAAGTGAATTCCTTGAAAATGAAATGACCGTCATGTCTATGCGGGTGTCCTCCACAAATTGTACACAGCTGAATGAAAACCGATCAGTGTAAGAACTGATAAAAGTAATGAATTTTAACTGTAGATGACATAACTTAGATACAACACACTGTAGGCTTAAACATGGTGGTCCGTTATCCATTAACCGAAAAAGCAGACTAACTATAATAATATAGTCGGAGGCAAATGAAAGGAGTTTCTGGCAAAATATACATTAGGTTTTACTTTGAAGTTTTGAGATGTTGTTGCGCAAGGAGAGGGCCATACAATAATCGGGCCAACATGTTTAAGTATTTTGTCTTTTATAAAATGACTCGGGTAAATTAATGCGATTTTCAAAACTAAGCAATATTGGGTCTGGGTAAACTAAGCTTGTATTAGTCACCGAAGGCTTGCGAAAATGGCGGCCGACCCCAACTTAACAAACCTTTGAAAGAGTCAAAGGCGAATGAAGGAAGTGTCTGCGTTTTAAAAAATAACTATCGACAGTATCGAGTCATGAATTGTCCCAGTTTGAGGTGCCGAGGTGTGGCCACTTTCCTCAAGTTATGATTGGATAGTTTTTTTTCTGAGAAGTTATCATTGGATAGTACGTTGAGAAAATAAATTTAAAATGGCGAGGCATCTCCTCTGCACGCTGCACAGGTTCAGCCACCATTTTATCTGTGTAGCGCCCATATAAAGTGAAAGAGTCATAGGCGAATGAAGGAAGTGTCTGCGTTTTAAAGAATAATTATCGAGTCATGAATTGTCCCAGTTTGAGGAGACGAGGAGTGGCCACTTTCCTCAAGTAACAATTGGATAGTTTATTTCCGAGAACGTTGAGAAAATAAATTTAAAATGGCAAGGCATCCCCCCTGCACGCTGCACAGGTTCAGCCACCATTTTATCTGTGTAGCGCCCATATAAAGTGAAACAACTGAGGTTAACAACCAGGTTAACAACAAATCAATACTGGGCGACATTTAGTGCGCGATAGCTAAATCCATAGACATTCATTTGCGGCTGAGTAAAGATCATTCCTAACACCAAACGACAAGCCTTCCTTTACATAGATTGCTACTCCACCAAATCCTTCTTTGGCTCCAGACCTATCCAGGCGAATGCAATTGTATCCTGGAATAATAACATGAGAATCTTCATAGCAGTCATCCAGCCAAGTCTCACTGAGTGTAAGAATATCGATCGTTCTGTTATCCAAACCCTCCAGGCGCAGCGAGTCTGATTTGTTCCTCAGGCTTCGAATATTTAGATGAGCAATCCTCAATCCTCGTGAACTCCTAACATCCTCCAAACTCCTATATCCAGGGTTGAGTTCAACATCTCCGGCGAGCGCTATTAGAGCCAAGGCTAGAGAGCCATGAAGTAGAAGCTTGCACGTAATAAAGCCTTTCTGGAAAGCTCCGACTGCTTGGTGTTTTGCTGGACGCCGTGCCAGAGAGTGAAAAGATTGAATTTCAATCCTGCAAGCTTCTTGAGAAGCAAAATATAGGTTGCTACTATTGCTTAGTGGCTTCATTGATGTTTTGTTTTGTTTTATGCCATTCAAGATGAGAAACAGGCAGAGCAGAAGGCCAAAATTAACGGACATCGTGGTAACGATTTGAAAGAAAACTTTATTGTTTAAAAAACTCATTACAAAAGACAATATAAAGAGCTGATAGAAGATAATATTACCGTGTAAAAATAAGAAATAAAAGAAAGAAAAACAGCCGACATCTTGTTATCATTACAACCAGCATCTATAGCAGTATTCGTGTTAAAACGTTTATAAGTCGATGACTAATGCATGACAGATTGAAGGGATGTAATTTGTTTTACATGCTTTGACAGCATTTTTAGTTCAAACTGATTGGTCTAGTTTACGCTGGATCAGTCTAAAAAAAATTGCGCATGATAAATTTTAAATTTTCAGACTTGGCCCGGGAGATGCCTACGACGCAGTTATTGGTGAAATGATCTTGTATTCACATGCGACATCTCGTATTTCCAGCTTCTCATGCAGTTAGTACACCACGAAATGGCAGCTGAAATGAACATTTCGTCAAAACTGTTTTCTAGTTTCAGGGAAATAACTCTGTAGTTAATTCTCTAATCCATCATTTTATTTATGTCCTTTAGTGCTTATGGTACAACATTCATTTGTACCCAATCAGATTATACTCTGATGCATTTTCACCTAACGCTGAATGCTTATGTAGGTACCATCATCATCATCATCATCATCATCCCTCTCCACGCCAGAAGGCACATAAGCCCGTTTGTAGGTACTGTTAGGTTACATTAAATATTCATTGTCCCCATTATGAACTTGCTTCTTCATTTCGTGATTAATTCAACTGCGAAAGTGTTATAACTTATAATTTTCGGACGTTAAACTTCGGGCAAAAAAACTTTCGGATGATTTCTTAACACATTTCGAAAGCAGTAATATACACATTTACTTTGATACACAATCGAAGACCTCCGGAAGTAAAAAATTTCGGACATTTTCAGTTTTTTCGGAAAGTTTATTCGTCCGGACATAGTGCTTGTGAAGCTAATGTAAGGGTGTATTTTCGACTTTACTTTTTACAGTCGTTATTTCCTTTCGGTAGTTTTGACAGATATTTTCCAGATTATTTGACATTTTTCCTGTTGTTCAAAGATAAGTGTTAGCAGTTGTGCTGTGGACAGGTTTGCCCCCTTTCTTTAACCTTGGCTTGGGTTTCCTCGAAGAACAGCTGTGAGGTTCCGGCCTGTTAATGTATTTTGGCAAAACCAATTCTTATCTCTGGTTGGGAACATCTGTCCTTGGTTCAATTAACATGTGAGTCGTAAACATGTTTACAGCACACTATAAAGAAAGGTGTGATTTCACTGATACAAGCAGAAGAATAGGTGCAAAGATTCCTAGTACCTCTCGGCTAAGCTGAGCGAGCTACTCCACATATTTGGTGGATAATATTTCAGCTTTGGTGAGAATCTATTTTCTTTATTTTCGCAACATTTGTTGGATCAGTGGACAGTTTCACAAAAGAAACAATGCCTTTTGCTAGGTGTACTGGCGCCTAACCTTTGCAAAGAAAGACAGCCGGTTCAGTCTTTAGTTCATTTGAGTCAGTAAGATTAGTTATGTTTCCTTAATAGTCTCTTTCTGTTCTTTTGTTTTCTTCTTCTATTTTCGTAAATGTACGTACTTAACTTAGTTGCTGTCAGTCGAGAAACTTGGTCCAATGCTTTGAAGAACAACCCCTTTCTAGACAGTCAGATTTTTATTTCTGGTGATGTCTCAACGAACGTCCGTAAAGACCGAGCAAAGCTTCGTAAAAACCATTGTTGTTAACATTCTGGTATTGGATAGTGAGATTGTTTGTTATGCTAGTTGTTAATTCCAGTTTAGATTTATTAACATTGATATTAGGACCTCTATTAGCATCTCACGTATAGTTACTATAAGAACATTACGGGGTACTGCTGCAGAAGGTTGCAGAATATGTTAAACTTTAAGAGCTAGAATACTCTTTTGTATAAGTAGGCTAGTTCAGCTCGAGTGATAATCGCCTTTATGTGGAGATCCCGACGGGAGTGCATTGCAACCACAGGATGGTAAGTGCGCTTTCGTTTATATGTATGTGTGTATTTGTTATTGTAGTGTTTGTAACTGTAGTGTTTGTAATTGTGTAAAGAGTGACAATAAAAAAAAATCCGAAGTAAAATAACTCTCTGCTACTACAAAGTGCGTGCAACAATCGCCCCATCGTCTACCACTAAACTTGTATCCAGATCCTGTCATTTTTCGGTAGAAAACGTCTCGTAAAATCCGCTATAATAATGTCAAAACATGTCACATTGATGACTGATCACTAATTGACCAATCAGAATAGAGATGCGACCGCGTGCAAAAGCGCATAACGTCAAGATAACGTTCAATTTCGGCCAGTATGTTTCCCCCCCGCTGACCGAATGCACTGCACTTACTAACTGGTACGACTTTGAGGAATTCTTTCTGCCAAAAGGAAATGCGTTTTCGAATGATTCAAGTTGGCAAGTCAGAATTACAATCGCGCGCGCTATTTTCATATTTTAATGCGAGGCAAGGAATGATACATTTGTTTTAATGGTCGGAGTAAAAATGTCGCTTTCACGGTTTTGAAAATGTTTAGAAATAAAATAATTTCAAAAGATAATGCGTGTGCTTTGATTAAACAATCGTCCTTTTTAAGAATGAAGCTCTCCCACGTCTTTGTACTGCTCCTGTTATCGAATCTTGTTTGCGCGCGCTACATTACGCGAGATTACGAAACAAAGACATCAGAGTTTGAGAGCATCCTCAGAGTATTTTTCTGAATGCGCTGTGAAGTAAGGAAAATGAATCAAATGAAAAGGGAAATCGAGTTGAGAAGCCTAAACGGCTATCGAAGAAGAAACAACGAAGATAATCACCAGTACAACAGGTACCACAATATGAAAGACTGGCACATACAAGTCTTAACAACCACAATAGAGACTGAGAATCAGAGATACATTCAACAATTCGCTACTGCGAAATCGAGGAGAGACAACGTCAAATTCATGGCAGTAACTAAAGTTAGAGAAGAGACGACTGTGGGAGTAAGACTAACAAAAATCCTGTACCTAGCCAATGTTAGAAACAAACTATTTCATGCAACCGTTACCATTGCCGGTCTAATTCCAAAAAAATTCAAGCTTTTAACGGATTTCGAATTCTTCACAAACTTCTGCGGCTCACATTTCCACCTTCCAAAAGGATACACATTCTATTATTATGAAGACGCAGTGGAATGCTGGACTCACAATACAGTACTTCAAAAACACCATCAACTGGAAATTCTTACCAAGACCAACTTTAACAAGTTTGTTAAAGCGTTGCTTACATTGTCGAAACCTACCGCCACTATTCGTTCCTTTGATGAACAGGAAGTCCAAACTGTGTCTCCATATTCATCTTCCACTGAGGAAGAAGATTCCGAGGACGATGACGATGACGACGAAGACCTGTCACATACTACAACTACAAGATCCTCCTTCGATGCCACCGAACTAAACACCAATCTACCTTTTTTATCGTCTTCTGACGAGGAGGAATCCGAGGATGATGAAAATTTCGACGGTGATGAAGACGACCTTTGTGCGAATGCCTCTAGGAATCGGTCCCACGATGACATCGAGGCCGAGACTGTTACGCTGTACTCGCCATCGTCTGCCGAAGAGCAATCCGACAGTGATGATGATGATGATGGAAATATCGACAACCTTAGCGAAACTACCACTGGTTTGAAGCGGTCCCTCGAAGGCATCGAAGCCGAAACTGTTACCCTTTATTCACTTTCGTCTGCAGAAGAGGAATCGGAGGGTGATGTTGATTCCAATGACTGCAACCTTTGGCAAACTACCACAAGTATAAACAGGTCCCACGAGGATATCGCTCATCACTCATCGTCGTCCGCAGAGGTGGAAGTGGAAAATGATGATTATGATGGCCACAGCGATGGCGATCACGACGGTAACGATTCCACCGAAGCCAAAACTGCCTCGTTTTCATTTTCCACCTCAAGAGGAGAAGGATATGACGATGACGATAATGATGACGACGAGACTGATAATGATAACGTTGAAGAACTCTCGCTGCACTGCAATGTTGTTCCGCCACGCCCATCGTCCCTTCAGAAAGCCAATGAATACGACGATGATAATTATGGTGAGAGAAAGTCAGAAGAGCGTTTTGATAGTGAGGATAATGAAGGTGATGGTTCTGAGGCGAACACGGGTTGTAATGTTTACGTGCCGAGCCGCACTGACTCGAACAACAACAATAATGGTGACGAGGTTAGTACCAGTGATGTTAGTGATGAGGTTTTTGGTTGCTGCGGGAAGAAGTCAAAAGTCATAGTTAAGAAACGCAAAAACATCTTCATGGGGTGGATTTGCTCTAAAATTTTAAAAGTGTTTGTTAAATCAAGAGTTCTCTTGTAACTTAAATTGTTTAACATTTTTTTTATTTCGTTGTCTAGAATAATTCATATGCAGAAAATTTATTTCCCAGGGTATTATCCTTAAGCTGTTTTTAAAAATAGATCAGCCTTGATCTTGGGTAATTATAGAGTGGAATTTAGTCAGTGTGCGCGCGAGAGCAGCTGGTCGCTCTGTACGTGGCCCTTAAACTTTCACGCAGGCCCCACGAAAATTCGCCTTATAATTTACTCAAACGTGGTCATGAATACTACGTGTTTGTCTTTCTAAATGTTTTCACGATATTATGATGTTAGGATGATATACTAGAATTAACTTACATGATACAAATAACCACTAGGGGCTTTCGCCGGCTTTCACCGCATTACAAAAAATTACATCAGGCTTCATCTTTGTGAAGATACCAAATTCTAAACATGGGGTGGCCCTAAAACTTATAACCGAAGAAAACTGACTGGAACAAAAGTAGTCGGAGTCGCCGAATGAATGAAGTCTTTCACAATAATCTGTAAATTTTTCGAGTTAAGAGATATTTCAGCATGAAACTTACTAAGTGAATTCCTTGAAAATGAACTGGCCGTCATGTCTATACGGGTGTCCTCCACAAATTGTACCGCAGCTGAATGAAAACCGGCGATCAGTGTAAGAACTTATAAAAGTAATGAATTTTAACTTGAGATGACATAACTTAGATACAACACACTGTAGGCTTAAACATGGTGGTCCGTTATCTATTAACCGAAAAAGCAGACTGACTTTAATAATATAGTCGGAGGCGAATGAAGGGAGTTTCTGGCAAAATATACATCAGGTTTTACTTTGAAGTTTTTAGATGTTGCGCAAGGAGAGGGCCATACAATAATCGGGCCAACATGTTTAAGTACAAAATGACTCGGGTAAATTAACGCGATTTTCAAAACTAAGCAATATTGGGTCTGGTTAAACTAAACTTGTATTAGTCACCGAAGGCTTGCGAAAATTGCGACCGACCCCAACTTAACAAACCTTTGAAAGAGTCAAAGGCGAATGAAGGAAGTGTCTGCGTTTTAAAAAATAACTATCGAGTCATGAATTGTCCCAGTTTGAGGTGCCGAGGTGTGGCCACTTTCCTCAAGTTATGATTGGATAGTTTATTTCTGAGAAGTTATCATTGGATAGTTTATTTCCGAGAACGTTGAGAAAATAAATTTAAAATGGCGAGACATCTCCTCTGCACGCTGCACAGGTTCAGCCACCATTTTATCTGTGTATCGCCCATATAAAGTGAAACAACTGAATTCAGCAGTCCAGTCAGTTAGATTTTCTCCACTTATAAATGTTGTATCTGTGAGTAAAATAAACTTGTCGTTACCTTTTGAAGAAACCGCACACCTTAAATATGGTGGCTGATTAGCTCATAACCGAGGAAAACCGACTAAAAAAGTCGGAGGCGAATAAACGGAGTCTCCAGGGAATTGTTATTTCCGAGTCGTGAGATGGTAATTCAGTCACCATACTTTATAGGTTCCCTGTGGTATCTTTCACAGCTGTTGCAGCTGCCTGAAGGAGTAGTTTCAATGGACAAACAGCTTTTTGTAAACCTGTTTTTCTTGTTGTTGTTGTTGTTTTTTTTGCATTGTAAAACATATATACCAATTCAATTGACAACTTTTAACTTTGTTTTGCAAGAACAACTTTATTGTTTAAAAAAATCATCATAAAAGAAGCTGACAGAAGATAATCATGATATTACTGTGTAAAAATAAGAAATAAAAGAAAGAAAAACAGCCGGTATCTTGTCATCATTACAACCTGCACCTATTGCAGTATTCGTGTTAAAACGTTAGTCGATGACTCATACATGACAGGTTGAAGATGTAATTTGTTTTACATGCCTTGACAGCATTTTTAGTTCAAGTTAATTAGTGTGGTTTACGCTGGATCAGTCTAAAAGAAAAAAAAAAATTACGCATGATAAATTTTAAATTTCAGACTTGGCCCGGGAGTTGCTTATGACGCAGTTATTGGTGAAATGATCTTGTATTAATATGCGACATGTATCTCCAGCTTCTCATGCAGTTAGTACACCACGAAATGGCAGCTGAAATGAATATTTTGTCAAAACTGTTTTCTAGTTTCCGGGAAATAACCCTGTAGTTAATTCTCTAATCCATCATTTTATTTATGTCCTTTAGTGCTTGTGGTGCAACATTCATTTGCACCCAATCAGATTATACTCTGATACATTTTCACCTAACGCTGAATGCTTATGTAGGTACAAGAGAGGATGAACATCCTCTCTTGGTAGGTACCATCATCATCATCATCATCATCATCATCATCATCATCATCATCATCATCATCATCATCATCGATATCATCCCTATCCACGCCAGAAGGCACATAAGGCTGTTTGTAGGTACTGTTAGGTTACATTAAATATTCATTGTCCCCATTACGAACTTCATTTCGTGATTAACTAACTGCGAAAGGGTTATAACTTATAATTTTAGGACGATAAACTTCGAACAAAAAGACTTTCGGATGATTGAAATCTTGACACATTTCGAAAATAGTAATATACACATTTACCTTGATACACAATCAAAAATCTTCGGAAGTACAAAATTTCGGACATTTTCAGTTTTTTTCAAAAGGTTTATTCGTCCGGACATAGTGATTGTGAAGCTAATGTAGAATACAGTTGTTATTTCCTTTCGGTAGTTTTGACAGCTGTGATATTTTCCAGATTATTTGACGTTTTCCTTTTGTTCAAAGATTAGAGTTAACACTTGTACTGTGGGCAGGTTTGCCCTCTTTCTTTAACCTTGGCTTGGGTTTCCTCGAAGATTGAAATCAAGGCAAAACACTTCAGGATTTTATCAGCCTGATTGGTTTCCCTTTATATCTGTATCCTTAGAACAGTTGTGTTGATCCGGCCTGTTAGTGTATTTTGGCAAAACCCATTCCTATCGATGGTTGGTACCATCTGGCCTTGGTTCAATTACCGTGTGAGTCGTAAACATATTTGCAGCACACTATAAACTAAGGCGTGATTTGAATGATACAAGTAGAATTGTTGTAGAATTGATGCAGTGAAGAACCAGTTCCTTAAAGAAAAAAGAAGAGCTACAAAGATTTCTGGTACCTCTCTGCTAAGCTGAGCGAGCTACTCCACATATTTGGTGGCCGATAATATAACAGCAATGGTGAGAATCTGTTTTCTTTATCTTCGCAACATTTGTTGGATCAGTAGACAGTTTCACAGGAGAAGCTATGCCTTTTGCTAGTTGTACTAGCGCCTAACCTTTGCAAGCAAAGACAGTTCGGTCTTTAGTTCATTTGAGTCAGTAAGAGTAGTTATGTTTCCTTTATAGTTTCATTTTGTTCGTTTGTATTCTTCTACTATTTTCGTAAATTTACCTACTTAATTTAGTTGCTGTCAGTCGAGAAACTTGGTTCATAATTAGGGCTTGCCCTAGGTTCAATCCTGATTACTAGACAGAAGGCTCGGGCCTTGCCGAGAAAGGTGCGGCCGGGGAAGTCGTAGCTGAAAGGCTTCCTTCTACATCTAGCAATTTTTCCTTTACCTTCGCCTTCTCCTCCTCAACCTGACACTGACCCAAAAAATCGCTCTTAAAGTCGCTTAAAAAGTTACTTAGTCCTTCACAGGCGGCTGTGCTGATACCGTTAGATTTACCACAAAATACTATTTCTACTCCAAGTGAAGATTCCTTTTGTTCAGGAGATCATAACGTTCAAACAGGGGAAAACAATCAGGACAAGGATACTCTACAATAGTTATGATTAAAGTATTCAAGTGTTAATTTACAATTAACGAAATCATGCATGACAAGTAAACGGTTCTTTTTCGCCCTATCCAGTTTTCAACTACCAAACATTTAGTGTTATACACTTTACTATCGTAAAGTGTATGTGGAAAAAGACAAAAGCGTAGCTGCCAGGGGGCTCTTCCGGCCGAATTTCATCGAGATTATAGAAAACAAATCTGTTCCTACACTGCGGGCAAGTAGGCTCAAAACTGGCACGCTGGTCAAGTGGTTTTCTATTACACGCCGCTGTGAAACAAGAAAGTAAACAAGACTCGTGTCCATACGTTTTGCAACAGTTGATGGAATTCTCGCGTCTGCGTCATCCAGACAAATAAAACATTTCGTTCGAGGAAGGCAGCGAGGCGAGCAGCGCGCCGGTTTGAGCACGAGGCTTGCGTGGTTTACTCAAAGTCAAGACTACTTGTTTATTGTATGAGTCCAACTTGTGTTCCTGTTTGCCTTGAGTTGTGCGGCTTCGATGATGAACGCTTGTGGAAGCTGAGCTGTGGCGACGACGAAGATGTACACTGTTTGAACTGAAAGGAAGCAGCCAGAAAACTACCTTTAATGGCGCTGTGAATTCTGCGCTTGGTGGGGCTGTAACTGAAGCGCCCAAGCGTGGCAGCAACCAGAGTTGTCAAGCCAAAACCCAGGGCACTGAAAAAAGGCACTGGAATTCGAACTCGTCAGAGCACTCGAAGGCAGTGAGTGGTGTTCCGGAGACGAACTCTTCTCCTCCAAATGTTATACGGTACTCCATTTGTTGGCGTATCACAGAGCAAGGAAGGAACGTTTAGTCTTCTGCTTCTATTTGAACATTTTTATTTGTTCGCACCAAGACTTCCAGCTTCACTCTTAACAAGACCGCGAGGAATGATATGGTTCCGCTGCTTTTATATCGTCCAGGAGGGAACTGTCAATCGACTGTCAAAATCTCGTCAACCGTAACTTTAAGCTAACGTTATCCCTTGCACAGTAATTGTTACGCGATAGTACGCTTGCCATTCTCAACTACACAGCTCTTCCCCTTAGCGCATGACTGTATGACGTAGTCAAAGCCGAGCGGCTCTGGGGACGACAATGTACGCAAGCGCGCCAGAATAATTAACACATCTTTCTTCGACAGAGTTGCAGTAGCCGAAACGATTTTCTTCCAAAATTTTCAAGGTGATTCCCAAACGATCTGGACGAAGCAAAGTAAGAAGAGCAATATAAAAATTACAAGGAACATTTCTTTTTTTTACACATGAAAACTCTCCACCTCAGAATACAAGAGAAATCATAAGTTGAATAAAATTACATAACAGTATGCTACAACGAAAGCTAAAAAAAGAACACAACCGCTTCTTCTTCAAATCTTTTGCAGGTTCCGCCTTTTTCAATAAATTATCCTGGTACAATAGGTGTTTCACCTAGTCTATAATCACTTGTAGATTAAGAGTCTCCAGGCGCGTAGCTAAGGTTTCGATAGGGGTGTTCGTTGAGCCCCAAATGTTGCTAAGCGCCGGAGGCGCTCTTACTAGGGGGGGGGGGGGGGGCGGGGGAATTTTTGAAAATCTAGGTTCCCAGAAACCTCATCTCCTGCATTTTGAGACCCATTTTAGGCAAATCACAACTTTGTTTTACAGCAGCTTTTTAAGCTATATACATCATTTCGACGGCATAATTGTTTCTACTTAAACAAGAAAGTTCAATGTACATTCTGCACCCTGTCGACGTCAAGTTCTTATAGTTATTCGATCTGCTGATAGTCATACACCAACCTAGTAAACTGCATCATTCTCGGGTGTAGGCCTTCGAACAAATTGACTATCTCGTCAAGATTGACAGGCATATCATATTTGATATGCATTAGAGCTAGGGCGGACAGCCTACTCTCTCCCAATCGTACACCTCATGTAGTTGTTCAACCTCCACATTGCGCTTATGGAACGTTCACATTCACAAGTGAATGTTCTCAGGCGAACTTGTACGTAATTGCGCGTGAAACTCAACAAGGCTTGAACTATAAAGTTTGAAGTGAATCGCATTCAGAGAACAAAACGTATCGCAAAGCATGCTTTTCTATGGCTTTTTCGGGCGGATGCAGTTTTACCGCAAAAAATGAAACGTCATTAAAATTAATCTCCAAGGGTTCTTGACAATTTTTATTTTTACTGAGGATAAGACATAAGGCCTAAAGAACGGGTTTATATCTCTATTTTTCTTTGGTTGATGTATTTCGACCAGAGGAACTCTATTTAAAAAGTTTTTCTTCCGCCATTATTGATCTTCAAAGGGGGTTCGTTCGAACCCCTCGAACCCCCCCTCTTACGCGCCTGGTCTCAACACTACTTAGTTAACTAAATAATAGAAACTAAAAGTAATTAAGGGTAAAAATCAACTGGTGCAAATTCGGCTTGAAATGCGGTAAAATTGCGCCAAAAACTATCGAAAAAGGGGTAAAAAAGTCATTTCCAGGCAATTTCTAACAAGAGGTTAACTGAAGGCCAAAACTTAACGAAATGCACGTTGACCGGACATAAGGAATCCATTGTTATTTCTGAAAAGCAATATCGATATATTAAAATTTGTTTTTGGCTACGAGGCTTAGAGGAATAAAACAACAGAAAATACAATAAGGTTCAGCGATGAATAATTCATTTCTTTTGTTTTATTCCCCTAAGCCTCGTAGGCTAGCTAGAATTTTAATATTCGATCGAAATGGTCTATTATAGGCCATATTTAATCTGTGCATGGTATGTTTCCAAGGAAACAGGTCAAAACAGGACTTTTCGGCCTTATACTGAATTCGTACCAGGAAAAAAAATAACTTTTGATCAGCATCGATAACTAAAATTTAAGTCTACGAAAAACTCACATATCAACTAACGGGTTTTCGACTCTAATACTTGTAAAATATAATTAGAAAGATAATATGGACAGTTCCAGGAAGTCCGGTTAACAAGGCACAGTGAATTACACCAGACAATTTATCTCAATTAGTAATAGCAATAGTAATCTTTTATTGACTCACACTTTGAATAATTACAGAAGAAGCATTATATACATTATAAGTTAATCAGAAAAAATAGCAAAGAGCGTAATTGTTAATTAGAGCCTAGAGGCAAAAGAACCGCAAGGTTTTCGAGAGTCCTTAATAGCTGTTTAGAGTTAAATTTAAATATAACAAACAAACAAACAAACAAAAAGAGAGCAGCAAGGAACAGAAACCGGACTTAGGAAATAATGCTTAATGATGTTGCAATTAATGAATAGCGTTTCTATCTAAATTATTCAGAGTATTGTTCTGACAGTAAATAATGATCTACTTCTTGGAAAAAGAAAATGCACTGAGGTCTTTCAGGTAATGAGGAATATCATGTCAGCGATCTCATTACCTGATAAGAGAACATTTGTTTCCCAATGTTGGTTCGAGGACGTGGTTTGCAGAAGTTTTGCTTCGATGCGCACTTTATGTTGTATGTATGCCAACTCAGACTGACAATTCTCTTAATAAAATGCAAAGCTCAATGAACACACTAACACACAAACACAACTCATTATTATTTCAACCGTTATATCTAGGAGTTATTAGGTCAATGCAACACCTCGTACGTAATGATTAAACTAACCCGAATAAAGAGCAACTTCAATAAAAAAGCAATGTTGAAACTTTTACTTCGAAAAGAGCGTATTTTTATGGTTTAAAAATGGTCATGGTGTCCCTATTTTTAAAACGGGATGAATTTACAATTTCATTTAGTATCCAAGTGTTGAACGCAATAAAGAAGATAATAGTTTATTAAAATACTATTGGCAACCAATGGGCTCCGCTGAATTACGGATTTGGAAAAGCAAAAAGGTGCAAAAAAAGGAGAGTAAAATAACCTAAAATACGAAGAATCTAAGATCTAAACTAAAAATTCAAGAAGCCCTTTAGGAATCTGAAGAAGCCAAATATAGCTGAACTAGGTATGATACAAAGCAGTGTTCATGGCATTGAACATGATAAAACTTCTTTGAAGTCCGTTCGTCTTACACACTGGCATAGAGAACAAACGTGTGCGTCTTAAAACTGACTTAGGACAGCTATTGCACACAGGCAACAGGCTATGAAGTTTTTGGTCACTATTTTCCATAATCTCATTAAATATGCGCTCTGTTAAAGCTCTTGCCTTCTTGTGTAAAGACCGGTAGCAAGGCTCACTTTCTGCATTCAGCATTTATGTATCAGGCCACTGTGCCAAAAGGTTCAAAAGAAGTTCCTTACGTTTTTGGATATCATGATCACCAAACCAGTTGGATAACATATCCTTTCGGAACTCGGATTTACATGACTTAAGTTCCACAGTCAGTCGTCACGGTTGAGGTTTAGTGCGCACTGTTCTGGAACAGTCAGCCATGCAGTCAACAGCAATCATTATCAATGAGTCGCATTGATATTGCACATTACATTGACTAATACTCGATCCTGACTCATGTTGTTCACTGTTGTTCAGTACACGTGCTGTTCTTTGGTCTCGCAGTTGACTTTCTCCACTCACTTTCTAAAAATGAAGGTGATCGACTGTATTTTATTAATGACCGTCACAGTTCAAAATATAACGTTCTGCCTAATTACAACTTATCAATATTCATGAATGCAACGTAATCAGGACAAATAAGGTTGTATGATAGGCGGTGCAAAGGAGTGTTCTTACTTAGGCTTTGTGTTTCGGCATAAATTAAAAATTTCATGGTAGCTTGATATTTGTCTGAACTCTCTGATTGGCCCTTGTATCAATTTATCTATTTAAAAGAACGGTCTTATCGGATCTCGCACAAATAAACTTAACTTATCAGTGGCTATGCCGCATTAAATAGTATTAGAACCGTTTAAAACAGGGCCGGGTCAAATAAAAGCTAATAACTGAGCCGTGAAAAGGTTTACTGAAGGGTGTTTTGACTGACATATTGAAGAAGCAGTCATAGAATACTGAATAGTGATGCGGTCCAATATGAGTTGTTGTTGAATTCAGTAAAACAACGGCAAACATCTCGAATCACACAGTATCACTGTTGGATTGTGATCCATTTCTATAGCGATATATTAAAGATTAAGTACTGACTTGAAGGAAATATCCATGAAACGCCTTTGAGTTATAAATGTTTTAGCATTATCTTCTCTCTCATTATTGGCGAATCGATACTAATGGATTCAGTTTTGTAAATTTGCTCTCGGCATTAAAAGTCGAGGCTACCTAACGTTATGGTCTCTGGCTGGTGTCGCAAATTATACTGAGAGCAATGCAGACAGGGCCACATGTGACTGATTTTCTTTACCTGAAAACAAACTGACAGAATACACATTATGGGGTCGTTATCTTGCTGACTGAGCCGGAACTCAGTAGAATCAGCATTAAACCGTCTAACTATAAGCTCTCCTAAGCCAGATCCACAAAATATTAAAGCGTTCAATGAACAGATTTTTAAAGCAAACGCCTGACACATAACTATAGGACTATAAATGGAGTACTGACAAATCTAAATCAATACCAATATTAAACGTAAGACACTCGGCTGCTTTTTGTCAGTTTCAACCATAATAAACCTCAAATTGTTAATCTCAGAGAATTATTTTATCAATGAAAAACCAAGTAAACTTTTCAGATTTATTTCAATTAACTAAAATAAGTTGAATAGCATTTTGGAACATGCTTTTATGGTATCTTATACTGGGCTGATGATGCGATTCTTTTACAGTGAGGTTTCTACCTACAGAGAAACTGACCTAAATAATTGTTCCTCATACCGCTGCATGCTTAGATCAAAATGTTATACTTTTCAAATCACTGATGACTAAGGCTCATTAACAAGGTAAACTAATCAGAGAGCTGCATGAACTGAATCATAGAACTGATATACTTTGTAGCAATTAATTCCTGTATTGCGGCAAATGGTCAGGCACATTCAACTCGAAAAATGTTTTTCCCAAGAGCACGGATGACAAAGTATTGACCGAATCTTCCCGTAGGACTGGAATAGTACTCAGCTTTTTTTATAGTTGAATATTGATACCATTAGTATGAATCTAGACATGACAACCCCTCGTTAGTTTCACAGTTGGGTTCAGGCAAAGGTACAGTCTCTATTTTTTTTTAGCGATTGAGTAACAAAGCAGGTAAGCCATAAGACTATAGCAATCCAATAAAATTCCGCTACGTAAAGTAAAATCACTAAGTATTGCTTCATACCAACGAAGCATGTAATCTTAAGTACTAGAATTAGCACATGGCATTATCATTCACTGAGGCATCAGAGCATTTGCAGTCTGAGAACTCGCTTTTTCGAGTTATCATTTTTTCGCTTTTACTGATTTAAATACGTGGCTCGAGTGAGTTTCTGTGTTTAGAATAAAAGAGTTCAGTCTTTAATGTTAATAACATTTCGGACTTAGAAGAGTTTAGTTGCAGTCACTGGCTGTAGTTTCTTGGACAGGCCTGAATCACAGTGGAATTAAACAAATTTATTGCCACAAATATTTAGTTATATATTTTATTACAAGAGTCTCTTTTCTTGTCTCCCCATCATGCAGAAGATGATTATAATAGTTTAGGAAGAATTCTACAGAAATAACTGAGAATGATTAAGGGGCCTCACCCCTGTAGAACAAACATAAAACAGTTTCAGACAATTCTCCACCAGTCTGGGTCCCAAGACCTCAGTGGAATTCCCTATACCTTATACATTATCAGTTCGCCTGATATTACCACTTTCAATAGATCTCTGAAACATCAACGAGCCGATTATTAAACTCGCCCACTAAATCCATGCTTTAATTTCATTTTGGAAACATGTAATGAATGATGGTCAGGAAGCCTAAATTAATTCATAAGCTTCAGTTCTTTAGTTTCTATTAACGCTTCCTCAGTCGCCAATTTAACTTTAAGATCTATGTACCGTTCTTCTGTATTATTCCTCATTGTAACTCAAGGACAATTGTCCTTGGCAGTCAAATAAATAAAAGTATAAAGAATAAAAAGTAACGAGCTGACTCACACTAAAACAAACAACTGAATGAATCGAAAAGTCAAAGATATATACTAGTAATACTTAAATATCAAGAACTTGTATTCCTTCAAATGTTAACTGAAGAAACATCTATAGCACACTAGCGAACGACAACTGGCTGGGGAGTTAACATCTGCGAATAGATGGCACTCTACTGATACAGTTTGAGTCTTTCCACAGGGAAACACCTGTAGTTTCTCGGTCAGGGCTTAAATCCATGTCATATAGGCCACTGCCGAGAATGATAGCGGAGCTTTAAATTAACACTTCATGAGCAACCGTTCACTGAATTCTATGGAAAAATAAAGCTGGACGAATTGATCAGCATGATCTCTCGGACCCCTATATAATGTGAGAGTAAGAGAAACTGGAAGGTGATGTTTTGTGATTGATGGGTTACTTCACTCCACACCCAGGTTCCAAATTAAAAACAAAGTCAGTCACAAATTATCAGTATTTTTGATGTGAAATCTAGTGAGATGTTAAAGAAACAATCCTCTGTAAAAGAAAGAGGCCTTCACATCGAAGACAGAAAGGTTTCGTGATATCAAGAGTCACAAGGGATTCCTTGTTGCTCTCGGTGGTACAAGTTTTGGGTTGATTCTTTTCTGGTGATTTAAACAGCAAATCTTTCGGTTTACTCTTCACGATGAGCACAATATCAGACAGAAATTATGACTATATAACGGTATTGAACCTGATTGATATTGTCGTTGTCCCTACTATACTAAGACTACATGAATATTGTTTCATCGACGGGAATGTTCAGGAGCGTTCCTTGTTCAGTACAGTTGTCTTTAACACCCCTTTAACATCCAAACTACCAAAACTAAAAATGACCGCCTAGAAAGCCGATCTCAAAGTTTGCAAACTTTAAGTATTGAAAACTGCACTGAGGTAACACGACACGAGTACAGTTCACTACGAAGCTTTCACTTATAATTTCCTGAAAGACTTAATGCCTCAGTCAAGTTAGAGCTGATCACCCTGTTGGTATCAGTAGTTTTCCTTCAAATTATAGTCACACCTTATGAGGAAAATAAGATGACAGGCTCAATAGAACCTGGAAACGTATTTCGAGACGCCTGAAGCTTCAACTCAGGGAAGGAAACGATTGAATTATTTTGAATTCATATGATTGAACACAAAGGACAAAGTAGAAGTGTAGAACCGGTTATTTCTGGTGCGTTCATGCTCCGGCTCAGCATTCTTCGGATCTGACACATGTACATTTTCTTGGTCAGGTTCAATCTATTAAAGTGCTCTTCTGAGTAATTCTTTTGCTACGATTAAACCTATTAAACCGAGTGAGTTCGTCTTGAGCACTGTAACCTTCCTAAACTGCAGTTTAAGGATTTTTGACAACTCAGAGAATTAGAGGAACAGATATTCAAATTATTGAACTTATCACTGAAACACTACTAAACGTGGAAGAAAAAAAATCACTAATTTCAAAGAATTCCAGTCATAAAATAAATCGAGGAACAAACAATTCTACTGGCTGGCTGCGATGCAGGTCACACTTATACCTAGGGTTTGTGCCCATGTACATGTACTCAAGACATTGCAATTAGCCTATAAGCCGAGATCATTGTTTTACCAAAGGAAGGAATTTCTGAGTCCAGCAAGGTCTGTATATTAAAGGACCTTAGTCAGCCTCCGCCATTTTCTATGCCATCGAAATTATTGATATTGCATGGTGAAGCGAAATCTTATTGCTTAACTGTAAGTTGTGTTCCTGAAAGTATGTTTCATTATCTTTAGTAGTCTTACAGTGATTTCGTTCATTTCGACATGCTCCGAATAAAATATAATAGCCAAACTCTCGCATATAAACAAAAACAAAGGTGTGGCTGACTTATAGGGCCCTTTAAGAGCTCGTCTTCAGCTAGATATATACGACCAAAAACAGTCAATAAAAGCTTCCTTAAGATCTTCCAGCCCGTTAGAGTAAACTGTCGAATTTCATCTTTAGAATTTGTGACAAACTATTGTTGTTCATTATTTTTATATCGACTCAGGGAGCTTTGAGTTCGGTCAGCGAATTTTACATGAACACACGGCTTATTTGTAAACCAATTTTCCTTTCAAATCTTTATAAAAATTCTGAAACTGTTGTTGTGTGATTTTTGCACTCTGGTATGCTAAGTTGTTAACTGCGTGCTTGCATTAGCTGAATCCAGTGTTAAAGTGGCACAGAAGTGTATAAACAGGATTAATTTAGCGTCTCATACTTCCTCCGAAAATTATACAATATTAAAAGGTCTTAAAATAACTTCAATGCTGTCACGCCGGCCCAGACCGAGACCGGCTTACTTGACAGTAACTAAGTTTATAAACCTACAGCTATACACACGAATTGAGCTTGTCCAGACTACTATAACTGCCTCGGAATCTAAAATAAGCCTTAAGAAGATGAGTTAAGTTCGATCCCCTACCGGTACTAACATCAATTAGATTAGTCACGATACCTCGTGGTGCATGTACAGTACTTTTGTTTCTAATCCTTGTAGAAATATAACTAGAACAAATTGCGTGTACTTCCTCACGGCCGATGACATAAAGCCACATATACATAAACGCGGACACAGTTTATGTCTAGGGTATTTTTAACAAGGGAGCAACACCCATGAATTGTAACACGAACCTGCCTCTAAAGTTTCAATGTGTGTACCGCGCGCTCCAGTACCTCCTTCGTCCATCTCTTTAGAGCACTCACAGCTGACAAATAATTTCTTCGTATTAAAGAAGAGTCAAGTATTTCCTATTTTCTTTGAGACGTCAGAAAGAAAGAAACTCACGATTTATCCGAAAGATTCGCGAAAGTTAATTTAACGTTCGCTTTTTTCCCATGGAGACGTGTCCATTGAAACCAAAATAGGGAATGTTCTAGCCGTTACGAGACTCAAAAGGTTCACATTGTTAAGTCGTATCGTCATCTTATCGAAGAGCAATGTATGGTATGGCTGGTATACGTCATACAAAAATTCCGTAAAATTTCTCGAAGTTCTGAGAGTAAAATTTTAAGGGTTTTCGATTCTGATGTAAATTAATTTCTATAAACCTTTTAAGTTTTGATCGGGCCCGCTAAATAGGTGTAAAATACAAGCTCTGGAAAATTAACGAAGACAACCAGAAGGTTGCAATTTTATTTTTATTGTAAATCCAAAAAAAAAAAAAAAAAAAAAAAAAGGCGTTATTTTATTGTTAAACAATGTGGGTCGTTTTTTGATTTTCATTTCCCAGACCTCGAGAAAATTTCATGCCCTCATGTGGATCACGGAAGAGACAAAGGAAGTCGGGTTCTTTCGATGAATTGATCCACCTGTCGAATAGATATCGGAACAAAAGCCGTCACGTAGTGTTACAAATCAAGTACATCATTTGTAACTTCTGTAGTTTCTACGTACAAATAGAAAGGGACTATCGCTTGAATTGTCTTCCGGGGTAAAACATTGGGAAATAGAGATGCGACAAAAAGTTGCAAAGCATTTTTGTGCGACACCATTATAATTTATGATGAGAGAATGATCATTTCCTTTGTTAGTTCGATAAAAGGGGATTCGGTTAGCGAGGAAAAAGTTTTTTCACTGAAATTACTCTTGCACGATAGTTTGTTCAAAGGGCACTTCCCTGAGATGCTTTCAGAACGATCTGGATGGCTAAAACGTGGGTGAAAAATTCTAGAATGTTCCGTTATTGAGAACACGCGTCAGAGCTGAGTACCGAATGTTCCGGAACAGCTGGTTTGCGTGACTTTGATGGAAGTGATAACCATAACGTGTTTATTTCACTTCCGGTTAGACTAAAGGAACATTTACATGGAAACAAAGTATAAATTTCACGGAAAATAACATTTTCCAGAACGCAGAAAATAAACAGTGGTGATTTTTGTTTTCGAAATAGGGGTTAACAAAATTTGACAAAGTCCATAATCACCGAAAGATATTAAATTTATATTACAAAATTTTAAAAATACAAAAATAAGCTGATGCAACTTTTTCAAAAAAGGTAAAGCCGGTGATCCTTTTCATGATAAATAATTTGACACCCGACTTTATTGAAGTTTTCTGGGGAAATTCACATCTAAATGCGAAAAAGCAATTCTCGATAATTTGATGGGAGATAAGATAAAAAATAAGTGTAAATTCGTTTTGTTCTAAACCTTTGTCCATATTAAAGGTAAATTCCGTACTTCGGTGAGGATTGAAATGTATATACTTTTTAATTTCTAAATCATGATGAATTTATCGGAGCGGAAACCGTTAGGAACCCTTAATAATCCTTTACAAATTTATGTAGATATTCAGTTACAATTTCCAGTTCTCTAGAACATTCTCTGTTCCGTGGGTACGTGAACGAGCGGTCTGGGAGAAAGTTCTGGCACCCATTGTTGTTCTCCTTGTTCCATGGCAACCTGCCCCAATGACGTCAGTAAGGTACCCGCCTAGGTCACCACCTGGCGACTAAAGAGCCTTAGCTAAAAACACCTTAGGGTATTCAGGGCCATAAAAATTCCGATCGCTATATATAGAAATGTCAACAATCAAACACGTCTACCGCAGTATCGCGCAGAAGTTGTTTACTGCTTCGAAGGGTCAGCGACGCCCTTGGGACGACTAGTGCCAGACCCTAACGCGTCGGGCGCGCAAAGCATATATAAAAGTCTGCGCGGGGGATGCCGAAAAAACATGGATGATATGTGACTCGCTTGGGTAACTTATGCAACTTGTTTTACACACGCAAACTTTGCGAGAAAGATTTATTGTTTAGGGTGGTCTTTGAAAAGCATGCCGATGAGGACAGGGGACGCAGATTCGAGCAATTTCCCTTCCAACGTACCAGCCTTTCTGGTTAAACTTTGGAGGCTGGTTGAAGACCCACAGTACGAGGAACACATTTCATGGAACAAGGCAAGCTTTTTATAAAACAGATCCGTTTTTCCAATTTATGGCTTCACAAGCAACTTCTACATTATAAGCTTTGTACTTTTGAGGTTTTTTGTTTACTAAGAGAGTGTTTTCATTGTTATTTCTTGGCATCTTCAGCTGAAATAAAACGGTTTCGATCTTGCATATACTTTTTTGCAGAATGGGACTGGATTCCTTGTCCACGATCAAGCTACTTTTGCACGCGAAATCCTTCCGAAGTATTTCAAACACAACAACTTTGCGAGCTTTGTACGTCAGCTGAATATGTGTAAGTACATTTTTTTAAAACATAATCAGCCGTTACTCTCGGTTTATTATATTTTCCTGTGTATAATATGCTGATGTACCGTGTTCGCTTCCGCTGCATGTGAATGCTAAATCGATTTTCCATTAATTGAACTTCTCTATTTTGAAAAGAAACATGAAACTTGAGGCTTGCCGGCTTTGATTTACTTTGTAAAGAATTTCAACAAAAAAGAATGTATGCAATGTGTAAGTGTCTCTGTAAAACTTTGTCAAACCGTATAATCTTTGTTTCTGGGAATGTCGTGGGCGAGATTCATGTACGTTTTCCGGCTGGTTATATTAGCAGGTAGTTTTGTTGTACTCTCCGCATGTAGACCTTGATCAGTGGTCTTATAGTCGTGCCTTTAGTTTCGAAAAAAGTCTGTTTATCGACAGTACAAATATTAACTGTAAGATGTGTATTAAAAATAATAAAATTTTGTAATGAAACCCGTTCAAGCTATAGCTAAAATTGATCATGTGCATTACCGAACAACTCTGATGTAATGTGTGGGTAGGAGGGTCTGTCGTTAGAATGTTCTTTGGTATATATTGAATGAAGGTGTTGGCTTAATGTTTCTGGGGAGCAATATACAATAATAATAAAATGATACTTCTAAAAGAGAGAGAGAGGTCTGAAATTTTAACTTTTAATATTTTGTCTCTTTTGTATTTGTATGATAGTCTTGGTTCTTACAAATAACTTGATAGTTTTTTTAAATGAAAGATTTTCATGGCTCATACTATGAACAATACGTGGATACCCTTAAGTCAAGTCACATAAGTTTCTTGAAAACAGTTTTCAATCTTTGTAGAGGACAGAATCTTAAAGTCGCATATATATAAATGGTATAGCCAAGACTACCCTAGATCAATATATCAAGACCCTTGTTTCAAAACTGAAACCTGAGAATCTAATGTTTCTCTCAATTCTGAGCCTAAGATTCAGTGTTGAAAAAATCTGAGGTGGGTTGAGGCAACTTCAAGACTTCCAGTAGTAACAGAATATCTTAAGTCACACGAAGTTTTAAATGAAAGACCTCAACATTAACTGAGACTGTAGTTTTGAATTCAAATTTCCAGTTTTCTAGGACAGGGGAATGGGGAGGGGGGGAGGGGTCTATAATTCTGGCAAGCTAGGATGTTGAGGCTAATTATTTGAAATGCCAAGATTTTAATCATACTAAGAGACATAGTTTTTTTTAGAAAACTATTTGATACCTTTAGTGATGGTTAAGCGGGGGTGGATTGTCTATCATATACGCATTTACTTTATTTGTCATGTGCGTGCAAAACGTCTATTCTTTTATTTTTTGTAAGCTGGTAAACAATGCCGGGACCCCCACTAAGTTGACCCCTTGAAGCATGGTAACACTAAAACAATCTAATGGTGTTTTTCCACTGATGCTTTCTTAAGTTACAGAGCAAGTGAACCTTTTAAAATTGTCCAAACCATGAAAACCGAAAGAAGTACAAACTTTAGTGCTTGACTATTCACTGCACTTTGGATCAATAGTCCCATTATATACAAATTATAAAGATGGAAAATAAAATGCTTGAATGCACAATGGAAAATAACGAACATTCGTGTTGAAGGGCTGGGATGAAAAACTATACAAATGTTCAATTAAGTGACTCAAGTGTCAGTGGACCATTTAATTATCTGGGGAAAACAACCAAAGCATTTGTTTGCACTTTGATATCAACAATTAAAAACTCATTGGACAAAAATACTGTAGCTCTCAAAATAAAAATGTTATAATCTTTTAAACCCCCAAATAATTAATTTTTATTCAAGTAATTGTGCTATGTACCCCACCAGCTGTGTGGTCATCATAACGTTTCAAAGAGGCACATTCTACAAGAAAATTAGCTGACCGTAAAATAAAGAAAGTCTTGCATGACTATTTTCTTAAAGTCCGAATAGCCAGATGTCTTAACTGTGCAAAATGTAGTTGCAAGCTGGCCATAATTAGCGAATTATTGTCAGCTAATGGCATCCCTCTGGCAGTGAACTCATGAATGACTGCCCAGGGGTAAACTTATTTGTTACACCCTCAAGCCCCGGAGTACTTATAACTAGGCCCGTTGTTTTTTTTTGTTGTATTATTTGAAATCAAGGTGTGCCATAGATTTTTCTTCATTGAGTTTTCAACTTTCATTTGATTGTTACAGTATGTTATTCAGTTGGGAGTAAAAGTATGATTGAATAGTTGTGCAAAGTCAGGATTTTCATTAAGTGCCTGCAGCCAGCTAAACTACTTCCAAATTTAAGCCTCCTATGTTTTTGTGAAAAGCTTAGTACATATTTAAACACGACATTTGCTCTAAAAGCAACTAAGTGAGCACTCATCGAGAGAGCTTACGTCGGATCAACTAACTCGCATAAACACATGGCAGAGATGGACTAATTTACAGGGCTAACACGAGTACAATAAGTTAAAAAAAGAAAACTACAAAGCTAAACTAAGAAAAACGAGATGAATGAGAAATAAATGCATGAACTCAACCAGGGTTGTCGCTAAGCGCCGGCTGCCGGCGAAATTGGCCGGCTGGGAAAGAGGTCATCGCCGGCTGAATTTTGGGTGGCAAGCACTCGGTTAAAAGAGCAATGAACAGTTCTTTAGTTACCCACAAGCAATTGTTCGATTTAGAATAATATATTTCAAGAGAAAACGTTGAATAAACTCCTGACTACCTTGAGTATCGATGCCATAAAGTAATTGAAATAAAGTCTTGTTTTGAGAACTTGTTTACCGTGTCCTCTTTCCGTTTTCTGCGTCCGGCATCTTGTCAACACGAAGCTTGGTAGCCCCCGCATTCAAGGCATTACGAAAGATTGGGAACGAGTTTGTTACCAGGTATTTGTGTCAGATCGGAGAAAGAAGAAGTCTTTCTCTGTAGCATGACAGAGAAAAAAAAACATGAAGGAACTTCTTCGTAATGTTTTAATACAGCTTTTAATTGGTTAAATTTTATTGCTTATAACATGTTTATGCTCATGAATAGCAAGAAGGACTGGGCAAACGGAGGAACAACTGAACAAACCAGAAACGTAAACGGTCCGCTGAGTGCTCGCCGGCGAAAACGAACGAACGAGAAACCGAGTGAACGAACCCGCGAAACTGGATGAACAGCTGAACGACCGAGTAGACAGCTCTTTTGTTTGCAGTTCTAAGCGTTTATAAGAATCGATTTTCTGAAATTCTAGTGCAAACTTAAATTAAAAAGCACTTATCTTTTTGGAACGAATGGAAAGCGATGTAGCTTTCGTTCTCATTACTTTAATGTTAAGTAAATGTTGAAAATCTTACGCACGTATTTTCATTTTTAATGTTAGAGTATACACGACATTCATGAAAAACGGGTTTTAGTTAGATTAGATTAGTTGTAGTTAGGTTTTGAATTTTGTTTAGGAGAGTTAGGTTATTTCTAATTTTTATACTCCTGATGGATTTTACCGTGTTTAAATAAAGAACTGTTCTTCTAGAGAGCTCACCAAAAAGAGAATTAAGAAAACAGCATAGATTGACGAACTGAAGTAAAACAAAGCACTGTCTGCTCAGAAGCCAGGTCTGTCATTCTCCTTAGGGGCACAGTGAACAGACCTGGTAGAGAGTTCAAGGAACGCCAAACAACGAAAACCACATGAAGGAAATATGGAAACGTCAAAACGAGGGAGAAAATTTTGAATAATTGCAGGGTGAATCTCGGTACCACACGTTTCAAATTGCGGCACCACAGCTGACCTTCTCTTTAATGGTTGTTTCTTTTTGCATAAAAGAGCCCCTAGATTTCACCAGAGTGCACCAAATTGAATTAAAATTTTCAAAATTTCCTGGGGAGGCCCCCAAGACCCCCCTAATGGGAGGGGGCGACCCCCTCCCATAAATACCCCTCCCTGTCGGCTACGCCAACGGCAGAAGGCACTTCGCGCGTTCTTTAGCCGGCTCAATTTCTCTGCTAACCGGCAGACAAATTTCTTAGCTACAACCCTGCTCAACCCTTAACCCTAGATATCAGAGTCAGTGCTTTACCAAGGCTAGATTTATGTGGCATTCTTGTGCTCCTGGCATTACTTCACTCAGCTTGGCTAGATGTCCAGCCTATTCTTTAGCCCTCATGTTGTGTGTTGTGTTTTTCTTAACCCTTTCACTCCCATGATCTGAATGTCAATTCTCCTGACTGACTGCCGCACATTTCTTTTTAAAGTTCACAGAATTTGGTGTTACATCATTGAACAACGTCACCTAGTTGACGATATTCCTTATTCTCATCATCTGTCTGGTTGACAATGTATTGATAATGTAAGGAGAAATAACATATTGATCACTCCTTTGAGTGAAAGGGTTAAACCAATATTGGGCTAAACTGTTAATATGTCATTAACATCTTGATGCCTTAATCTCTAGTCTTTCAAAGCTATGCTGTCAATTTGTAACCACATTCTTTGAATTAAACTTGTTTAGATGGCTTCCGCAAAGTGATTGGCGCTGAGCAAGGAGGCCTGAGATCTGAGAAAGATGAGTGGGAGTTTTTTAATGGGAACTTCAACAAATATCATCCTGAATTACTTGAAAATGTCAAGAGGAAGGTTTGTTAATAATATTGTATGTTTTAAGTAGAAAGCTGGCTCACCTCTTGCTTACCAAAAGCAGCAATCTGTTTATGTTGTTTAATAGAATCTGGATTTTAATCAGGATTGATCAATGGAGTGTGTTGGTCATAGAAATTGGAGATTTATTACTTTATCCCTTAATTAAATGAAGGAGAGCAAGATAGTGATGTAGACTGCCGTAACCTTTTGCTTTTGAGAAAAACGAAAATGCTTGAGATATGATTAATGTCTTCTGGATGACCATCTAATCCAATTATTTGATTCCAGATCACTTGACACTATAGAAATCAACATTATGATGGTGGCACGGTTGACCAGCATAAAAAAATCTCCTGTATTAAAATAAATGGCAGTGTAATTTACTTGCAATTTTCGCTGGTGACCAAATTTGTCATGATCAGTTTATTTAATTACCTACTGTCTCACTGGCTTTGTGTTTCTGTGTTTATTTGAATTAATACACGTTATTAGTTAGAAAGCTTATACCAGTACAAATCAAACCGGCTGGTGAAACCACCTGTGTAAAGTTTTAATCTTCTACCACAATAAAAGTTGTTCTGGTGTGAGAAAACTTGTGTGTATTAACACTCTGTTTAGATAAAGCAGTTGTCATTACACCTAGGCTGGAAAGAACAGCTGCACATGAAACAACGTCTAACCAACTGAGTGTTTTGTAAATTCTGATTACCTTTTAAACTGATTTGGACGTGGCCATGCATGAGATCATTTGGTATTTTTGTCTTAATAAGGATTTTTTGAACTGCACAAATTCATGACCAATCAGAATTTCTGTTAACATTACGTTTTTCATGATCATAGGTCAGAGATAATAGCTTTTGATGAAATATATTACTTGTTATAGGCCACTCCAGAAGAGAAGAAAGTCAGGAATGAAGATGTATCCAAAGTGTTACATGACGTTCAGGACATGAAAGGAAAGCAGGATGAAATGACTATGAAACTTGATCAGATTAAAAGGTAAGAGTGGATAAATACAAGAATATATTGGTTTATTCTGTGACATGATTATTCAAGGCATTTGTGAAGATTTTTGTTATGGGCTGACCATTTCTGTCACCTTGTTTTCTTTCACAGAGAAAATGTTACTTTGTGGAATGAACTGGTAGAGCTCAGACAGAAACATCAAAGACAACAGC
Organism: Pavona decussata; assembly: GCF_977016875.1. Classification (NCBI taxonomy): domain Eukaryota; kingdom Metazoa; phylum Cnidaria; class Anthozoa; order Scleractinia; family Agariciidae; genus Pavona; species Pavona decussata. The sequence continues at coordinate 1,876,049 of NW_028145475.1, read as the reverse complement.
AGATTGTTAACAAGGTGAGTTCAATGTGGCTAAATGTAATTTAGGTGAAGTTAAACTCAAAACGATGATGGCCAGCAGTTTCGTAACTACGGGTCATGTCTTCCTTAGGGCAGCCTGGTTAGTGACAGGTCTTCAAGACTTTACAGGACTCATGTTCCTGAGATTCATTGTGCAATTCTGCATGTTTACAACTACTAAGCACCCAACCTCATCTATTCTTAATGAGTTTAAATGTAGAGAATCAGTCTGTTCTTGGAAAGGGAGGGGGGTAGCTCAACTAAAGTTTAGGTGTGGTGTGGCAGCCAGGCTGTCAAACGTATACCCTGTTTTTGGTAAACATGTAAATTCCTGATTGGTTGGGGCATCCCTGTAAAGGAATGTTTTGCCCTCCCCACCCCTGTTCCTCACCACCTTGTCATAGCTGACCTGAATCAACTAGTAGAAGTCTAAGCCAGTTAATTTGTGTTCACAGCTTTTCCAGTATCTGATGCGGCTGATTTATCAAAATGACAAGCTCATGAATAGAAAAAGGTAAAGATAAATGCAGAATTACAGTATGTCTCAAACATACACACGTAATACAGTTAAACTCAGGAGGCAAGGCAGAGTTCTTTGAATAAAGTGTGTGATGTTACCACATAAAACAATGAGATGGTTTGGGAGAGCACTGAGACGTCATGGGCTGCCCAAGTTGGAATGAGTAGGCACTTGCAGTTTGATACCAGTGTATTGTTTTATTCAAAATAAGTTACCTGTGATCTGCAGGTGAAGGCATAATCATATGACAAAAGTACAGTGCAGTCTCTGTAATCGTTGTGATGCAAGTGTAAGAAGATCTTTGGTGGTATGTAAGGAGAATTATTTTTAACCTGTGGTCATGTCTTTGTAGGTTAATGCTGCAGGACAGTACAGAGGAACCATCATCCAAAAGAGAGCGATATGAATACAGGGAAGGGTCTGGTCCTAGCACTGGACAACCCCCACCAAGTTATTCTGCTCAGAGAGTGAGTTCTGTTAAATTTCTAATGTGCAGTTCCAGAAAAAATCCATACCCACCCCATGGAAGGTTTTTTGGAAATTTCTTAGGGGAGGGGCTCTTAAAAGTCAAAATGCATGATGGACAAAATTAGACCCAGTCCCTGCCACTCTATCTTTTCTTTTACAATCAATAGATCTGCTCCCCAATTATTGTGATCAACACTTTTCAAACCTACCAAGTCCTCATGATCACATATGAACAATCAGTGAATGAATTGAACTATGTAAATTTTATTACATAGTTATTGGTTAGTTACATAGTTTTGGGATAATTTTGTGGGAATATTTCTTTGACTTCTTTCATTTTCTGTGGATCTGAAATTGAAAAATCAACCTGCTTATCACTGCACCACGGAGTTTTGCCCCTGGGACACTCACCAACTTGTAAATCTTTTCACAGTTTTTGTATGTTGCTTTTATATTTTTGTTGTGAAATGGCAAATGTTCTCAGTCCAACTACTAAATGCTGAAATAATTTAGCTTACATAATCACCCCTTGCTTGAAAGTCATAGTTGACTTGTGTTTTGTTGTTTGCAGCCCAGCACACAGACTCTAACAATTTCTGACATATCCAATGTTCCTTCTTCAAGCCATCCTTGTAAGTGAGAGCTTAATACATGTAATCACAAAATTGTATAAAGGGTGTTTACATGAATAATATGTAATGGCAGATTTTCAAAATTCTCTTGAATTCTCTCCAATATTTGTTTTCTGATACAAAAGAATTATGGCCACACAGAAAAAGTGCTCAAAAGTGAATGATTAACTGCCTTAAGGAGGGTGTTTCCTGAACAAGTTTGACCAGTTTCAAGAAGAAGGGAGCAAAACATTTAAGCAGAGTTGTTTACAACTTGCATTTAGTTGGCAAACTAACAAAATTCAAACTCGACCATTCTGAATTCCTTGATATATTTGTTATAATGATAACAGTGTTTGTTATTATGAAATCATAAAATGAAAGTTTTGATTTACAATAACTTGAAGTTGCAGTAAATTTTTGAAGTACATAGTACAAAGTTTTACATCAAAGTTCAAACATCTATGTGCAAAACTAAAATGCAAGTTATGAAATTTGAAGTCACTTAATCCTTCTAATAGTGCACCCTTGTGCTCAGTTAAGAACTTGGATTACGGGTACTGAAGAGGCTATAGAAAAACTGACTGGAAAAGCAAGAGATCAGTTTGTAACCAAACATTAAAAACGTAACAATAGAAAGAAAAATAATAAGAAAAATTGAAGAGCCATAACCAGGATTCATGATGATTAAAGATTTTAAAACGTTCTCTGGTTAAAAAGGTATATTTTATCTGTTGAAGACAACGGGACGGTTGTCCAAAGCTTGTACCTTTTCAATTTTTTAACCAGAGAACGTTTTAAAATTTTTAAGAAAAATAATGTTTTTCAATCTTTTATATGTTTTTAGCCACAAGTGGACCACTTATAACTGCATTAGATGATGACTCAATATCACATGCCAGGCCAGTCATTAGATTCCCTGAGGATTCAGGCCCTTCAACTTCCCAGCCCACTGTGTCCAGTCCTGTATCTACATCAACAGGTAAAGTGGATCACACTTGATTTCTCATAAGCTAACTCTCAGTTACATTCATCTCAAAACCTACCCACTGGCAGCGATTTGACACTTATTGTTTGAATAATGTGCAAAATGAGTATGAATATTCCTGGATATAACTCTGGTTTCCTTTGACAGGTGCCCATTAACCTCTTTTTATTGATCATAGTTTTCTTTATGAGTTATCATAAAAGGTTGCGTTGAATAATAAACCTCTTACTACATGTTTAAATTTGTTGTGTAGTATTACTGTATGTTTCAACTCGTTGTTTGTATAATTTTTTTGACTTGCCGTGCTGGTTGTCAAAATACAGGACAACGCGTAAAAATCATAGTGTACAATGACAATATAGTGACACTTTACCAAAACATCAAATAAAATAATATACAGTACTTATCTTCCTTATACTGTACACTTAATCACCTTTGGTGGCAAATTTCCTCTTGACTGAGTGTACAATGCCCTGTATCTCACATCTTGAATATAAACTAATGATTGGCGTATCCTTTATATCTGCTGAAATCTTATTTTCTGTTTGTTTTTGCCTGTCTCCTAGCACCATCCTACCCGCAAGCCTCAGTCGTACAACCATGTGTATCAACGGGCGTTGTGACTTTCCCCGAAGAGCAGAACCAGACTCCTGTTGTTCACCCGACGCACATCATGGAGCCTCAATCGTACGATGAGCATCATACTATAAGAAATGCCCCTATGAGGCGGGGACTCTCTCAGGAGGAAGTGGCAGAGAGGTAGTGTCTTTTGATCCATTGAATTTAACTATTTATTACTACGGTGGTGTGACTGCTGCAGTGATAAATAAAACAAATCAATGGCTCAGTCTGTAGGTAGTACAATGAGTTACACATTCAAACGTCCCACTAGATAGTGTATGTAAGGCCTCGTAGTTAGTGGGATAGCTCAGGATGGTGTAGGACTTTTTGAAGTCGCTTTAAAGACACGAGCAGGGATGATTTAATCAGAGGAGTAGTTTTACATTTGCTTGAAACTATACAAAGCAGTTAGTACTCCTCTGGTATTTGCCATTTACTGGGTCTATCAAAGAGTGATATGATAGCTACCACAAGACTTGTCTCACCATCTTTCTCTTTGTCACCATATCTGATTTTTCAATAATAAGTCTGACCCTGCTTTATGTCTGCAAGCAGCCAAATGGGAGCAAACAACTGAAATGCTGAAGGTCTGAGTTTGCTTTCAGTCAGGGACAAATAATTTTTGTTGTATTCCCAATTGCTCATTTAACAAACTGAATGAGTCCTTTCATGCAATTTGGCTGTCATTTTGAGTTGGGACAAACAAGGTGCCAAATTGTACAGTGTTTGTATGTGTGTTGATCTCAGAAAAACTCAACCAACAAACTGTGGAAACTTGAGGTACATGTGCTTGGTAAAATATAAAAATGATTAAATTTGGAAAGTGTAGGGTTGGGGGAAACCGGGCAATTGCATTTTTGAGTAGCTTCCATACTTTTGTCTGTTAATTAGGCCATGGGAAATACATGGAAAACTTTCAACTCCTTTTGCATCTAGAGGCCTCAGGTTTGATCACTAAAGTTTATGGCAAGATAGCTTCAATGCAGAGCATTTGAATGTTTCAGAAATTGATTCATACGAAATTATTGGTCATCAGATTTACAAACAAACACTGCACATAATCCATGCTTTGTTTGCCCCAATTCAAAGGGTGCCAATATATGTGAAAGGGCTTGTATACTTTATTACATAATCAGACTCAAGACATTAATCCTCAGTCTTTCCTTTTATAATTCTTTACATTTGTACTTTGCTCGTCAAACGGCTCATCACATGTTAATTTTTGTTCTATCAGCTCAAATTCCCGTGTAGATATGTTTGAAAGGGAGCTTTGTGAAGACGATATTTTAGACAGGTAATGTCACACAAGCTGTTGCAATCATTTATCATTACCACAACAAGGTTACAATGATAAATTATTCAATTTGTGGCATTGGAGGTAGACAGTTCATTTCAGTTGAATATTTTGGTAAAGCTAAAATCCAAAGACATTTTTTTTAAAATACAGTAGTCATGATCGTTACCTTGCTAGGCATATTGGTGACTGTTTAATGTGGAGGCTTTTACAGGAAGATACTCAGTTCAGTGAATTACAGCTATGGCCTTAAGATTACTTTCTTCCAGTACAAGATGCATTTGTGTAGAATAAAACTGTAAATAACATAGAATGCTATAATACCTTTGCCATGTTTCACTGTTGTTACAACTAAACCAACTGAGAGCATAAAACAGTTAATTGCCAGCACACAAGAAACACCTGCACCATCAGCCATCAAACAGGCTAATTAATGCTGGTAATATTGTTTACACAAAAGGAAAGTTTGGGAGCAGAGACCAGAAAAAAAATTTCAATGATTCATTTTCATCACCACGCCCATCATGATTGCACAGGCAAACTTTCCCCCTCCCCTCCCCTGAAAAAGAGCCATTGCTGTTAAATTTAAAACAATTGCACTGTTTTAGATGTATTTGGTTTATTTGGTGTGAATGAGAAAACCCAGTTACTTTGTTGAATGTCTATAGTGGAAAGCATTCAGTGCACACGCAGAGAACATTTTCTGCTCTCACTAATTCTCATACATTTCTTGAAAGACGATATAGTCTTCTTTAGTTGATATTTTTGTTAATTCTCATAGCCTGTCTGCATGGCTTGGTTCTGATAATGTGATATATAAGTACAGTCAACTCTTGCCTTGCGGACACCTCACTATTACGGACTCCCCGATAATACCGACAACAACTAAATCCCTGGCAAAAATAAATTACAGACGTTTGACTGAAATAGATTCCCGTTATTATGGACTCTCGTTGCTAAGGACACCAACTTGCGGTCCCGAGGGTGTCCGCAATAAAGGGAGTTGACTGTAATAAGATTCACCCTTCAGGGTGTAGATTTATCTCAAGAATTCAAACTTTCCATCAACCATTTTGCTTTTTTTTTTTTAATTTCAGGAATTTTCTTGGTGAGCAGGTGGATTATATTTCACAGAATCTTGATAACATCCAATACCAACTGACAAATCACCCTGTAATGCTGGATAATAGCTTGTTCTATGATGTTTTTGGTTATGAAGGAGGCCATCCAGGCCAGGTTAGTTGGAGTACACAAGATGCTGTTCTATCACAATTTTTGACAGCCAAAAAATTTGGGTTAGCAGTGTATTTGGTTGGACTAAACTCAAGGTGTTCACTGTTGATTATCTTGATAGAACACTATCCTCGAATGTTGGACTTGATCTTCTTAAAGAAATAAATAAAATTATTATATTATTATTAAAGACAGTGCCTGCTAATACAGAGGTATTTGTGTAGGCTTTATAACTATGGGAAAAGCAGATCTAGAGTTTTTAGCAGCATGGCATTCTCCTAAATGTCTGCTTAGATTTCTTGTTGGTACACAAGAGGTTGTTGTTTAACGGGAAGAGATCTTGATTGTGTTTTTTGGATTATTTATTCTAGGATCCACTGGATCTTTTAGCTGACCGGGCTGCAGCGAGTCCTCTTCCCGGCGCTGTGGGGCATAGCTCATCACAAGGTACAGAATAAAAAACATTGCCTATAACTACTTGGACATTCCGTATTTATGCTGTTGGGATATTTTCCGAGTCCCAAATGGGAATTCATCTCTAGAATTGTATACTCTGTTATTGTACTTTGGTTGAGGTTTGGTATATAGGACCTTGCGGAGCACACACTCAGTTAGTCTCCTCTGTAACTGTCATCTAGATTGTCATGCAATGCTTCTAGTGTTGTGTGACAAGCCAAATAATGGAATGTGTTGGCCACAACCAACGAGTACACGTGCTTGGAAAGCAAGGATTTGACTCCTCCTGAGAATGAGGAATGTGTTTTTGTCGTGATTACGTAAGGAGCATGTCTTTCATTTTTTTCCTGTCTTTTTGTTTAGTCTGAGTGGCAGTCACTGATAAGGAGAGAAAAGAAATCAGAGTGTTGCAAGAAGGGGGAAGGGGAGAGGGGTGGGAGAGAAGTGGTTTGTCTTTTTCCTCCCCTCGCACTTTAAGCTCGCCACTTCTGCTTTGAGCTCACAAATCCCTCCTTCCCTCCCCTTTCTGCATCCGACACACGGGTTACTTTCTGTTTGACCATCAGTTGATCAATTTTTCAGCATCATTGAAGGCCTCCTATTAATCTTTTTAGGTCATGAACTTGTACAGTATGGCGTGCAGGGGTCTGGGGCTAGCAGCAGCTCTACCCGGGGTCAGCCGAGGTCCAGAGAACGTGAGGATCAATATGGACGGAGGGAGTGGTCCCAAGGGCAACAGCAGCAACAGCAACAGCAGCAGCAGTCTGAATATGACGTGGTTCATCACTTATTTAATGGCTGAGCGTTTGTCAGTCATGTGTAGTTCTTAACTCTTTGGTGAAGGATAAAAGCGGTTTATACGCATTTTCTCTTTACCTCTGTATAATTTTTATGGCAATTGTTTTCATCCATAGACACCAAAAGGCCAAAACCACGTTATGAATCATTGTCTTGACTCGTGAAAGCAAACGGGTAGAAGGCAACTAGTGATAACCAAGAGTGGCCTCGTTCCCAGGCCCCAACGTGCTTACGGACCGAGCTTTGTGTCAGAGGCTTGGGGCCGACCGCCTCTTAGCAGGTGACGTCACATTACAATGTGTGCTGAGAAAGACTGGGGGCGAGGCTGAACCGATAGACCAAAACATAAGTAAATACTGCACTTGTAAGATTAGTACTACAGTTCTCAAAGCATGCCATTTGACGTGTGTCAAGCACAGGGTAGTTTACCTGAGTCAAACCATGGTTAGATTTAGTTTTGCACCTGATAGTATCTACACTAAATAAAAAAGTCGTTTTGAGAGCGAAACTGTTATAACCTTGTCGACTAGCGACAAGTCTACGTTCTGTTGTTTATCACACTCAAACTTTTTAAAGCATGTATGATACGTTTCAAAAATGAACGAATGTATCTCAGTTCAATGTAGTGTAATTACGTGAGTAAAGAAAACCCAAAGAATATAACGTCTTAAGCTAGATTGTATGAACAAAAGTTATTATAGTATGTAACATGTACATGTATATTCTCCTTAGAAGGTACTCTCCTTAGAAGGTACAAATAACATTTACTGTCCGCATCAGATACAATAAGCTTCATATATTCAAGATTCTTAAAATCGAATAGTGCTTTTAATGATTTTCAGGGATTTGACTTCTTAGAATGAACTTGCGCAGTGTAATAGAGAAAAAAAATAAAGTAACAAAATGACGGCAAGTTGTGTGCTGCTTATGCTCTGATCGTTTAAACGTTTTAGATCCGTGTTTAAAATTAAAAATTTGATCGTATAACGTGTGATTTGATTAGCTATGTAGTCCATAAATCAGCTTAAAAAAAAATAAAAAAAAAATTTTAGTGACTGAGCGTGCGCCAAAATTGGTGGTAAGCCGTGTTCCTGAAACTATGGAAACATGGTCAATTTTCATGCTAATGTTTTAAGGGAACCAAAAAAATAGTTTGTGAAACACTCAGAGGTTATCTTGGTGGTAATACTTACTTGCTCTTGTTCCCAAACCTGTTCCTTGTTTCCCCGTATCCCTACTCGTTTTGCAATAACAGTAACGCGGAAAATGTCCAGTATTTCACGAGTATGCAGACTCGCCCAGAAACCATTGGTGGCATATGTGACCGGAGCTTAAACCGGTTTCTAAAGCATGAATGTTGCTACCTTCCCCCCACCCACCCCAGGATGGGATACTAGTCCAACCTTACCCCACCAACATGTCACTAGTACGCGTTTATCTGGGTGAAGAACGAATTTGCAGCAAAGTGTGTTGTCTGAGGAAGCAGCATGAACAACAGTCTAGGTCTCGAATGACCAACCTTAGGTCCAGTGCGCTGACTACTACACCACCGCGCCTCCATTTCATATATAATTATGGATATTTCCAAATTGTTCTTTCTCTTCCTCTATCATTTCCATGATTAGACCGGAAAGCAGGATGCCACTTCTTTCTCCAACGCATCACACATCTCCCTCATCTCTAGCATCCAACCTTCAACTCACAAGTTGATAACAGTATTTTAAAACCAGATACTGTTGCTGGTCGTTGCCTCAACTCTTATAACGGGAAGAGGAGGCACCCTGGGAACAAGGTTGCCCTTCTAAGGGAGCCTGGAGGGCCTATCGCCAAAAGGCCATATTTAGAGAGGTAATGGAATAACTTGGAAAAACAAAACAACAACAACAACAAAAATAAATAAATAAAAATAAATTACGGCACACCGGCATTCCATATTGGAGTGTTAATTGAATAAGGTAGGAAAAATAAACGACAGCTGCTTTGAATAGGGTCCTGATCTTCAAGGTCCACTAGCTAGTCGAGGCCCTTTTTGTTAATTTCAGTCCTCTAATACGATCGCGAATTCCTTTTTACATGTTAACTTAATTTAACATGTAAACATTCAACATTTCAACATTTTAATTTAACGTCCTGTGATGCCACATGCCACTTTCTTCAGTCTTTTGGCAATGAAAAAATAAAGGAAAGGCGGAAAAAATACTGACAAAAGCATTTTCTTGCCAGCTTATCTGAGACAGTTAAAAGAATATTTTATCACAAAATATAAACAAACGTCGCCATTGGTCTTGCAGACTGTTTAAATGAAAACACTCGAAGAGTTTTCATATATTATTTATACAAGTAACTGTCGATCTAAAAGCAGCTGACAACTAGTTCCTTTTGTAGTGCATTAACACTCGGCATCAACCCGCTTAGTTTGTTAACGCATAAAGAGGAAATATTTCCAAAGAAATGGAAACAAAATACTACACACTCTGGGCTAAACCTTGTAGCGTGGGAAGAAAAACCCTCGACGTAAACTCTAGAGAAGGATATACGCTGAACGTACCAAGTTCACCTCTGGTTTTCGGCCCAACGCGCAGGTTGACAGCGGTGAAAGAAGTGTTGTACAATCCGTGTCTTCCAACTTTAAGACGGATGGATATGGATGAAGTGCTGGGAAAACTGACGATGGATCATTCTCGCCATTCAACGCCGTGCAGTAGAGGTGATTTTCAGAATTATACAGTTAAATATCACTTTGTATCAATTGAAACAGTAACGTGTTTCCATGGTAACAATGTCGGCAAACTCGATACGAAGAATCATTGCAGCTTTACAGCCTTCAAGTGGCACTGGTTCTTATTTATAGTTTAGTATGTTTTATGACGCATTCTCCTGGAATATATTCTGAAATGAAGAAAACTAGAAAAGATGAGGTGTGAAACCCAATCTACAAAAAGAAAAACTTAGTACCGTCCTCACTTTTGGATTTAGGATACTTCAAAGGGACTTCGATTCTTTGCAGTTCAGAAACGACCACCTCGCAGTTTTAAATAAAGAGGGCATACCAATAATCATTGTGTAAACATACATGACAGTTTTATTTGCGTTTGTTTTGATAAGATGCCAAGTCATCAGACAGTTCGGAGAGTTTAATTATCATGAAACTTCAAAACGCGCTTAATTACTAGTGCCAGTCCTCCCATTTGCGCACCTCATTTGCATAATTTGTGTTTAATGTTCCATTGAGCAAAATCTATACGCGCACTTAGTTACATTATTGCTCTCTCAAAGTTATAAACAACTCGAACACGGTCTAAACTAACGCGGCAAAAGAGAACCCAGTCCTGCCAAAATGTCGCGTCATCTGCAGCTTGCGCTTAGCAGCCGTTACTATGATCGCCAAGGGATAAGGTTTAGTCAACACGACGCAGTGCGGCCACACGGGACGGACTATGGCTACTCGCCTCCAAGGAGAATGCTCGCTGCAGTGAAGGAAGGAATGATTCATCCCCAGCCACCCAGCTATCGAAGGATGGACCGTGATACCTCGCTGTGCAAATTGCCGATTGAACACTGTCGGAATTCTACTTCAAGATCTGCTGGTGAATACCTAGAATATTTTCATAGCTTTACATAGATACAGTCTATTATAATAATATGGAGTTGTATTCAATTATGAACGGTGGGTTAAAATAAGGTTTTACTTGCGTGTATGTTCTTTAACTTATTTGGGAGGCACGCGAGATTTATAAGGGAGGTTTAAGTGCATGCCGTGATTTCCGCCCAATGCGTTGCATTCAAGATACATGTTTAGGAAAATCTTATCTTTTGTTCGAGTTAATTCCGACAAAAGTGATCAAGTCTACACAGCCACAACTTTGAAAATTATTACTAAACAATTTTTAGTATTATTTGAATATTATTCAAAACCATTAGATTAAATAGTGTATTTACTATTTCGTACTTAAAATATATAAATATTATAATTTGGTAAAATTTAAATGTTGTATGTGAAACAGAATGGTCTTCTGGAATTTTAGAAGCCAGAATTAACTAAAGCTTTCTTTTTCTGGTAAAATAGCCTTGAAGTTTCCAAGATCTCAATTTTTTCCATCTCAGAATATTTGTTTCATGAAAACCAATAACAGAAGTTAGGAGTGGAGAAAGTGACAACATAATAATCCATAGCAACCGCGCGCGCGGAAGCGTGATTCGAGGGCTTCGCTCGCGCGTTTAATACCACTCGCAGTTTCAAAGATCACAGTCTTGTAAATCGTGGTTGATACATTGTTATTACCGGCAAATACTTAAGAGGCAATACCGTTGACAAATATTTTTAATTATGTAGAAAACGGAACTTCGTCATACCAGAAGGTCATTGAGTAGGTTTCGATTTCCGCCGCTCACTGCAGCTGCTAACCATGGTCCATACTCATTTAAATCGATCTCTCATCAAAACAATTCTTCGTCAATTGACGCAATGACTGAAGCAACAAGTGGTAGCAATGCGTTATCGATGAATATTATCATCAGAAATAATATTTGTTTCGTGATTTCTCGCATGATTCATCTTTTTTATGCTCAGAGAATGGATATCTTTGACATTTTGACCTGTTTCGGAAGTTTAGACAAATGCCAATTGTTAGAAGTTTTCATTAATCAATAAATCAAACCTTTAGTAGTAAAAATTTAGTAAATGATTACAGGAGAGGTCAACAAAAATATTTTTGCTAGCAAGGAGGAGGAAGGTACTTACAAGTGCAGCGACTAACAAATTATTTTAAAAAGCTAACTTTACCGTCATCGAAGTTTAAGAAACTTTCTGAATAAGGCTAAGGAGTACTAAGGAACTAGTGTAGACACTTGCTCATCTCCGAAGCAACATTTTGATAAATTCACGTACCATCAACCAGATTCAAAACTTTAAAAAGTTTGTGTTTTTATATAAGTGAGCCTTGGCAGTCGCAGTCACGGCCAGCATAAACTGGTTTGTGATCATTTGTCTCGATGCAAATTCACTGTAGCCCCCAGCTATAATCACCCAACAGGTATTGTTTGCACAATGGCTCATTAACTTAGTATGTGATCACTTTAAAAAGTAACGATTCCCATGCGGCTGACAATTAACTTTGACCGAAGTTTAGTTAATAGAAAAATTATTCTCGAACCTCCAAAACGCGCGCGGTCCGTGTTGTTTCACTTGCAAAACTTGCTCTCCACTTACACTTCAAACGAAGGTTAATTTTAATGAGCGGTGAAAATATTGACATCCCATCGGTTTTCTTTTCAATGCAAAAGTCAGATTAACAAACGAGACGGATTATACGTCACACAGCAATTTTACCTCACAATAGCCGTGCGCGTCATTGATTGGTCAAAAGCCGCACACCATTAAACTAAGGTTACTCGGTGTGTCAAGTGCATACAGTCAACACACGCCGGCGCCGAGTCGTCTGAAAACAAAAGGCAGGAATCTTTAAAATCTGCGAGCCTCAGTCTTTGGTAACTCGGCAGCTTTTGAGTGCATCCCCTTCGCGTTGCGCGTTTTGGGGCCTCGCGATGTCGACAACGACTCAAACAGCGATGCATCCGTCTTTTGGACACCGGAGCAATATGCTAGCCTCGGTAAAAAATGGGTTGTATCATCCCATGCTACCAACATTCCGAAGAATGGACATGGATACGGCAATGCATAAATTACCTGAAGAGCATTCGCGCACTACGACGCCATTGACAAGGGGTAATAACTTAAACCACGATCTAGCTACAGATACAGGGTAGATAAGCTGCTTTGGCTTGAAACCGATTATAAATTCCAACTTGTATTTTTCTTTCAGGCGATTTCAAGAGTAGCACAATCACTCTGTTCAGACCAGCTGACAGGCCGTTGTCAGGCACGGTAAGTCGACACTGAAGTTGTCTCCTTGTTGCACGGCTTATTCCATCTGGACTGGACTTTTGCCGTGTGCGAGTTAGACCTACAAGGCTGCGATTTTTTGACAGAGAGTTTATTTTTCAGAGAATAACCGAGACGGGAAGACAACTTCAAGCAACTTCCTACCAGCCCATTGAATCCGGGTAAGTGATCTGGCCCAAGACGGTACTTTATAAAACATTATGTAACGCGAAGCGGGTGTGTAAAGTTGAAGAAAGAAAGCTACTGGAATCCAAAGGTCAAAAGAAAAAAAAAAGCAAGAATATTTTGGATGAAAGCGCGTTCCGTTGGACCGTCTTTGTAACAGCAAAGTAAAATAATTATCATTAATTCTTGTAAAACTTTTGTCAGTTTTTGTGCTTTATTCCTTTGTTCAAGTATGTCGAGTGCTCAGGGAACCTTTTTGCAGCACACAGCAAAGTTATCGCTATTTATTAATCAAGTCACTGTCTTGTTTTGTTTTAAGCGTTTTTCATTCGTTTAGTTTGTTTACTCTTTCAGAAATTTCTGTTGACGGGAAACTGATTTGTTGGGAATCCAAGATCCTCTGGAACAAAAGCACAGGCTTATTAGATTAATCTTGAGACAGTGCGCTAGATTTAAAATTCGAAGCCAAAGCGCCGACTTTCGGAGGAACAATGACAAACAAGCTGTGCTTTAAATCCTTCACTCTCAATTATAGCTGGATTTCAAATTGTAAAAAAACTGAAAAATCAATAACACGACTAGAAAGCACAGCTCAGCACGCGATACTTCATGATTTCATCGACATGTTCGAAAGCGACCAAACTGCATGATTCAAAATCGATTCTTGTCGGTAGTGTGTTAATTAATGACTGATTCCACAAAGTAAACGGCACTGTATTTTATAACTATTTACTATTCCTTTCTTGCGTAAAGTTCCTATCCTGGTTTTCAAGTAAGATAAGAATGTTTCTGCTCCGTCGGGTTTCTTCAAACTGCCGTGAAGTGATTGGTTCACAGAACTAGCTCCATAGCATCGGCGATTACATCATTAGCGTTCGGTAATATAATATCATTTGTATCAGTCTCCAGTTTGGTAAGATAATACTTAAGAAGCTTGAAAAAATATTCTGGACTTGAAGGTGATGCAGAATTCAAAGTCTATAGACTGTGAAAGGGAAAACACAAAATGTTTTCGTTTTTGAAGAACCGAGCAAAATAGGGACTGTTCGAAGAGGCTTTTTGACCGGCGGATTTTGCTGTTCTTTGATCAAAACTGTGATAAGGTTCTGACTTCGCTCATACACAATGAGTAAACATGGTAAAGCAAGTGGGTTTTTTTGGAGAAGACAAAGCAAAAACTATTAATCAAGCAAACAATCAAACGAAATCTGAAGAGACGGGGCTGAGACGTTAGTGCCATCTGTACCGCCCACTAAAGAAGAACAAGAGAAAAGTAAAAGACTGCAGCAATGTTTTGTTCTCCTCAGTTAAAAAAAGGTAATTTAGCATTGCAATTTAATCACCGTTTTTATTTTTACAGTGGGATGGCGGAATTTCTAGAGCGATCCATGACAGCAAAATCTCGTGCAAAACAACCCTCACCTCTTGCTCCAAACGGTAAGCAAAAGATCTAAAGATATCCATCAAGCTACTCATTTGGATGTCTTTTGAAAAATAAAATAAGCGCAACCATCAACATGAAATAACGAGAAAGTCCAAACAGCACGGCAAGCAGCTACACAGGAAATACAAGCCAACTCTTCTCGGCGCATAGCATTTGCTCGGAACACTACGTAAAAGTTCTTCCCTAACCGCGGAGTTTTCCCCCATGAAAACGGTGTCACGCGAAGGTTGGTTGACGTGACACGTCAATAAGAGTATTCTATACTAACAAGACACCTGCGGTGGGGTGGATGGGTTAGGTAACGATTGGACGCCTGCCACATCACTGTTTTGTCTAACAGTCTGACAACCTCGTTCCCAGGCTCCTCTTCAGTTTGTAACGATTCTGCTCCTAGTTTACGTATTTAACGCTACTATAAAAAGTGTATTTTCAGCTGATCTCTTTGCAGAGACAAGTGATCACTAACCTTTAATTTCAAACATTAGCATCGAAATTTTGTCACCAAATTTAATATCCTTTCTATTGTTCCTACTATTCTTCTTGAGGGAATTTGTTGAAAGTAATTACATTTACTCGTAGTTTTCTAATTTCTTTTCTTCACCTTCCTCTGATTTGTTCCACGAAGTGTTTAATAACGGAATAACCACTGTTTAATCTGCAGAGCCTTCAGAGCCATACACATTCATGCCTGAGCCATACCTCAAGTACTCAGCTGATCAAATGAAGTTCAATGGTTATGCCACACGGTACCTGTCACCCAGGGAGACCGGCTCATGGAGGGTGAGTGGACATTTGAAATTCCAGGCATTTGATTGGCTTAGCAGCCATGGTATATGAGCCATCATACCATGCCCGAGAAATAGCGACCATTAAATTGTCCTCTGGTTGTTCTTGTAAAGCGAAGACAGCCAGAGCTAGCAATAATTTTTCACTGTTTTTAATAAAACAATTGTTCCACCCACTCTTGTCGGATATAAGATGGCTATCTATTATCTCTTATCCAACGTGCGCTCGTAGACTACGAGGAGCCAGGCTTACTTTTCTTTAGGATACAGAGCAAGTGAAAACATCGTGCACGCGCAAAAATCATCTGTGTCGCCTCCTTGTGGGGGGAGGGGGGGGGATTTTTGCTCGTGCTCAAGCGTTTCAACTGACTTGCAGGATTTTTTTTTGGGGGGGGGGGGGGGGGGGTGGCGGGGTGGGGGTAGGGTCTGCACTGATCCTTACATTCCTGTTGTGAGCCTGAAGCTCTTTTGATCATCCAATTTCATATATAATCCTCCTCTAATGTTCTTTTTTCCTTTATTTGTTACAGTACTCTCTCAGGCAGGAGCCCTACATAGACTTGAGAGGGCAGCGCCCTATCCCTGCAACAATCTAGTAAGTTTGACTTGGCAGAAAAATTGGAAGTGGTTTGTTTCGGACAATAATTGGAATGAAAACCTGTGATATTTTCCCTACGTTTTCTAACTTTTGTTGTCCCTTGTCAGTATTTTTATACCCAGGAAGAGCCTGCATTTAATTGCATTCCAATATTGTGCATTATGAATCACCAAGAACTTAAATTCTTACTAATTTGTTACTTAATATGGCTTTGTAAACGTGCGTTCTCCATAATTATAAAGGTTGCTTCAACACGTATGATTTGATGAACAAGTTGATTCCTTTAACGTTTTCAAGGCAGATTTGATAGTAAGAATTTTAGAGGCAAATGAATCTGTAAAAAGAAGTTTTAGCAGTTTCGTTCATGGCAAATGGAGGATAATGCAGATGACTAATTCATGTTTTTGCTCACACCAATGCTGACTGATTGGTTTCCATGGTTTTTCTTTGTGCTCTGCAGTAGTCGCTATCGTGATGCACACCCAAGAGCAAGGTAAGTGAATAAATATTTAACACATTTAACTTATTCGAGGTACTGCATTAAACCCTGGCAGTGCTCATACGGTGATAATCTCCTTCGCAGCCGTTATTGGGGTCGTCACGCAACGCTCCTTGGGGAGGAGCATTGCGTGACAGCCCTAACAACGGCTGCGAGGGAGACTAATACGGTCACGGAAAGTCATGGAATTTTAAATTTGCATTCCAGGCTTGGAAAAATCATGGAAATTAGAAAAATTTGTTTGGGTCATGGAATTTCAGATTTTTCAAAAACTTGTGTTTAGGTGATGGTTGAAAATTTTTGAAAACTTCGTCAGCATCAAACCATTCAGCAAGTCGGTGTCAATGATAATTTTGAGGTCATGGAATTTTCTTTCCCAGTTTCTGCGTGAACCCTAGGGTTTGTTTCTAGGGATACACTAAGAATATTATAAGCAAACAGCACCTGAGATTTGGGGGGACTTCTATGTGAAGGTGAATTTTTACATCGCTCTCAATGGTCAAGATCTACTTTGAGTTGTTTGGAGTAAATTAAATTTTGAGGCCGTAGAAAATACTGTTAATGAATAAATAATTACCGATACACTCCGTCACCCTTCATCTAAGCAACATTATTTTACATTGTGTATCTTTGTACCAATTCATCAATTCACCCCTAAGAACATATTATGTACGTTTCTATACAAATCCTTACCAAGGGGAAGAGTGGAAGTCCCACAAAAAAGGGGCAAAGGTAGTCATTAGAATAAGGGAACCCTTGAAAGAAACCAGAAGCTCATTCTGTGGGTTAATTAATTCTTTCTGACAAGTAGTTTCTGAATTGTACACGCATATATTTTTTTTGTTTAAGTACCCAAAAAGGTGCTGAAATAGCCGTGCCTCCCCTGCCCAATTCCTTTATTTTTATTGTTCCCTACCCTTGACCACCAGGAACACAAAGAACACATTGCAGAGAGCATACCTCCCACTCCCCCACCCTCACCCCCATCCTCCACAGTTGATGATTGGAAATTGATTTCGAAACGTTTGACACCAGTTTTTGTTTACAGTGTTGCAGCAATGCATTGGCGATGAATTGAAGAGCCATCAAGCTTGGGACTCAGTCTTGGCTTAGTCATGACAGTTTGCCTGCAAAAAGACCAAATCTGGTCTGTTTCTTAATGCCAAATGGCTTTTCTCTGGCACTTCAGAAATATTACTTCAGCACCCGAGTGAAATTTCAACCAATTTAATGAAAAATATTTTAAAATGCTGTGCATACACTGTGGACAATGAAACATTTTGGATAAAAAGAGAATATTTTGGAAAAGAGAGATATGCAGATTGTAAATGGTGATAAATGTGTAGCCATCTATATCGAAATGGCAGTGTTTGTAAATAAAAATAAATCTTAACATAAACACAGCTGTATCAGAGAAATGTTTTCATTAATACCAGTAACAATGCTAGAAAGTTTTACTAGTAGTACACCAGAACTCCCCTCAAATCACATGGCTTCAAAAAAGGTAATACTGTATGCCCCTGGTGGACAGTGATCGATCAACCCTTACTGTTGGTTGTCGGGTGTGTAATTTTGTAGGTAAGAATGGTACCACAAGCCCACATTGTTAAATGCTTATTCAGGCAAATTTTAAGTATGTGTATTGAAGAAGATACAGTAAAATTTTGCAAACCAAAAGATGTTGACAGATATTGTGAACATGCCCTAATATTGTGGGCTGGAGCTACACAAGTAGCGTTTGCAGTGTCAGGAGACACAAGATAATGACCACTCTTTGAAATTTAATACAACTGGTACGTGACACTACTGTTATTGGCATTGGGGGGATTTGGGTGTGAAGGACACTTTGGATTACATGGTTGTATTGATTAATGTATGGGCATTCTCACAGGTTACCGTTAGTTTACAATGTTTTTGACACCAGTTGAGAAAATAAAGTTACCTGATGGGTAATACACTGCACTACAAAGACATTATTGAGCAGAAAGCACAGTACAGATGATTTTTTTAAAATCCGTTTGTTAAAATTTCTTTGAGCCTTTGGATTTAAAAAAGTAAAACCTAAACGTTTCTGCTAAATCAAAATAATGTTTGCTATTATCACATACTGGTATATAATTCTTCCTGGATTTTCTTCCTTGAATGTGCCACCAGGTATTAAGAATGACAAGTTTTATTTCTCTGAATCAAGACTTTTAACAGTGTTTGCTATGCATGGACTTAAGAGACTAAAACCAGTCCAAACATGATGTCATATTTGGACTTTTTTTGGCACTTACTGGTCAGAACACTTTTAGTTTTAACTCTTTAAGCTCCAATAGTGATGAATATTAAATTCCTTATTATGTTACCACTACTTGATAAAACAAACAAGTCAATGAGAATAATGTACGTGTAAATGATCACTTAAGATGGAATGTCCTGATTTTTAAATAAATTCTCCCAATTAGAATCATAATAAATATAGAGAGGACAGTGAGGAGAATGTACATGTGAATGTCACGAGTTGAATGGTTAACAACTAGATTCTGAACTCAAGATCGTGTGAATAAAGAACTGCATAATTTGGCTCTCAGTTCAATCAAGAATTGAGTTCAAGATTTTAATTTGGACTTTTAAAGCTTACTATGAAATAGGACCTGAATATTTAACAGCCATTTTAATTAAATACATGCCCAGCAGAAACCTTCGCTCTGCCAATAAAGAACTGTTAGTAGTCCCCGAGCACAATCTCAAAATCTATGGGAAGCATGCTTTCTCAGTAGTTATGGAATAATTTACCTGATCATATTAGAACTACTGCATGCGTAGTACTTTTAAAAGAAGAGACATTTCTTTTTATAAATTCTGGTCATTCCTTTTAGACCCTTCTTGCATAATAGCCATTTTTATATTAGTGAATTACCATAATATATTTATTCAGTAACATAATGCTTATTTTTTCGTTTAAGTTGTTGTGTAAAGCGCTATTGGTTTACTAGTACAAATGGCGCTATAGAAATAAAGAGCATTATTATTATTATTATTATTATTATTATTATTATTATTATTATTATTATTATTATCGTTTGATAGTTGATGAGGGTGCAGAGGTTTTTCTTTGCGACATCATCTGCACATAGGAATAAAATTATTCATAGTTAACATAATATTATTATTCCTTTAATATAAGCCATGGTTAATACTCAAATGAAATGAAAATTTTACTTCATTGACCTGTTATTTTGAAGTTTCAACTGTGCGAGTCAAACACCTTTTTCCTACTCACTATCTAGACAGTAGATGGTAGCATAGCCAATCAGCATTCATGATGCCACAAGATTTATAACAAACAATGATGTGCAGTTGTGTAACAAACCTTGTTACAACAGTCACCCAACCAATAACCTATTAACAAAGGGTCAGCTGTGATTAATTATTTAAATTAATTAATTAATTAATTAATTAATATTAAAGCTGTTCAGTATCATTTTCTTTTAACATGTTATCTGCATGATAAACAAAGTTTCTTTGAATTTTTTCAGTTATTTTTGCCGAACAATGCCGACATAGTAAATATAAACAGTCATGACAAATAAAATTTTATTCACTCTGGAATTTATTTTTTTAAAAGAGCAGTGAAGTGGTTTGTGTGACATTGGATGTAGTCAGAAGCATATTAAAGTTACAGCAATCTGGACAAAGATATCATCCACAAGAAAAACATACATGATGCACTTTTCCCAACAACAAAAGACTGCTGTTAACATTTGCTGCTATGTTTTTCCTGTGGAAATACATTGATTTGAGTAGTGTGCTTATGGCCCTGGGTTAATATTTTTTCCTGCAGTTTAAAAACAACCCTGAGACAGTTGACACACTGATCATGTTTTTGTTTTTTTGTTTTGCATGAGTCTCTCAGATTCAAAGCCCCATCCATGTGAAGTGCATATTTTTCTTAAATTAAATGCGTGACAGGAACAGCTCCTACACCGGACAAAAGCCATGTATCTTCCATTAATTTTGTCAGCTGTACCAATCAATTACCATAATTATTTGAGTGCAATCTTAATTCTTCAATTTATTTGAGTGACTCTAAGAATGAATAGCTTAAGTCAGACAAGATTGGGATTGCCAGGTTGAAAAAAGCAGTGCAAGTTTTACATTCACACAAGGAATTGAGCTAAGGACACAACACAGCTGTCACGCACCACTTGGGTTGTGTTTTCTACAGTTCATCGGTGGGTGCCTTGACCTTGAACTGTTTCAAGATGTTGCGACGCATGCTGAATTCATCCTTTTTGGCATCACTAATGGCACCGTCTAGAAGAAAACAAGATGCATGTAAGGAGAACCATCACAGCTGATCTTACTTTAATTTTTTAACTGAAAAGGAACCCTTCTTTTACATTGTAGTAATGTTGTAAACCTCACTGTGATCAATAGGTGGGTTGGGCTCTACAGTACTTCAGCTCTAGTTGATTTCCTTCTTTGATCTATGGATACACAAAAGTCATGCATACCTCACTAGTAACCAGCTCTGTAAGGTAGAAACCTTCTTAAGACAGTCACCTTTCTAAAGAGCGATTTACACAGTACAACTTTGTCGCATGCGACAAGCTTACGACAGGCCTACAACACAAACTGTTTTGTGTAAATCAAACCTACAACTCGCTTACGACTGTTGTGTATGTCACAAAAAACTTTGAAAATCCTATGACAATCTCAGGTATAGGCAAAGTTGAATGATGAGAGTTGTGTTCGTTATTTTGCATGACACGAGCAGTGCGCGCTCTAGAAATCACATGTGACAGTCGTAAGCAAAAGTTGTACTGTCTAAGTTGGCCCTAAGGAAGGCACCTCTCTCAGCCAGACACCTTTCTAAGGAAGGCACCTCTCTCAGTTAGACACCTTTGTAAGGAAGGCACCTCTTGAAGGCTGAAAGCTCTCGAAGATACCAGTTCAAGTTGGTCTCTTCTGGTTTTTATCTGCCTTTAAGATAATTATACCATTAAGGTCGACACCTCACTCAAATGGATGTGAACTTTTATCTCTCTTAATCGCTACATTGTACTTAAGGTAGCAAATCTCTCAGGTAAACACCTCTCAAAATTTTCCAAATAAAATGGCACAGTGCATGTACATGTCTGTGTACCTTTGATTTCCAACAAGAATTAATGGATGTCTTTTTGGTCATTTATAGCATAATACAATATTTCTGTTCAGTACAAATCAACTCTTACCCAGTAAACGTTCCAAACGATCAATCTCAGTGGTGATAAATGAGTCTCCCTTACTCTGAACCCTCTCCATAACCTTGGTGTAGTAGGTAGCCATCCTGGGTAGTTTGGCAAAAACAAAGTCAGGGTAATAAAATCAAATATTTACTCGATCCTTAAATGGTATCATTCATATAATTATGTTGCCTTTAACAATAACCCTAAACAAAACATCTCCAGGCTGATTTCAGAAGGTAGAAAAATGTCAGATTTTGCCCAGCAAAATAAAGTGTCACTAAAATGAATATATGTACATGATGAAAATTCTTGGAAAAAAATTCCGAGCCCCCAGCAGGAATGGAACCCCCGATCTTCCGGTTATAAGTCTCTTAGAGACTTAAATAACCCCAACCCTGTGACCTGCTCACTACATAAGTCACCCTTAGCTCAGTGGTTACAATATCCAGACTAGTAACTGGAAGGTCATGGGTTCGATTCCTGCTGGGGCTCGAAATTTTTTTCCGAGACTTTTCATTGTGTACATATCATCTATTTTATAACATTGGGTGGTTGGCTAAATTTCTAATTGTACACAATGCTTATCTAATGTGCTTGCATGATGCAGGTACAATGAACAGTTTGCAAAAACAAAAAACATGATCTTTTAAAAATCACGATCCATTTGCAGCCTTCTCGACTAAATGCATAAAGTAAAAAATGATCTTTGACAACCTGAGTGGTTAAGAGATACCAAAGGATGTGCATGACTACCATTTAGTACCATAACAATATTTCAATTCAGCTGTACAGATGTAACTGAACTCTTAAAACAACATGTGATTTTCATTGTCATCTTGAGTGTACATTCTGTACATATCTAATTTTAAAACCATTTACCATGTACATGTAGCTACATGACAAAAGTTGATTAAGACATTTGAAATTTTCATACTGGTATAATGCAAGATCTGTTAATTGAATCTACCCACTTAGTATTTTCTTGAGCATCCATGAGGGACTTAGCCTCTTCCAGGATTGCATCACGTTTATCCTACAAACAAAACCATTGGGAGAAATACAAAAGTTAAACAAATTAATCAATCAATCAACCAACCAATCAATAACTCAATCAATCAATTGATGTTTCCGGAAAATAATAGTCTAGGATAAGATGCTCTACTAATAAATTTTTTATGTGGTAGTTGAATACATCAAAGAACAGTGGCCATATACCCTGAATGTTTCTTCACCCTCAATCATCACAAGGGAAGATGACAAACTCAGAAGAGTAAATAGTGAGGCCATTGAAATACATTGCCAGGCTACTACTAGATAAATAAAGACAGCGGACACATGACAGAACCAAAAACTCACTGTCACTTGAAAACAACTTTGTGAACAAGGAAACAAAAGGTTTTGCATTTCAAGTGGATTTTAGATACGAAAAGGGTGACTCTGTCCAAACTAATCAATATTGCAAGGTCAAAGAGCTGACCACCTTCAATTCAGTTAGTTTAGTATAAACATACCTACCCGCCTCGACTAGCTTCAGCTATTTGCGGGTAGGTATATAAACACCTTGAAACTGTCTATTTTTCAATAAAGTGTTGTTGTTGTTTTGTTTTGTTTTATTGCCAACAACATTTGCTATTCAGAAAGGTGTGTTAAATGGCAATGCTATGGAGCACTGCGCTGTAAAATTTACCTTATTGGTCATGAAATCCTTGGCAAATGCATCAAATTTCTCAATCCTTCCGGCCTAACAAAGAATAGAAACAAATGATTTAATTGGAGCAACTAGGAACAAGGCAGTGCTGCACAAGGAGATAACAAGAAAAGTTTCATTTTTTGGAGATGCGGAGGGGTTGTAATTAAGCTGGATCCAGTAAAGGGGTGGGGGGTTGCAATGATATTATTAAGCTGGGTCCAGTTTATGGAGAGCAGGGCCCAGTTGTTCAAAGCCCAATCAAGCTAATCCTGGATTAACATGACTTTGATTTAAGTTTAATTACTAATCAATAATGATTCTTCCAAAAGATTTCTGGCCCTCAGTTTTGAATTAGACTTTTCTTTACCTTTAGCTTGAAATGAGCCTTTAAAACCTTTTTTAATGAGCTAGATGAAAACCTTGATTCACGTTTTAAAGTAGATTTAAGTTAATCTTTCGAACAACCCGGCCCTGATTACCCCCTTTAAACACTAAAAAAGAAGTAATTTATTGAAAGAGTACACTTATCATTTAGGAGAAATATATAATTACCTCCTCACTAATTCCTCCTCCAGAGACTCGGTTGGTTTTGCACTTTTCATTCAGGAAATCTATGAAGTCTTGCTCGTCACGGCCTCCACTGTACTGAGACAGAAGATAGAATTTACTACACCTTCCATGCACCCTGAGGGCAGCCATTACACCAATAAACAGGAATTCCCCCTTTCTTAACATTGAACATAACTTATACCTCTTCTCCATCTTTGTTGTCTTTGGGGAAGAATTTAATGGTAGGAAAGCCACTGACTCCATACCTAAAATAACAAAATAATAGAGGAAAGCATTTTTATTATTAAATTGTCGACCACTGATCAACAGAATATGTTGTAGCACTATAATGTGAACAAGATTGAAGGAATGAACAAATGAAGAATGCAAGAACTCCCATCACGGTTATAATTTTATCCCCTCAATGAAAATCAGGAGATAATGAAATACAATAAGGCAAGACTCTTGAATGTTGGAAAGTGTGTTCAATTAGCTTTAAGATGAAAAAATTAAGAGGGTTGTGGCCCCCACCTAAAATCTTTGGAATGAAAACATTGACAACATGATTGAGCTGAAACTTTAAAACAACCAACGAGCTCTACTGACTTCTGGCAACCCTTATGAAGGCCTGATACCTTTACTAAGCAGTTACAAGTTGGAAGGATTCAGTCACAAACATAAACTTGTTTTGCTCCAAAACTACTCTGAAGTATTACCTATCTTACCAGAGACAAACTAGGAGGGTGATCTAGAGGTTAAGGGGTTTAGTTTCTAAAGAAACTGCAGGTGCTGAGTTGGTGGGGAGTAAAGACGAATGTGTGGTTTTATTGTCAGAGTGAATCCTATGGTCCAAACCTTACACTTTAGTCAACAAACTTTGTTTCACATTGTCTCTCCCCACCCAGGCACAAGTTGTATGAAAAGAACTCATAACTATATTCATCCAGTGGTTATTAAAAATTACTACCTTGGGGGAGCTCAGTGACAGTGATTGAGCCACTCAGGGACTAATTAAGGACGGTGCCTACTAATACAGAGGTATTTTTGCGCAGTTTATTACTATGCAGGAAAAGCGGATCTTAGCAAGGGCTATTGGAATTCAAAAAGAAAATTGGAAGTAACCACGCATTTTTTTAGAGATAACTCAGAACAATAATTCTAAAAAGTGCCAAAATACAAAGCAATGTATGGCATTTTTTTTATCAAATTGAAGCTTTATTGTCTCTGAAAAATGCATGGTTACCCTAAAGAGCATTTGCTAAGTTCTGCTTTTTCCACAGTTCAGTTCAGTTCAAGTTCATAGTTTTAAACCGCGCAAAAATATCCCTGTATCAGTAGTCACCACCCATACGAAACCCGAGTATCTCGAGATATGCAGAACATATGCACAGCAACAAAAGAAGGACATGTCATGTGACTGTATTGTATTGAAATTTATTAACTGATTACAAGTCACAAAACAATGGCTACTTACTTTTCTCCTATATCCTTTTCTGAATCAGCATCTACTTTGGCCACAACACACTGAAAAAAAGTTCATATTAAATAATCTTTTCATTCATGTTTACACATGTAAGTTTTTCTTTAAGAATTCTTACTAATATTTCTGAACTTAAATCCAACATAAAAATGTAATGGCAAATTGAATATTGCTCCTTGACTTGATAGCTTGATAGTGTAAATAGTGCAAGTAATAGTATCGTGAGTGTAACTGTATTGTGAGTACTCAATGTCTTTCAATCTTTTCATTCATACTCTCACACAAGGGATGCTATAGATAACCAAGAATGAGGCAGAGGACACCACAGAATATACATATCATAATCACAACACGAGGAAAGGGACTGTGGTGAAACATTGTCACACATTAATGAAAAGTGATTGGGATTGAGTTATGTTTACTTACTGAGGGTAAACAATGTTGCAGAGAGGGTAGTAATCTTTTGATAGTATTAAAAAGCCTTTGTTGTGATTAGTCAGATGTGATGCAATGGGTTTTGTTCTGTAACAATGACTTATTCAAAAGCACAAAATGAATGTAACTAAATCAAGACAGATGACACAAAGAATGGCTGCATAGGAGACTAGTCATAACACAGTGCTCCTCCGTTGTGTGACAACACAAAGAACGGCTGTGTAGGAGACTAGCCAGATGACCAAATGGCAAATAAATTGTGTAACTAGGGATGGATAATCCATCTCAAGTCACAAGGAATATTCCTACTGGCATTGCTAAACTTACATTTGGCTCATTCCTGAATGCTTTACCAACTTGTTCATATACCGGAGCAAGCCTCTTGCAGTGTCCACACCCTGAACACAGGATAAACAACCAAAACAAAAAAGTTAAAATGGAAAAATGGCAACTTGGAAAGCAGACTGCTTTAAAATATAAGAAATTTAATAGCTCTGTACCTAAATACTTGAATTTGATGAATTAACTCATTATAATTGCTTTTACTAAGCACACGCACACGCACTGGAGAACCTCATCGCAAATGCGTGTGTGCGTGTGTGTGTGTTTGGCCTTGAAAGGACTGAAGCAACTCAAGGAAAGTAGGAATAAGTTCTTATGTTCTCTGTTGAAACCAAAACAAACAGGCTTCAATCAAACATCAGGCTCTCTTTTGTTTTTTCTTGCGCTTGTACTAGAATACTGAATTCACTATCTGGATGCTACAAGAGGCCTCGATCCTCCATTATTTACATATTCTAGGGACTTCCATCCAATGTGTTCAAACCATTGCCTTAGTTAAGAGTTAAGTCTGAGAGAATTAATTCCTATAAATATTCGTTCTTTGTTAGAATTATTAATCAGTAATTAAAAATGATTTGCCTTAGGAAATACTGTAGCAGAGGTAAAGAGCTAAGAATTTAAAAGGGAAGTTAAGAAACATTCACCAGTACAGTAGGCATACTTTATGATGATGTTTATATATTGAGAGTTTTAATAAATTATAGAATATTATGGGTATTTTGATATAAATTATGATGTATTTTAATATTTTGTTTATATTTACTGGTTTTCTTTTCTCCTTTCTTTTATTTTATTTGGGAAATACCCTTGATAGGGCTAACCTCTGGTACCTCTTTTTCATATGGTTGATATTTGTTAGCGATTGTATGAAAAAGTATAATTAGCGAGGCAGCCTGGTTGAGTGATCAAGGCGCTGGACTTGAGATCTGGAGGTGTCAGGTTCAAGTCCTGCTCTGACCGCTAGATGGAGTTGTTTCTCGGTAGCCCCGAGTTCAACTCCTCAGTTACGCTTGTAAATAGCCGACTGTTCTGCCTCCTGCCAGTTGGGATTTTTAACCATGTTATTTTCAATTTAAATTATTTTTTTTGTGAAGTTTAATACTCGGCCCCACTAGCATTTGTGCTACAAACACTGCCAAGGGTAATCTTTTTAAGAACATTTTTAAAATGACATCCAGGGCCCAGTTGTTCGAAAGCTGATTAACGCTAATCCACGATTAAAAACTAATCAAGGTTTTCATCTCATGTATTAAAAATGTTTTTAAAAGCTAATTTTTAAGTAGTGGTAAAGAAAATTACAAGTGAATACTGAGGGACAAAAATGTTTTTGAAGAGCCTTCATTGACTAGCAATTAAACTTGAATCAAAGTTTACGTTAACCCAGGATTAGCTTAATTGGGCTTTGAACAACTGGGCCCAGGATGGGAAAAGATGAGTACCTCTGGAGGTAACCCAAAAAACATACTTTAAGCCTGGGACTACAAAAACGACTATACAAAGAAGACGGCAACAGCTAAAATGTAATAATTGATAAAACTGTGGTCTGTTAATAAAACTAACGGAGGTCATGTTTAAGGACAGTGAAATATAAATTATACAGACTTACATGGGGCATAGAACTCAACCAAAACATCCTTTGTCTTGTCCAAAGCAACTGAGTCGAAGTTTGAAGTATCCAAATCTACTACATTAGTCTTGAAAATAGCTTGAATAGCTTTGGCACCTGGTGAATATGAAGGAAATCATACTTCAGAATAGCATATAATAATTAAAAGTGATCTCATTAATTAACCAATCAATCAATCAATCAATCAATCAATTTATTCACTTGTATTGTTCATAACGGTGGTTTCTTCAAAAGCACCTGACAAATAAATTCCACAAAGTAAAAAAGAAAATATGCCTCTTACCAGATTTGCCTTCAATAAATGACACAAAATCTTTGATATCCCTTCCACCTGAATACCTTCAACAATAACAGATCAAAGATTAGATCAAATTAACAAAGGAATTAGCAGCACATTGTGTAAGTTTGAGGTCAAAGGGTTACATGTAAGTTGATGATTCAATGCCTGGGTTGTAATCTTTATCATAGGGAACACAAAATAATATTATAACAATCATAATCTTATGATGACTAGGATGACGAAGAAAGGAAGAAAGGTAAAAATGTGCGTGAAAGCAAAGCCCAATGATTTGACTCTTTCATCATTGTTGTCAGCTACAGTTTGGTTGTGGTTTATTACGCGAGATGACGTAGTCAGCCAGCGTCTTAAATTCGGTAGCTCATTCCTTTTGTATTCTTGGGGGTCAAAAATTGCTTTGTTTTTTTAACTTTCCCGTATCCCGTCCCCGTCCTGAAAAAATTGTGTGATTTTTATTGGCTGCAACTTTGAATCACGTGCAAGTCAGGTTGGATTGCACCATGGATATCCATGATCACACAAGCAGCAAAAAAGATACTGCATCAGCAAATATAAAGCCAAGAGTAAGCTTTATACTGAGGCGAGTATTTTTGTTCAAAGTTCATAGAAGCACGCCATGTGCAGCCTGGTACGTCATGCAAGAGTTCAGTCCACGCAATCTTCAAGTAAAAATAATTTGAAATATGACTAACTCTTGCTAAATAAGAATTATTTCAATGAAAGCTAGTTTTCTGTATTATGCTTCATTATTCACTGAACAAACCAAAAAGGTTTTGATCCTGTAAGTACTCCGGTAAGAAAGTTATTAAGTCGCATTCATGGTTCACATGCATTTCAATAAATTCTACACGGTATGTATTAAACAGTTGATGAAAATTTATTGACCACGTCCTTTTGCTTTCCCATAAATTACCAGTTCTAAATTGTGAATTCAAAATGAGACATTTTTTCCCTTTGAAACCTCTATGAAAGCTGACAAGATCTAAAAATGTTCATTTCACCATAAATTTGCATAATTTTGTTTACGACGTCACTGATGCGTGACATGGCACTTTCCGTGGTAAAAGCAGTAAATCGAAAGAATAACTTCTAAGAAGCACTCGACATTTAAAACGGTGGAAATTGGAGAGTTCCTGGCGAAGGAATCATGCTTTGTTTGACAGTTGTAGAAAACTGGAAACCGAGACCAACACCTGAAACTGAGACCAACAACACAATACCCTTTTTTGACATGTTGGTAACTAGAGATTGGGATGGCTACCTCTCTACCAGTGTTTACGGACAGCCTACAGACACTGATCAGTACCTACATGTAGCTTATTCACACCACCCACAATCTGTAAAACGCGGTACTGTCAAGCACCTGTATGATAGATCGAAACACCTCATAACTAAACCATCAGTTATCTCTAAAGAAAAGAAACACTTCTCAACAGTTCTTGTTTCTAACGGTTATCCATTTTCGTTTATGAAAAACAATACGAAAACAAAGAAACAAACAGCCACAAAAGAACCTGCGCCTCGAATTACATCTACTGTGGTGCTACCATACGTTGAGTTTGGGTTTATTGACCAAGACCCACATTGGTACACCCACAGGGTTAAAGAGGCTATTCACATAAGACTTCACCCTGACAACATCAACAGAGATAATGGAATTGAAATTCCAGAAGCCTGGATGCCCATGATCAAACAACACAGAAGCTGATCGGTACTAAGGTAGACTGCCGAGGGAACAATTTCTACTTTGAACAACAAGGATTGAAATCCTCCAATCAACAACAGCCTAAAAGAGGATCGAAACACACCAATCAACAAACCAAGGTGCTACTTATACTGTTACGCAATAAGTCAACACCATCGCCTGATTCATGAAGGCCAGCAGTATATTGGTCAAACCGTCGCAATCCACATCATGTGGCTAAATGTAAATTTAGCAAAGTTAAAATCGAAGCAAGTGCGGGTCAGCGGTGCCCACATGGCCGGGGCATGTGGGGGGGCACTCCAATTTGTAAGAAAACCCGGGTTCTTACAGCTCACATGTTTGTGCCAGTTCATTTCACATCTGTTCACTTGCCGGAGCTTGTGCTATCCAAGTTTGTTGCTCCCAGTCCCTCCCACCCTTGGGTAAGTATGGTTTTGTGGTGCATATGGTAAGTATTTTTTATTTGTATTCTCAGCTGTAACTTGCTGTTATAATTCCACTGATCGTTCAGTGTGATGGTGCTGGGTAGTTGCTGCTCACAGGGTTGCCATGGTTTCACAATGTACTTGTACAGCCTAACAACCCTACGTGAACCTCTACGCTTATGCAAGTGGCCAAAAAAGGGGCCACATTTGTTCACTTCACCTGTGGGGCCACCAGTCTTTCAGGCACCAACCCCCAAGCTCATCTACTGACCATGAGTGTAATATGTGACTCAATCATGAGACAAACAATTAAACTCAGCTATCAAACTTTTTTTCAATTAAAAAAAAAATTAGAAAACCACAAAATACATTTATGCCATGAAAGTATTAACAGTATGTTAGGAAAAATAGTAAATACATGAATAAACAAAAAAGTTACTTACTCTTCAGCACTTGTGCTTCCTTTAGGAAAGTACTTCAGGGTAGGAAAGCCAGTGACACCGAATCTTGTACCTAACTCTTTATCGCCATCGGCATCAACCTTGGCGATGACTACGTCATCTGATTTGGCAAATGCTTCTCCTAGTTGGTCATAAGTTGGTGCAAGGGCCTTGCAATGACCACACCCTTAAGGGATAGAATGTAGAATGGTTGACAACAAAATCTGTTTGCTTTTGATACTGTTTATGAGTTGAAGTATTCATATATACTGTATATATATTCATGATTGTGTAACCAAATTTTAGAGATATTTTTCTCAAACAATTCAGAGCGGTAGGTAGTTCTGCAATTGAACACCTACTGGAACTCATTGATAATCAGACAACAAGCCTCCCTTTTTATCACATTATGATTCTTTAGAGAGGCAAAGTTTTGTATTATAATAATATTGTACAATAAAAACAGCTGAAATTTCATTTGAATGTGCATGAATGTTTTGCTTTTTGCTAGTGAAACAATGCCTGAGGCAGAATTTGTTTTGCAAAGAGCAAAGGATTATTTTTAGAGATTTGAAATTTATGAATTTGGAATTTTCTTGGGTTGCAATAATTATTTTTCCAGATAGTTTTCATGGTGTTCTAGAATCCATATTCCTTTTCAGAGTTTTAGACCAAAATGATTAAAATTGATACCCTCTTTCAGACCACAATACCTCAAAAAACACACCCTTTGGTGCTGCATATACTTTTATATAGCTTACCGGTATGTAGCGGAGTACCCCCCCCCCCCCCCTCCCTTGGATCTCCTCCCTCAGGATTCCCAGTCATGTTTGATCCTTGGGGGCTATGGACATTTTCTGGGAGAGCACATAATTTATGCCTTCATTACTATTATTTATGCTACTCTGTGCTATAAAACATATCAAGATATTGACTACTACAGCTCTGAAATATACAACTATATATCTTTTGTACTCACAAGGGGCATAGAATTCCACAAACGCAAATTTATCACCATTTACCACCTAGAGGAACAAAATAACATCAGTTTTAGAAAATGACTTAGTTAAATATGGAATCAGACCTTTGCTGATGTTAATTTTAACTTTGTGGAGTCTGTGGATGATGGCTCAAACTTTCTTGACAATTTTAACAAGGGAAAAATTGGCAGGTCTGATGCAACCGTGTGCGCAAAGAAAATTAAGCTTAATTAATATTCTTCCAAGCGTGCGTAAATGAACGCTTATTTGTAGTCAAGATGAAGGAAAACGGACAAGAGACGAGTGGCATACTTAAACTTTGATCTTAACAACAATACTGAGAAGAAAAGAGATATAATGCAGGATTCTAAAGGCAAAAAGGTTCCGTCCAATCAACGTTTGACACCATGCACCGAGCATTGTCAATTTGGAAGGCGCAATCTAGTCAAATACTTTATATCTTGCCAATACATAAGCTTACTTACCGAGTCAAAATTGTCGCTCGTGAGATCAACAACTTTTGCTTGACATACGTAAAGTCCAGCTAGGACGAACAAAAAAGTCGATAAATCTACCATTTTTACGTAAGAATACCAGAGAAACACCTTCAACTGCCTTATAATGCACTGCACCGCAAAGGAAGGAAGACTGAAAAGCGCCTGCGCTCTTTCGTTCAGCGGATACAAGAACTCGGTTGAAGGAATGGTTACGAGTTTAGATTGCACATGGCGGACGGATTGTTGTGGTTATCTTGGAAATTTAGTTCTCGTTTTAAACCAACGTAAACGATTTAAAGCAATCAACAAGAAACAGTATTTGAGATTTGCTTGTTTTACGACATGCCCAAAAGAAGCAGCGATCATATTGCTCAAAGCAACAAGTCTCCCTTAGAGGTAGGAGACAGCTTAGCGATTACAGTAGTTGATCATGAGGCAAACCTCAAAAAAGGGTCGCAAAGTAGTATTAAATGGATATTTGGGTTTCGGTCTTGATTGCAGGGTGAGGAAAATCTGTTTTACATTGACAAAAACCATCAAGACAGCAAAGAAGATGCAGATTCATCAGACAGTGAAGAGAGTGAATATTCTGGCTTAGGGAGTGAACCCGAAAGTACATCTGAAGATGAAGACAATGAACAAGAATCAGTGAGTTTCCAAATACCTAAATATCAGGAGCTTCGGTATTGTTTCACTGCAGTTAATTAATCAAATCCATTGATGGATTAACTTGCATGGGGTAATTATGTTTAAAATCCAATTTTCAATAATACAGTCAACTCTCTCATAGCGACCACTTCTTGTAAGCGACCACCTCCCGTAAGCGACGACCACTTCGTAAACAACCGTTTTATTTCTCAGGGTTTATTTCTCAGTTAAATACTGTTTCAAGAGCTCTCTCGTAAGCGACCACCACTCAAATTTCTTAAGGGATCGTGATCACTTTTTAGGCCAGAAATTTGACATTCTTTTGTTATCTGTTTCCGGTAAGCGACCACCCAAGATAATCACGTATAATCGTTAGTAAATCATTACTCAGAAGTGGCAAAAGTTCAATTTTTGCCGCTACCCCGGACTTCTGACAGATAATAACAGTTTACAGACAAAGAAGATGGCACTCGATCTTGTGCCTCAGATCGCTGAGTTTGCAGATTATCAGGGTTGCAAGGAGTTGTCCACTGCAGTCACGAAAGTGTCTGATATTCTTGTTGATATGAGGCTTAAGTCACAGAAGCAAACAAGCATTCCAGACTTCATGGATAAGCGCGTGAATGCGACCGAGTAATGTAAATACAGTATCTAGAGTTCAAGTATGTGTACTCCATGTTTGATGTTGTTTTCCAAGGTTTTGTTCGAGACACATTGTCAAGTACTGTACACTCTTCTGTACTTTTCCCGAAACTTGTTGCATGTGAAAAAATCAAATAAATTAGTTTCTATTTGCCTTATTTTAGCGGCAATTAATTAATCAATCCAGTATAAGGCTTATTTTGTTGATCTTTCCCGTAATCGAACACCTCCCGTAAGCGACCACTTTGTTGTGCCCCAAGGGTGGTCGCTTATGAGAGAGTTGACTGTATGTTATGCACTTATCAATGTTAAAGCCCAGGGTGGGGGTAGGGGGGGTAGGGGGCAGACCTTGTGGATTGTGACTTTTTTAGAGAGGCCTGTGTCAAATTTCTAACTTCTGGACAACCATTTAATGTCAAATTCACTCTCTAGAGGAACTGTTTTTCTGCTTACCACATCAAACTTCCGACCTTGGGAGTATGCTCAGCTGACACTGCCCTCCATATGAATTTTGCAGGGGTTAGCCCACTTTGATAATATTTCTTTTGTTTATTCACTTTTGGATTTTATGGCAATGGGATGCAAAAAAAAGTGATCTCAAAGGTTTTACTATCCTTCAAACAACCCAGTTGGAGCAACCCTAATTCAGTGATCTCCAGAGAAAATTAAATAGAGTATTGAGGTTAGGCAATAGACCCAAATTATTAGTGAGTTGTTTCACACGTACTTTTGTAGGAGGAAGAGGGAGGAAGTGGCAATGAGTCTTCAAATGATAGTGAAGAGGAAGAAGAAGATAATGATGACAAAGAGACAGAACATGATTTTAAAGAAGAAAACAACAATGAGGAAGAGAAAGCTACTGAAAAATCAAGCAAGCCTTTTGATGAGGACAACACCTCGGATGAGGAGGTAGTATGACCAGTACACTGGACTTTTATATCCAAATTTGCTTACTAGGTTAATTATCTTGTCACAGTGGCTTGTAGATGTTTACAGTGTGTTGTAGTTACATGTAGTTCCATTAACCTGTCCTTACTTTACAGTAGTTTGTTGATGGTTGTATAGTGGATCATAGTTGTTTACAGTGGATTGTTATTGTTTTCCATTGGCTGTGCTAGCAAGAAATCTGTAAACTAAAGACCAGCTTGCCTTTCATGGTGGGAGACTTAGATGTGCTTCTAATTATAAATTACTAGAAATATGTGACTCTCAAAACCTCGCGAAGCTGGGGCTAAGTGGAAAGCCCTCTTTACTCGTATTGAAGCATCAAATGAGGAGATTAAAAGGTTTCTGAACATAGCAACTATGGAACGCCAACACTGTCATATGTCTTTCGATGTGTTTTATGTGCAGACGTCACGTCATTATGTGCAGTTCTTTTGCGTTTATATCGAGGCATTCTCCCTTTATGTGTGGTTTATACACAAATATATTACAGCTGTACCTGCAAACTTCGTTATATTCACTCTACTTCCCATTATATTATGTGCTTTCTTTTATATATACAGTGCAAGTGTCAGTATGTGCAGTCAAAACTTCGTTATATGTGGTGCATTTTCTTGTTATTTGACCTTTAACGCAGCATTGATTACCGATAGAAAGATCATGAGCTGTGGATGTTCGCTATGGAGCAGACGTCATGTCATTATGTGCAGTTTTTTTGCGTTTATATCGAGGCATTCTCCTTTTATGTGTGGTGTATTTTGATGAGCATGGTCTTTTCATAGTTCCACAGGCTAATTTGCGGTTGAGATCTATTTCTGACACGATGAAATGTACAATGGGCGTGCAGCGCTGTCGTGTTCGATGAATTCTAATGATAAATTATTATTACTTTTCTATCTTGAGAAGGAGAATACAAAGCTGGCCATGTTGTGATTACTGTAGTACATTGGTGTGTGTAATGCTTTTTCTTTCACTTATGCATTTCCTTTTTCTGATGTTATGTCAGGATGCTCGAAACACAATTGGAAACATTCCTGTAGAGTGGTATAATGATTATCCACACATAGGATACAGCTTGGATGGGAAGAGAATTTTAAAACCTGCCACTGCCGATGAGGTTCGTACTAAATACAATTATTGCAACATCGCCTCATTTGAGTACAGAGTTCTCTCTTGTTGTTTGAGGTTCGAGAAATTAATTGTTTCTTCGAAATCTGCCATCAAGATCCTTGAAAAATTCTTCAAGCGTCTCAATACTCGATCCTCGAAACTCAAACCTTGGACATCAATACTTGATTCTCAATACATGTAGCTTCGAGGATCGAGTTTTAAGTCAAGAGTCCTGTCAACTTACATTTGCACGGTACTGTAATTCACACAATAAATTATTATGTTTAACAATGGACATCTTTTGCTGATTATTTAATAAGGCTACATGTTTTCTTTCCTTGTATTTTTAACCAACTTCTAAAAATTACTTTGTTTTCAGCTGGATCAATTCTTGTCCAAAATGGATGATCCTAACTACTGGTAAGATTCAATGAGCATATTTTCCTAGATTAGTTTTCAGTATTATTATATCAGTTATTGTAGAGCCCAGCCATACATGTTAATATAATACAGCCAACAGCAGGCCATTCAAATGTGTTCATTTCTTTAGTTTGTTCGAGCCAATAGCATAATCACACAGTCTGGAATGTTCTGCATGAGGGTTTTTTTTTGTTTGGGCCAAAGTAGAATACAATGAGTTATGATGTGGGGGCCGGTCATAGGGTGGTGTTCCACAGATGTTAAATTTGACAGTTTGGTTTTGTGACACATCACTGAGTTCTGACATTCTGGTTTAAAAGTGGGGGTAACTTAGACATGATACATGATCAGGAAAAAAAATCAATGTGTGATCATTAATGTGAGGAAAAGTAAAACTTGTTGCATCAATTTAGGAGCTATCCAACACTATTAGTGATTTGGCAAATTATGTCATAATGATGATTTGGTGCATATGGCACGTAAAGTTGATAAAATAGGTGCATGAAACAGGGTCACATTCCTCCACCCTGCCCTGCCATTTGTTACCCCATAAATACACTGTAGTACTTTCAATCAATTTCATTGAAAAGCTGTAAGGTCCTCTTGGATGCTGTAAGTGAAATGATATGTAATTGAAAGAATGTACTTAATACAGGAGGACAGTTCGAGACAAGGCAACTATGAAAGAAGTTATTCTGTCCAATGAGGAGCTGGAGATAATCAACAGACTTCAAAATTCCCAGTTCCCAAGTGCTGGATATGATCCTTATGAGGTGAGCTACTAAGTCTCACGATTTTGCCGTGACACTCACAGTTTTCAGTCTCACGACAACACAAAAATCTCATGATAAACAGAGTCACAAGCTGATAGGATTCAATTTCCTTCTATAATTTCATTTTTGGCTTGCTTAGGTGACTTTCTTGCACCATTTCTGTGCAAGTCAATCCATTAAGTTAGTAAACAACCCTAAGTCCATCCATCTGTTTGCTGGAAACACAGTCCATGACCAGTCCATTATGGCGGAAATTGCACTTCCTTTTGATTAGCACTTGTGTTTACTTGGTTTTGTCTGCTGGTTCATCTATCTCCAGATTTTTTTACCTCAGTCTCCAGATTTTCAGTGTTTTGATGTTGAGAATTAGTCTGCAGTATGCCAATCAAAAAGTATTGAATATTAAAGAGTATTCTGCTTGTCAATAATCATTATTGAGTCACATACCAACTTACAACTATTAATAAATATTTATTTATTTTTGTAAGTTGGTATGTGACATTTGTCAGCCTGACAAAAAGACACCTTCATGTCAAGTTGGGGAAAAGACTGTTGTTAGCTGGATTTGGATGATGACATTAGACAAGTCACTTAGCATTTACAATACAATACAATACAATACAATACAACAACTTTATTTAAGTGTCGATATCTTTAGCTTGTAAACAGCCAATTGGGGACACTAAATAATTAACAAAAAAAAAATGCAGTATAGGTAAATTCATAATTAACTAAAATCTAAAATTTAAAACAAGTAAGATTTAAAAATTAAAATTACAAAAAGTTGTCAAGAACTACAAATAAGACAGGAGCCACATTGATCACTTATAAGATCTACAAGGTTAATACGCCATATGGTGGACTTACAGTGCAAGGAACTCAACCGGGGCCACCCAACATTGATGAGCTAATCACAGGTCACGTTAACAACAAAGGAGTCTAGCTTTGGTAGTTTGTAAACCAATCAAAAACGAGAACATTTCTTTAATTTTCAAAGTGTCAGTTTTTCGGTGGCCCCGGTTGAGTTCGTTGCACTGTAAAAGATTGTAAAATGTGCTTTGGTTCAGGTCATTCATATGCACAACCGAATCTCTAAGGTAGACACCACTGCAAGCAGCTCTATCTGTCCAACCTGGAAAGGTATATCCTTGAGCCAGCAACACACTAGGTGATTTTATACCCCAATTACAGCAAATTTGATCACAAGTGAACGTCACAAGTGAATTTTGTCATTGCTGGACATGTCACATCATTCAATTTTTATGCCGATTGTGGCAGTTAAATGCCATTCCACTTCATTGCTGTCCACCATTTTGGAAAGTCATATGATAAAATCTTCAATTTGATTTGTTGAATTAGTTGGTGATTACAGTGACAAGCAGGCACACCAGGCGAATGATGGCTTAGTAATTTAATTGCTAATATCTGACATGCCAGATATCGGTGATTTTATACTGCAATCATTGAAAATTGGACAAGCCAACCCAATTGGACAAGCCGACACAGTGGTGTCACTTTGTCACAAGTGATATTAAACAATATGTTTGTTCTTACCACTAGCCTTATGTGGATTTCTTCACTGGTGAGAAGATGCTTCATCCCTTGAGTGATGCTCCTGAGCCAAAGTCTCGTCACATTCCATCCAAGTGGGAGCACAAGAGGGTGAGGAAATCTTTAGTCAGTAGACAGTCAGGGCTCGAAATAACGGCCGGTCAACGGACAATGTCCGGACTGATTTGGGAGGTGACTGGTCAACCTTTCGTCTTGCCGGTCATGTTGACCGGTCACGTTCAATCGTATTGAAGATGAAATAAATTAAAATTTCCATGCTGTTCAGTTGTTTCAGTTGTAGCAAGTTGCTGTGTATTGTCATTTGCGGAACTTTGATCTGAAATCCTGGGTGAAATGCAACAAGAACTGTTGTTTACAATCCGTAATCCATATTTCTTGAACACTTATGTGTCTTCGGTTCTGGCACACCCAAGTTAAAATGCCTGGTTACTAAGCTTTTCTCGATGAATCTCTTGTAATGAGTATAAACATGGATTACGGGCGGAGTTTTAGGATCAAGATCTCACACCATGATACGTACACCAGAAATCATTATATTTGGAGGCATTTACTGTGCATTCACTTATTTACAAATTTAATGTATACGATAACGATATTTAACGTGTTGCGGCTTAGTCTTACAGACAGTGTACGGTACGTATTAATACACATAAGCTTATTTTCATTTTGCTGCTGTAATTTACTTTTGTTGTTGACAATGAGTGGTTTAAAGTGCTCTAACTTTTTTGGAAATATATTATGCCAGTTTTGGTTCATGGGCCCCTGTTTTAAGAGTTATTTATTTTATATAATTTGACCGGCCAGAAACGGTACGTGACCGAGCTAAAATGAATTGGGCCGGTCATCGTGTCCGGAGACTCTCCGGAAATTATTTCGAGCCCTGCAGTAACACCATATCAGATCACTAATGAGATCAAACAAGGCCTTGTGCCTGATCTATAACACAAAAACTTAAAATTAAGGACAGTTCTTCCTTTTAGTACTGCTCATACATTCTGTGCATAATTTGCTTACCTAAGGACAGTGGCAAATAATTCAAAGCTATTTTTGTGCAGTTTATGATTATGCCAGAAAAGAAGATCTTATAGCAATGGCTATTTAAATCCCAAAAGAAAATTGAAGGTAACCACAAATTTTTCTGAGGTAATTGAGCTTCATAGCAGAAAAAAAATGATGTTTTTTGGTATTTCAAAGCATTTTAGAATAATTTATTATTATAATAAATTATTATGGTTGCTTAATTATCTCTGAAAATGCATGGTTGCCCCCAATTTTCTTTTTGGATTTCAATAGCCCTTGTTTAGATCTGTGTGTGTTGAAGGAACTACTTACAGACCATTTATGGATGCCTTTACTTAAAGAAGACTGAAATAATAATAAACTAATTTCCTATTTTTTCTTTTCAACAAGCATGATGAAATCAGATCTACATCATAAAATTGTTGGGTTTGTGGGTATAAAACCATTTATTTTAATCAAATAACAAAAATGGTTATGAGTTTGGTATTTTCTAAATTTGACTGCAAGTCATTTATCCAATAACTGTTGATGGAATTCTTTACACTTAATGCCAAATAGATAATGAAGATTGTCAGAGCCATCAGGAATGGCTGGATAAAACCAAAGAGAGATGAAAAGGCTGATAAGCCAAGATATTATTTGATCTGGGACAAAGAAGATGACCAGGTTTGTTAAAGTTTGCTTCTGTAGATCAGAGAATTTTAGAGTGGTTTACTGAAAAACAATCTCATAGGCAGTTTTCAGTTAGGCTCTTCAGTCAGCAGTTAGTTATCTGGAAAGACTCTGGGGTATGGGGATGTGGGTGACTATATGCTACCTAACCCCTAACCATGAATTACTTGCCAGAGACATTACACAGCAGCCATTAAAAAAATACTTTTTTTATCTATTTCCCTAGCAACCAACTGCTGGTCACCCTAAGGACTCTAGGGTGGGGTTAGTGAGGGGGGGGGGGAGGGTAAGTGGTGGGGAGACTCACCCCTTCCCCCCCCCCCCCTACACACACCACCAAAAATAAAAAAATAAAAATTCCACAATGCCCCTCCATGGTTTGTTGTTATGAAACTTTGGGCAAAGTACATTTATTTAATTAAATAATGGTTTGATATCACATATTAATAACTTGTATATTATTTTTACCCTGCAGACTAAACCACGACATAAAATGCACATCCCAGCACCCAAAATGAAGCTGCCAGGTATACAATGAAAATGTAATGTAATGAAATGATTTTATGAATGAAAAGTGACACATATTATGCATTTGTGTGAATATATCATTGTTACTGTAAGTTGTGATGTATTTGACATTTGTCGTTCTAATTTTCACAGGTCATGCAGAGTCTTATAATCCTCCACCAGAGTATTTACCAACAGAGGAAGAGGTAAGAAATATGTCCTCCACATGTGTCATGGCTGTAAAGTCGTTAACAAACCACAGGTGGTTCACACAGTCACAGCTAATAATCCGGACCCAGTTGTTCAAAACTGAATTAGGCTAATCCTGGGTTAAATGAAGTTTGATTCGAGATTAATTGAAGGTCTGAGAGCATAACCGACTTATGTCGAATTTTAGCGCGGCTTTCGATTTCACACGGATTTGTCCGAATTTTGGCTCTCCCTGGTCTGGAAAACATTTCGCGGTTTTACAATCGTGGACAAAACTCCTTGAGAAAACCAAACACGAACAGAACAAGAACCACTTGCTTACTTCTCCCTCCCACCCCCTCCCCCTATGCAATGACAACCGAACACCAACAGCCAAACAACCACTCACTTACTGTTTCTCCCTTCATAATTCTACCACAGTTACTTCTCCCTCCCCCCCCTCCCCCTTATGCAATGTTGATGTGGGAAGTGATGCTTGCCAGGAAACTGTTCGTGACCCAAAAGACAACATTGAGTCAGGGGGAGGGGGAGGGGGATTTGGTAGTTTGCTTGTCTACAAGTGAACACGCTTGGAAGGCAAATTTTTTTATAGGTTTTGTCCACGTCAGACTCGTTTTCCAAATTATCGGTAGGCTAAAAGTTTCCACTGTTCACGAGCCGTGTTTAGTCGCATCAGTTGCTGTTTCTATAAGTAACGTTTGAGATGATATCATGGCTTGCTTTTGCGGGTTGTAACAAGCCCAAAATAGATCAAGGCAGTCGGGATAAACAACTTGCGTATCGTACTGGCTAGTTGGTTTCGCTTTTGTTTGGTGAAGTTTGTAAACGCACGACATCTCTGGATCTTTTGAAAACTTATGAAATTGACTAATGCAGTTCACAGGAACTGGTGGAAATGTTGTCCAAAGAATCCCTCCTTGGTAGTGATGACTGTGCCGTGGCGAATTTTTCAATTCGATCATCAAATCCCGCGGGAGCACCAGAGTCAAATCCCGCCATGTGCAAGGTGTTTTGCAAGCCTTAGTTGTGGTTTGTCAGGCTTGGAATTCGGTATGTAACGATTAACTTGACAATTTCAAGGCAATGATTCAATAAAAGTACGATTAACATAAATTTTCAACGGTTAACACCGACTGCTCGTGAAAAGAATACGGTAGATAGTCTTTACCTTTTAATAGAACTGCCGTTAATCGTTGTTAATCGTTGAAATGGCTACATGTCTTCCTGTTAATCGTGTAGAATGCTAGTATTTTGCGTTATCAAGAGTGATATGTCGACAAACGGGACAAAGCTGGATTTTACGCCAGGAAATGGACACATTTTCTCTTGGAGAATGTAACTGTTTACATTTCGGACATTCCTGTCACGTACGTAGTAGTTTGTAACAGAATCAAATAAAAGCGTGACAGCATTCTTTTCGTTGGTCCCGCGAAAAACACCGCTTTCGTGTGCCAGGTTTAAAGACAACGAGTGTATATTGAATACAAGTATTTAATCCTCAGTGCATTGTCCTTTTGGTCATCCAGTGTCTATAATGTTACCGATATATCTTTACAAGATGGTAAAATTTCTCAATGGCATTAATACGAAACACAAAGCGGCGTGAAAAAATACTGGACAATGGTTTTCAATCGAATTGCAGTTCATATGCAAAAGCTTGGACAAATCTGAGCTACATCGAAAAACGGGCTGAAATTCGACATAGGTCGGTTATGCTCCCAGCCCTTCAATTACTTATCAATAATCACTTTAACAAAAGCCTTATTTGCCCTAAAAGTTTGACTTAAAGTTTTCTTTACCTTAAGATTAAAATCAGCTTTTAAAAAGTTATCGAGTGAGATGAAAACCTGATTATTTTCAATCAGGGATTAGCGTTAATTGACTTTCGAACAACCCCTGGTTTCTAGATGCTAGCCATTACAGGCTTACTCCCAGCAGTTCAAATAACTTTGGTACCCATTTCTTATTACACTGTATACCTGAATGAAGATACACAAATATATGAGAGGCAAAGGTTTTTGTCTGCATAAACATCAGGGTTACAGGTCTTAAACTAGTGACATTCAGATCTGACGGCAAATACCCCAACCACTGCACTTGTACTACTGTTCAAAATGTTGGTTCATGTAATTATAACCAATTTTCTTTGGCTGTGTGGTGGTTCAGCTGTAACCAAACAAGTTTATGTAAAATTCTTTTTCACAGATCGCGGCCTGGGAAGCTATGGATCCTGATGACAGACCACAGAATTTCTTGCCAAAAAAGTTAGTTGTTGCCAATATTCACACAGTAATACTTTACTTGTACTAGTTTTGGTTGTGAAGTGTGTGCAAGTGATAAGCCTTTCTTCATTGCTGTCTTTTGTATTTCTAGATACTCCAGCCTTCGTCTTGTTCCAGCATATAACAAGTTTATCCAAGAAAGATTTGAACGATGCCTGGACTTGTACCTGTGTCCAAGACAAAGAAAGATGAGAGTAGGTTTTCCTTTTGGCTTATAGAGACTACCTGGGCAGTCTAGAATAGTCTTGCCATGCTGCAGGACAAATAATCCCTGGTGTGAATGAACATGAATACATGAAACATCCATTAATATCCCTGGTGTCTTTTGCATAAAGTGGTGAAGGAGTGTCACTAAATGTACTGTAATCTGTAACACCCCCCCCCCCCCCTCCCCAGCCCCCAGATGGGATACCCTTGTCCATATGTCCATAATAGGCTGGGTCAGAAATCTGCTCTCTTCCCCTGTATTGTCTCCTATGACAAACTGTATGAAGGTTGTTGTGATCCTGGGCCCAGTTGTTCAAAGCCCAATTAAGCTAATCCTGGATTAAAACAACAACTTTGGTTCGAGTTTAATTACACATCAATAAAGATTTTCAAAAAGATAGATTTTTGTCCCTCAGTTTTGACGTTGACTTTTTTTACCACTAGCTTAACAGTAGAGTTTAAAAACTATCTTAACAAGTGAGCAGAAAACCTTGGTTAACTTTTAATCGTGGATTAGCATTAATCAACTTTCAAACAACCGAACCTTGGTGGCAAGTACTTACGCTATGAAGACCTCAAGTTTGCATCTATCCTTCCATCTCATTCTCTTGGATAGCTGTGATAGGTCTGAATTCATGCCAATGAAGAATAGGCCTGACTTCCCATCAAGTAGATGCCCCAAAGACACTGAATGCATAGATCTTCATTTCAAAGGACATTCACAGTCATTACACATATATTACTCTAATGTCTACTTGTTCCCTAGCTGTTTTTGCAGTAGATTTCTCCAGCATTTGTCCCACTATTGCATCATGAAGAAGACACTTTCTATTTTAAAACTTGTACAACTGGGCAAAAAGGCCAATTGATTTAACTTCTTGTGATTTCAACTTTGTCCCAAGCATAACTTGTTCACTGTTGTATTGTTTTGACATAACTCCAAATGATGCAGGTACTGTTTTCTCTGTTTTGTAGGTCCAAGTAAACCCCGAGGATCTTTTGCCCAAACTTCCAAGACCAAAGGATTTACAGCCTTTCCCATCGACTGAATCTATTGTAAGGGCAATAGCTTACGTTCATTTGGCATTAAAAAATAGACCAGAACTGAGAAGTACATGTATAACTGTGTCAAAGTTAAAATCTGAGAATAAGTACGATATTTATGAAGGATAAACAACAATGCCCAAGAACTAGAAGTTAATGCATGCACAGAATCGAAAGTTAGAACAACCTTGACCAGCATCATAGGAAAGTATTGCTCAGTAACGTTCATTGAATGATTTCAGAAGACAGAACTTTGTG
Source organism: Pavona decussata (assembly GCF_977016875.1). Taxonomy (NCBI): domain Eukaryota; kingdom Metazoa; phylum Cnidaria; class Anthozoa; order Scleractinia; family Agariciidae; genus Pavona; species Pavona decussata. Next base: position 1,831,656 of record NW_028145475.1, on the reverse strand, counting down.
TATCCTAAAGGCCGATTTAGACGGTACAACTTTTGCTTACAACTGTCGCGTGTGATTTTTAGAGCGCGTGCTGCTGGCGTCATGCAAAAAAAAAAATCTCGTCATTTAACATTGCCTGAACCTACGATTGTTGTAGGATTTTAAAACATCCTACGACATTTTTTTGTTACGTGCACGACAATCGTAAGTGAATTATAGGTTTGATTTGCACAAAACAATTCGTGTTGTAGGCCTATTGTAAGCTTGTCGCATGTGACAAAGTCATACCGTGTAAATCGCCCTTAATAAACAGTACCACAGTAAAGTTCTCTATTTCTTACATTTGGATGGTCACACTTTAGGACCCTTTAGTATTACAGCATACACACGAGAAAGTAATCCTGATAATCAAAGGTGACAATCTGTTTCGTGCACCAGCTAATGACCCTTCACATAATATGGTATTATGTACATGTAAATTGTTGAGAGTAGCAGTGAGGATGAAATTAATTAAAGTTTCCTTGTAGGTATACAAGGGTCACACAGGTATGGTAAGGTGCATTGCTGTTGACCCATCAGGACAGTGGATAGCATCAGGTTTGTGACTTCTGTCAATTCATGCTAACGGGGCAGTGTTACCTGTTTTTTTTTTGTATAATTTTACAAAGCTAAAAGACACATCGGAAGTAGCAGTAGGTAATCCAAAAATAATGGTTCAGTTTTGTTTAAAATTAGTCTGCCAGTTTGTATACTAATCCAAGAAGTACTTTTTTTAACATAAAAATCCCATGATACAGCCCGTTTAAATGTAATTCCTGTTGCGAGTGTAAACAACAACAACAACAACAACATTAACTTTATTTTTACAAACTGAAAAAAAAAGGCCTTTGTAGCCCGCAGTTAGCAGAGCTATTCTAGGCGGGCTACTTAAACTGACAATATATAGTTAATAAGCTCGCACACACACCCACACACACACAATTAAATAAATAAATGAGCGAATAAATAAGAATAAGTAAAAGAGATTTATCGAAATTTAACATTTCTCGCTGGGTCAAGTAATGTTTATTTGGCTGTGAGATATTTTTTGCATGCCTAACCCAAGGAAGACGCGTTCATCTTCTGACGGTACCACCTAGAACGCCGTCGTGTTAGCCCTGTAAATTAGTCCGTCTCTGCCATGTGTTTATGCGGGTTAGTTGATCCGACGTAAGCTCTCTCGATGAGCACTTAGTGGCTCTTAGAGCAAATGTCGTGTTAAAATATTGTTTTAATAATAATTAAGAAAAACGTAGTTTTTTCTCATAGCAGAGCTGTTCTCTTGAACAGTCTCCCAAGGAACTTAGAACGGCCGGATACCTGGGCCTCTCAGTTTAAAATAGTGGCAATGGATAGTTTTCTGTATCGGACACAAGGCAAACACACAAACCAGTTAATAGAGTTTAACATTTTCTCTTGTAAATAATGATTCAGAATTGGATATTTTACCATCTATACATGAAGCTTTGGTGTTGTACGTTGTTGTTGTTGTTTTAGTTACGTTCACTAAGTAATTTTGCTGACTAAGCATTTTAAGTATTTTGACTGTTGTTCTTTCTTTTTTTTTTTGTTTGTCTTGTAGTAATTGAAATAACTTGCCAACTCTCTCTTTTATAAACCTCTCTAATACGCGAGCTTGGAAATAATAAAGGCACACACATTGTAGAACATATTGACACAATGCTTTTCAGTCAACAGTCTACGCAAGTTTGCACGGAGAAACAGCCTTTCGTTCACTGTACATGTTCCTTTCTTTTCCACGTTTTACCACCAGGAGGTGATGACAAGGTAGTGAAATTCTGGGAAGTATGTACAGGAAGGTGTCTCAAGACTTTACAGTGTGGTGGTGCTGTGCACAGCATGGCGTGGAACCCAAACCCTTCTCTTACTCTTCTTGCAGTTGCTGTGTAAGTTTTGTTATCTCAATGAGATATTCCATGTGATTGCTTTTTGGGAAGGAACACTTCATACACTGAGGGTAGGGGACACACGACAGCCGTGCTGTCTATAACAAGCTTTGAAAAATTGAGATGGCGTAATTGGATAAACGTTATCTGGTCAGCAGCGATTTATCTGCTGGTTAAGAGTTATCCCCCCCTTGAACAACCATGGTTGTACTTTGACGTAGCAAGAGGCACAAGGTACTGAAGCCTAGCTAAGTATTTACTCCTGACCATAAAACATTTCGTTCAGCGCAGAGAGTGAAGTAGCCAAATATAATAGCCCGACACTGCATTTTCTAACTTCATTTCTTTTTCGAATTGTAGCAACATTTATATATTCGTTTTTAAGGGAAAAGAAAAGGATTGATGACCAAGCAGCGCCCACTACATGTATCTCCAGGCTTTCCATCACTTTACACAACAGGGCTTTTTTTGTTTCTTTTACAGAGAACACAGAGCTGTAATATTGAATCATTCGCTTGGTGACAAACTGCTGTGTGCATCTACTGATGAGCTCATTGAATCGTACGCTGCTCAAGGGGAAGGTAATAAAAACTGCAAGGGTATATTGTAAGATACAGTGGAAACTTGGGCATAAGAAAATCTCAAAAACCGAGCTCTACCACAGGAAGGGTGTTCCAGTAGCTTTTATTTGAATGGGCACAGTTGTGGTTCGCCAGGAACCAACATCTTTTACCTATTTGTACAATTCAGTAAACTAAAATGTTTTTCTAGTTATGTTGTATCAAAACATCGAGTTTTTTCTCTATCTGGTAAAACTAAAAATTCACTATGACACTAAAAGATGGGCCCAACCTCGGCGTAAAAAGTTCACGATACGCAGTCACCATGAACGTCTACCGTAACACTAGCCTTACCATAACACTCGCCTTAACCCTAATCGTAATCGTAATCTTGGTCATAGCTCGAATAGCTTTTATCCTTACGCTAAACCTAAGCCTAACATTTCGTGATTGTGTATCATGTAGTTACAAACAAAAGCCGGTAAAACTCACGGATGACGTAAAATAAAGAACGTACAGGAAAACATTATTTAAGAAATTAAAGCAAGACTTGTGAGATTTAAACCCCACAGGCGACTGAAAGGGGAACTGTCACGGCGATTTCTCTGTGTTTTGGTCAAAACTGCTGAGGTATTTCACAAGGTACCTTTTCTCTATCATAAAACTGCTCTTAGAGCACCGAGAAAGAACAGCTATTGTAAGTTGTTTGGCGATTTCTCCAAGATACACGGGAAGAAGTTTAAAAAATTGGCCAATTTTTTCAAGTTGCAATCCATCTTAATCCTTGCCATCCGCTTCCAAAGATAATAAATATTAGTTTCTGTGTCCTGGCAGAATTGTTGTTAACGAAAATGAGCCATTATTTTAAGCGATGCAGAATGTTTTTTGGTCATGCAAAGTAACACTACAAATAGGTGACATAGGACAAGATAAAAAGCCATTAATTGTCACTTATATCTTCGTAGCATAATTCTCTCAGTTGTGACAAAGTAACATATTTCGCAGTGTGGTCACGATAGCCTGTCGAATATGTCTCATCTTCCAGCAGTAAATAATAGGATTCAGAGCTGAATTGAGAAACACTATGGTCCAAGCGTAACAGTACAGTTGCTTTGTAGCTTTAGTGTGTCCAGAAAGTATTACAACAACCTTCATACACATCTGCGGCAAATAACAAGCCAAAAAGACGAGGTATATGTAGAATGTTCCAACTGCAGATTTTCGCAGCCTCGCAGCATTTACCGGCGTCAATTCCCTATTCCCGGCTACTTGTTGTACTTGCAGAACTTGGATTTGACTTCGGTGGCCTTGTACGGCCAAGTGTATATTGTAGTTAAGAAATGTTGCAGTTAAAACACAAACAACCTCAATGACGGCATAAATCAAGAATATAATATTTACTGGGATCCACATCCTAATTAACGATAGAAATGCGCTGAAAACCCAGATTGAGATCGCCACTGCAGTTACATGCTTGTGAGTCACAAGCTCCTGGTATCTCAGATGAAGTTTGATAGCCAAGAACCTATCTGCACTGAGAACTACCACGCCAAAAAACGACGCATAAGAAAATAAATTCGCTGGGATGAGGAACGCGACGTATGTGGCACTAAAAGATGGATCGTTTTTGGTGCTAGGTGTCAACAACACCACGAGAAGTGCGATGTACAAAGGTTGAACCAGTAAGCCAACGCCGAGGTCAGACACAGCCAGGCTGAGAAGCAATGTTTTTAACGGCTTTGATAACGACAAAGATTTCCTTATGGTGTGGATTGTTACAATGTTCAACGTGATGACGGTGTGACACAGGAAAGCGTTGAAGACGCAATTACTGGTGTACGATAAATAGAATTCCTCACCTTTATCCATTTTGTAGAGCTTTAGAACAGAACAGTTGAGTGTTAAATTCCCAACTTTCGAAACTCGACCTGGCGGAGCGAACCGAAGTTCAGCTTGAGTCTTTGAGGTTCTGGTTACAAAGCACAACTCAGTCCAAAGAGCGCAGATGTTGAAACACCTTTTATGTCAGTTTCGCAAAGTGGGATCATAGATCGGGTTTACCAACTACCGTTGATATCTTTACACTGTTTTCCTCAAATGGCTGAATAAATCCATACTGGGAGTTGAGAAAAATCCAGGCGAATCAAACAAAACAAGCAATTTCAGTTTCGAGATCGAGCTTAGAACAGAACACCGAGTGTAGAATTCCCAAAGGCACTTTTCGAAACTCGACCTGGCGGAACGAACCGAAGTTCAGCTTGAATCTTTGAGGTTCTGGTAAAGCACAACTCAGTCCAAAGAGCGCAGATGTTAACACCTTTTATGTTTCACAAAGTGGGATCATAGATCGGGTTTACCAACTACCGTTGATATCTTTACACTGCTTTCCTCACATGGCTGAATAAATCCATACTGGGAGTTGAGAAAAATACACGCCAATCTAACAAAACAAGCAATTTCAGTTTCTTGTGACATTTGCGTATATCAGATTCATGAAAACAGAAAAAAAAAGACAATGACTGATTTGAATTTCTTTTTCTTTAATAAGATGAATTAGGAGACCGCCACTGGAGCATTGACATTCATCCAATGCAATACCATTGATATTTTGTTGTGTCATACGCTCAGCTATTGGTCAAGTGAGTCTGCGATGACACACAAGCTAGTTTCCCACATAAATTAAAGTTTAAAAGATGAAAAATAAAACATGATATAAGTGTATATAACATCGCTTGAGGTATCTGAATACTAAGATTAATATAAGCTGAAATCGCTTTATAGGAGAAAAACAGTGGCATTGAAATGACAAACATTAAAAATGACAAGTCTTAAAAATCACGTTAGGTCAAGATTCTTAAAACTATTTTAAAAGCCTTATAAATTCTGATAGTTCAATGTGAATCTGATATGGAGTATTCTACAGTTTCGGTGCGAGATAACGCCACGATTTCAGTTCGTAGGTAGAGGTATTAACCCTTCGCAAACTTAGTCGAAAAGCGAGCCAGGGTGTTTTGCAATTAACCCAAAATTAAAACACCGGCATTGTTAGTGTTCAATAAATCTTTTGTGCATTTTTCATTTATCCAGGCGCGTAGCTAAGGTTTCGATAGGGGTGTTCGTTGAGCCCCAAATCTTGCTGAGCGCCGGCGCTCTTACGAGGGGGGTCCGGGGGCATGCTCCCCCTGAAATGTTTGAAAATCTAGGTTCCCAGAAACCTTATTTCCTGCATTTTGAGACCCATTTTAGGCAAATCACAACTTTGTTATACAGCAGCTTTTTAAGCTATATACATCACTTCGACGGCATAATTGTTTCAACTTAAACAAGAAAGTTCAACGTACATTCCGCGCCCTGTCAAGTTCTGATAGCTATTTGATCTGCTGATAGTCATACACCAAGCTGGTAAACTGCATCATTCTCGGGTGTAGGCCTTTGAACAAATTGACTATCTCGTCAAGATTGACAGGCATATCATATTTGATATGCACTAGAGCCAGGGCGGACAGCCTACTCTCTCCTCATTGCGCTTATGGAACGTTCACATCCACAGGTGAATGTTCTCAGGCGAACTTGTACGTAATTGCGCGTGAAACTCAACAAGGCTTGAACTATTAAGTTTGAAGTGAATCTCATTTCGGAACAATGCCGCATTCAGAGAACAAAACGTATCGCAAAGCATGCTTTTCTATGGCTTTTTCGGGCAAAAAATGAAACGTCACTAAAATTAATCTCCAAGGGTTCTTGACAATTTTTATTTTTACTGAGGATAAGACATAAGGCCTAAAGAACGGGTTTATATCTCTATTTTTCTTTGGTTGATGTATTTCGACCATAGGAACTTTATTTAAAAGTTTTTCTTCCGCCATTATTGATCTTCAAAGGGGGTTCGTTCGAACCCCCCCTCCTACGCGCCTGTTATCGTTAAAAATAACTGTTTGAAGAAACCGTTTCCAGCTGTCATTTGCAACAAAGACTATAGCTTGACGTTTTTTAAATACGGATCTCAGGGGCTGATGGTCTGAAAGACCCATCCTGCGAAGACACCCAGAGGTCTTTTAACACGACGGAGCGAGTTAATTTGTTTGCGAATGTTGCTGGCCATCTGCCATCTGCTACCCATGTTGCTCCAAGTTTAAATATTTTCAGAATTATACAGAAAACGTTTATCGATTCATATTATTTAACTATTCCTGCTTTATATGTAAATATACGTTGGTGAACTTACAATTTGTGATACCATTCAGATGGTATCACAAATTTATTTAAAAGTCAAAGCTCATAGGCAATACGGAATAAGGACCTGCATGCAATTACTTTTCGCCGCCGGAGTAATTCATGATCGGAATGGACAGGTGACCTCAAGTAGCTGCTTAATATTAAAGCGAGTCCGTCCACTGCTGCGCTTTGCTATAGAACACATCGATGTTATTGTCAAACTTGCTGTGTGTGTTTGTTCGATTTTACTGATTGGCCAGAGTTGTTTTGACTGCTGTATAGGCCATTTTCATGATGCATACGTCATTTGAAAATACATCATTTGTTTCCCTTTCGAAACCCAGAGGGGAGTAAACAGTAGTTCTAACCATCTCAAGTAAACAAACAAACAAACAAACAAAAAAAAACCCTGAAGTATTCTGGTATTTGTTAGACCGTTCACAGTCCCCCTTTTTTTCCGTGGGATTCTCGAGACCGGTATGCTTCGATGGAGCTGCCGCCATCTTGGTTTGTAAAAGCGAGCGCGATCTGTGGAGAGTGTCTAAACTACCGAGGGGAGGGGAGCGGAGCGGGAGGGAGGCGGCGGGAAAAATATTTTTTCGCTTCCCATCCCCCACTCTATACCAACACCCACTCTCGCTCCCCTCGGTAGTTTAGACACTCTCCCCAGATCGCGCTCGCTTTTACAAACCAAGATGGCGGCAGCTCCATCGAAGCATACCGGTCTCGAGAATCCCATGGAAAAATAGGGGGACTGTGAACAGACTGAACAGTCTAGGTATTTGTAGTCAAACAACACCATCTTGCAAATGTTACTGCGCATACGTTCTGCGCATCTGGGAGATACTCGAGTTTCCTATGGGTGGTGCCTTCTAATTATGCAGAGAAAGCAGAACTTAGCAAGTGCTCTTGGTATCCAAAAAGAAAATTGGGGGTAACCATGCAATTTTCAGAGATATTAAAGCTTCAATTTGGAGAAAAACGCCATACATTGCTTTTTATGTTACTGTTTTTTAGAATAATTGCTGCTTAATTATCTCTAAAAAATGCGTGTTTACCCCCAATTTTCTTTTTGGATTTTAATAGTCTTTGCTGGGATCTGCTTTCCCCGCATAGTCATACACCGCGCAAAAATACTTATGTATTAGTAGGCACCCTCCTTAACAAGCGAGGTTTCAGTGTATGAGCGCATGCATGCATGCCTTCTTGAGAGGTACTGCTGCCCTGTCCCACGTGCATGATACATCTTTTCCTATTTTTATGTCCCAGCCGGGCCGAAGGAAGCTGGTGTGGAGTGGTCACTTGCTACTGAGGAGGAGTACAAAAACGGAGAACGTTTAGTTATAAAACATACCAAGGTAATGCTGTCTAGAGATAATGACCCACACTGTCAGCTATCCCTCACTAGACTGTAAGCATTGCTGTTTCCACCCACGGAGAGTCGAGCGAGATGAACACACGAGCGCGCGTGATAACCTCCTTCCACGCGCAAATGCGTCGCGTGGCGTGGTTGTGGAAATAGCTTTATTTTGTGGTCTGGAGACAGAGATTACTAGTGAAAGAGGAGCACGTGAAACACACTACGTTGTGATGCGAAAGTTTCTGCAAATACCGAAACTGAGGCTTATTAAAGCCTTGAAACAACTTAACAGATTCCAGGCTGATCGTACAGTGAAATTGTGCAGTTTGCCCATGATTTCCGCCCTCAAGGCGGACTAGGAAAGCAAAGCTCTGCGTACGAAGGTTGTCCAACCGACAAACATATTAAAATACCTTTTCAGCTGTTCGAATACCCTTACATCTAGCCCACATATAGTTCCGGTTTAAAATTCCTCCTGTTTGTTCAAGTGGCCCTCGCATGGACCACTTTAACAATTGATAGTCTGCCGTTCCATCGCTCTTACTGGCTTTCTTTTAATGTTTCTCCATAGGTCATATCGCAGATCACGTGGCATGGAAAAGGAGATTATTTTGCTACTGTTATACCACAAGGTGAGGAAAACGTTACTCTGTAGGAATAAATAAGTTGAATTATTGAGTCCTATTTACTTGTTAAGTTTCTCTTACTGACTTATTCTGTTACTTGTTTTCGTAGGTGGAAACAAATCGGTGTTTATCCATCAAATGACCAAGCGTCGAAGCCAGGTACTTTTAATCGTCCTTTCATTTCTTTTGTTTATCAAAGGGCGTCGACCGGCAATCTAAAGTAATTATGTTCGTTTGACTTAATTTACTCGTTCAGAAAGAGACCACCATTTTTGCCGCTCGATGGGTCCTGTCAGATTAAAGTAGTTTAGTGTAGGCTGTCCGTCTTAACCAGATTTATTTTCCTTCCCCATTCAGTGTCCCTTCAAGAAAGCCAAAGGACTTGTCCAACGCGTGCTGTTCCACCCAGCAAGACCATTCCTGTTTGTAGCTGTAAGTATTGCAACCCAAGGTCACGTGCACAACTAAGTAAGGTAGCACAGTCCCAGTTCATTCAGTTGCATGATAATTTTTTTTAATCGAGATTTAAAGTTGAAGAATTTGAGCTGGTCATTTTCATTTGACAATGCCATTTCTCCAATACTCTCGATGAGTTGTCGAGAACGTCTTGAGAGTACGCGTTCGTTCTTGCGTACGCGTATGACTTTTCAAACATCTTATATCATGGAACGGCTGCGGTCACACAGTCTGCTCTAGGGCTGGCCGTGTCCTGTACGGAATTAGCAATTTCATTTTCAGTGGACTAGAATCAGGATTGCTTGAATCCTACATCAGGTGATGAAACAGTTTTATACGTGAGCGTGCACTCCGCCTATAGGCAGGCATGTTTCAACTTTATTCTTGCTACTAGAGATGGCCTGCTTGTCGACTAGTCACAAGCTCTGTGAACATAGCTTATCTAAAATTCGAAATTGTACTGGTACTTTATTTCACTCATAGCTCTGTTCTCAAGGCCCCTTTACAGGTCACACTAAATTTGGCAAACTCCTGTTGTCAATCTCCAAAAAGTTGACAAACGCAGGCTTTCACGCGGCAAACCTCCAAAACACCTTTCTTTTTCTTTTTCAACAATTTTTTTATCTGTCTACCTAGCGTTTGAAGTAAACTTGGCCAGAGATCACATGCCAGAAAGTTGTTATCGTTTGCGAGATTAGAGGCTAGTTCAATTGTCGCCAACATGTTGCACACTGTAGTGTGTGTGAAGAGGCCTTCAAGGTCCCTACCCAGCCTCCTTACCAGGCTTCAACGTGCTTATCGAGTGAAGTGAGCTTTATATCGGAGGTTTGGAGCCGACCGCGATGGGGCGCATTTTTTCATCAGCCCAGACAGGTGACGTCTCATTTCGACTGCGTGCTAAGGACGATTGGAGACGAGGTTGGTTTCTGTCGTCTAAACCAATTACTAAAGCTGGTATCTTCGAATCTTCGTCAAACCGACTAGTACGAGGCCACTGCACCGAAGCATGGTTTGGTACCATGAACGAAATATCACACTGTTGATACCTTAATACATCATATCATATCATATCTATCAAAATTGCAAGTAAAAGAATGAACTTTTTTCGAGTATTCTGTCAAAACTCTACTTAAAACTTGCTTTGTTTTCCTTTAGACCCAACGTTTTATCCGGGTATACAATCTCACCAAACAAGAACTAACAAAGAAACTCGTTTCCAGTGTGAAGTGGATTTCCAGCATGGCTGTTCATCCCAAAGGTAAGTCAAGAATGATAACTGTAAACAGTTACTAAAGTCGGTTAATTTTGGACCTCATTGTCAAATTCGCAAAACGCGAATGGAAGCAAGTGACGCGCGACTTATACGGTACGCATGAGCGTCTGATAATCCTTGCTTTTGCATTTGCGGTACGTCTAAAACGCGCTTGACACGGTTTGCAGTTGCTGCATAATCTCATATCTAAGTGTTTTGGCTTGAGTACGTAACCAACCCTTTCCCTGGGAACTCGAAGTTCTTGGAAAGTTGGTTGAAGTAGCCTCGACAGAACGGTGGCGGTTTCAACCTAGAAAAAACTGTAACCCAATCGAATGGTCGTTGTGGATTACGCTTGAACAAGTTACATCTTATGTTACTAGCAGCGCTTGTAGTTCTGAACAGTTATTATTACCACGGGAGTTTACGAACATTTTCCAAAGGAACTTTAGATTTTCGTCCTATAGAATTGTGTTTTTACCACTGATTACTGATGGCGCTGGCTTTACCTTTTTTCCTTAGGTGATAATCTGATTGTCGGAAGCTATGATCGCCGATTATGCTGGTTTGACATGGACCTATCCACCAAGCCATACAAGACACTAAGGTTAGAGATGACGATATAGGAACAAATGATCTCAAATAATTTTTAGCGAGCGAGATTGAGGTCGTGTGTCTTGGGGACCATTGAACCTTTTTAATCTCGTGCCAATTTTGGATGAGGTTTAAAGCGAGCCAGTGGAATATGATTAAGAAACAACCAAAATCATTAAAATAACAACAGCAACAACAACAACAACAACCAAATGCACACTGATAGAAGGCCTTTCAGTCAATGAGATATTTTCGGTAATTCAGTAATATAGTTGGGATCGCATAGGGGTAGCAGACGGACATAGAACAGCAACGGAATTGCGTTGTGATCATATGAGGAGATATGGCGTCCTTGAATGAAGGCAAAACATGTTCTAGCCACAAGATTCCTCGTTTCCTTCATTTAATTTTCCCCTTATTTTTCTTTTTTTTTAGGAGTCACAAGAAAGCATTGCGCCAGGTGGCGTTTCATCGTCATTATCCTCTGTTTGCGTCGGCCAGTGATGACGGGACGGTTATAGTGTGTCACGGAAGAATCTTCAAGTAAGTAATAATACCTGTCAAAATGGATTAAACAGTTTAACAGTTGAAGCAATATCGCATCATTCAGTTCCCTGGTTTCTGTCACCGTTTGGCCACCCACAAGAGTGATCACAAAATCGACACAAGTTCTTGTCACTACAGTACGAACTTCCGCCTGCCTCTCTAAAACGGGCAGTTCTCTTTGTCCTGGAGATACCAAAATTCATAGAATCTTTACCTCTATAATACGGACTCTGAAATGCGGCAATTGGGGCTGTCCCTTTGGTGTCCGTATTAAGGAGATTCGACTGTACTTTTTTCTTTACCTCGGCTGCATAGGTTGGAGCACTGAAATAGCATCTATTTGGGAGCACGTTTGACCACCCATAAGTTCTTGTCGCGCCCTGGTCGTTTGCGGATCTGTTTCGAGTGGGCCCGCACTGCAGTTAAACCGTTTCATGTAATATATCAAACACGAAACACAGTGTTTCATCACATATCAAACACCGAGAAGAGAGTTGAAAATACGACGCGTAGCGGAGTATTTTTGACGAACTTCGAGGTTTTTGATATTGTGATGAAACACTGTGATGAGTGTTTGATATAACTTCTCAAACAAACTGATTTTGAAGGAGAAATTAAGGATGCAAAAACGAGGAGTTTTTCATCAGATATCCAAACACGTCACGGTGCATGATTTCCTTTGTCTTTGGCTTTTGAATTATTAATGAGTTTGAGAAGTTAGTAACTAAACCGATCTTCTGTCCTTTTCCCCCAGCGATTTGATGCAGAATCCACTGATAGTTCCCGTCAAAGTCCTCAAGGGTCACAAGGTGAAAGGTGATCTTGGTAAGTTGACTGGCTAAGAGGTCTGATTCCAGAACATCGTTCTTGCATTTACGGCATTAACAATGTTTACAAGGAATTTTCTCATCTCTCTTTTTTTAGTTTTTTATTTCTGTAATTAGCTTTTTTTTAAAGGAAACCTTGGAATTTTGGGGCAGAGCAGATGAACGGTAATGTGCTTTCTAGCTTAATTATTCAACTTTCTTCTGGTGCGCAGTTGTAACGCCGAAGTTTTGTAAAGAAAGATGTCAAGGGTGTGAAACACAGTAAGAAGTAATAGCGTGTGGCTTTAGTGATATTGAATTATACCATTTCATTCATCCATTATAGGTGTGCTGGACTGTCAGTTTCATCCAAGTCAGCCCTGGATCTTCACAGCTGGTGCAGACCATCTTATTCGACTCTACACATGACATTCCCCTCCGTGGCCATCCCCAAAACCAAATGATGGAGCTCCAAAAAATGTGTCATTTGCAAAGCGAACGATCATGATATGAACACTTACGACCCGATCGAGCCAGTGGATCTTTCTGCCTTGACGTCATCCAGATCAGCTTTATGACACAAGGGGTACAGTTAGAAGAACAAAATTGCTTGATGGAACTCCCATCTCCAGGAATTTTGTTTCGGCCCAGGAACGTTGTAGCAAAGATTCTGACATCTGGAGCGAGCGCTCGGGATATATTTAAGGTACAAGTACTCCTTCACGTAGTTGCCAAGGGCGAACCTGATTTCCAGAGAAGTGAGAATGAAGGATTTTTCTCGAACGAAATGAAACTTGTTACGATTAAAAAACTTTCAAAACGAGAGCAAGTGGCAAAGACACATCATCCTCTCCCGTAAAGGAAGCGAACTTGGACTTTTCCAGGTCGTGTTAGGTAAATTGTACATTTATTTACAACGTTGCACCGAGAAATACTTCACAGTGCTTTCGCGTCTTCAACTTTTTCTCGACGATGTAAAAAGAGTTCTAGTCATCCTGTAAAACCTTGCTTGTATTTCATGGCGAATACACGGTACAATGATTCTTTTTTTGTTCACCCGTTCTCTATAAAGTCTCTTCAAAGACCTTCAGTTTTCTCGTAACTTGGACGCGTAAGATCGAGCGTGCTAAATATGTAACTTCTTTATAAAGCGTATGACTTTCAATGTATTACCCCGCACGAGATTTCTCGCTAACCATTTTCTTCCTTTGGAGAAGTTTGATTTATCTCTGAAACCTTATCAATTCTTCCTGAGCCATATGTATCGGAAGCACTATATACAAAGTAAATAAATATGTGGAATTTACAAAGTTTGATCCGAGAACATTTTCTGTAGGATGCTGATACTCTCGTGGCACATTTTGCTGTACTTGTCTTCCACACTTGGTTGTTCACCTCCTGAAATAAACGATAGCGAGAGATGATAATGAGCCAGGCGGGAAAATATCTGACTTAGAGGTCACAGCATACTGACTGACAGTATTGTAGTCTTTTCTTTGCCTACTCCCTGTACGGCTTTCTCGCAGGCTCTCACGATTAATTCGTTTCGGTGACGTAACCGAGGCCAACGGCTTGTTCGCCGAAACGTGACCACGTGACCCGAAACGGATTAGCCGAGGCCCAGCAACTAGGCAAGTCCTTTCTCACGGTAATCCAAAAATTTGGAACAATTATTATGGAATAAACGACATACTACACGCCCTCGGACTGGTCCAAAAAACTATAGAAACGCTCGCCATACCCCTAAACTGCCATAATACGGAACACCTCGAGGATAGACACATGGCCCAAAATCACAACTAAAAATTATCAAAATTATAACTAACCTGGCAGTAACTTTATTTCGTCAAGTTTGTTCACTATTCCTGTCTTCTTCAATGAAACTTTGGCCTGTAAAAAAAAGTCAAAGGGAAAACTACTTTGCAACAGTCCCATAAGAAAATTAGCAACAAATAAACCGCTAATTCCAGTCAACAACAGTGTACAGAAAATAGAACCTACCTTTTGGCAGTTGTGTAGTAGTGAGCATAAGGCTGAGAGACACAGTGCTCTCAAATAAGTGGAACTGTCAGTCGTAAAATCCACAAGAAGAGAAAGGAGTTTCTCTGAAAAATAATCGGGTACCACTTTCAAAACATACATCGTGACGATACTTTTGAATCGCGGGATCCCAAGGCTCAATTAGCTCTACTGAAAAAGATCTCATCTGCTAAGTACATATCTACGGTAAGGCGTTAACCCAAGTAAAAATAAGTAATTTAACGCCCAACGTAAGTTTTAAGCGACTGGCCAAACACCATCCGAAGTTTACCGAAGATCACCCGAAGACTTCCGAAATGAATCCTCGTCAAATATATCAGAGGATCTAAGAACTAATGAACACGTCACAACAATTACTCCTCTCCTGACGACACATGAAGCTCTACAGCTCAGTCGGTTGAGCGCCACACCGGGATCGCGAGGTTATGGAGTTAAATCTCCTTCAAACCTTTGATTTTTGTTTTCGCAATTGAATGAAATGCATTCGCAAGTGCGATAAGACTTGTTCAATTCATTTATCGGAAGTTGGTGTGAACCGCTTTATCCAAATAATCGTTATGAAAATATGACACGGTTTGCATACAGATTATATTTTATGCATCCTCTTGCAAGCCCGCGAATACTATATTAAGGACCCCTTGGCCCTACGGTACGGTAAGGTAACTTTCTCTACTCACCGTTCACCAACAGCACAGGTTTGCTAGCGCCATGGAAGCACAAATTCCTCAGCACAAGTATGGCCTTCTCCTGTAGCTGCTTATTCTGAGCTGTGCTTAGTTCTAACAGCACCTCCACAACCCCAGGAGTCTTGACCACGCCCTGCTGTCCATCACTGAAGAATGTAACATTAACCAGTAGACCGAGCCAGCAAAGCGTCACGCCTCGTGTTATTGATCTTTGTTTGGGGTGAGTGCCACTCTTTAGCGGCTTTAATGAGGAGAAGGGCTGGAGAAAGTTTGTCTGTAGAGTAAAATATAGGATTAAAATATGGTTAATATGGTTCAAACATTTCGCCATGTAACGAATATGCCAAAGTTTAATTTTAACCCTTAAATTTTTCAGCTATCCATGGGGGTGGGTCATCCTACTTTTAAGAGGAATAGGCACACTTTTATTTGCCAACCTAAAGGTGAAATTTCACCAGAAAAAGAACAAAACATTAAAGCTTTCTCTGAGAAGTATGCAGTAGATCAAGACCTTGTAGTGAAATACATCCATCACCTTTCGTACCTTAACATGAAGAAGGGAAAAAGCAGAAAGGGAGTAACTTGACCTATGAGGATTTGGAGTGGAGGAAACTCTTTTATAATTAAGGATTTAATCGAACGTCACAATGCGACAACCGAAAAGAAATAAACGAAAAAACAAACAAACAAAAACAACACGCTTGACTTAGTGCCAGCTCACATTCGGTTGTCAGCAGCCATAGACAGTGCATCCACTGGCAAGGGCAGAAGTGGCTCTGAATCGAGTGTCAGCAGCTCAGAAGCAAGCGAAGATTGTGTTCTGCGGGAAACTGGGAGTAAAGCCGCCATTACACGTTGAAACTTTTAGCTGAAACTTGTGTACAACGGCGCTGCGGAACAGGTTTCAGCAGGCGTTCCACCGTGTAACATGGTTTCGTGAAACTTTTTCGAACTTCCGTTGCGAGATAAGTTTCACGAGAAGTAGAACCGCTTTCTACTTCTGCAACGGATCGCAACGGTCACAGTGGTGAAAAAACGAGTTTCACCGTGTAACACCACTTCGTAAAACTTGTTTCACAGCGCCGTTGCACACAAGTTTCAGCTAAAATTTCAACGTGTAACGGCGGCTTAATACCTCCGATGATGACAATATCCCTCTCGCAAAACTGGCTTGCAACAGTTGGGAGTGACAGTGACAGCGACGTATCGTTTAGCGTACTTCGCTATAGTCTGAAATGTCAGCCGTCTCCTCCCCCTAACCCATAGGGGGCGCGCCCCCTGTGGGTTAGGGGGAGGAGACGGCTGACATTTTCAGACTAACTTCGCTAAACTTAATTCCTCATGAAGCGAGGCCGGGGGCCGGAGGTTTATGATTTCCTTGGATTGCCTTGCAACCAAAAAAATCCATGTTTAATAGGGAGTGGGTCATGTAATTTTCAACTTTCATTTAGGGGTGGGTCAGTCAGTTTTGTGCCAAAAGGAGGGGGGTGGGCCATGTGTTTTTAATCCACCACATTTCCAAATGCTCCGGCCCACCCAGCCCTATACTTTTTGACCAGTCCCTAGGAAAACTGATAGTGATCGTGATAGTGAAACTGCCTCCTGGTTAGCTAAATTTGTGGGATGCTAGTTAGAGAGCGAGCAGATCGCAGCTTCGAAACCCAGGAGGACCAACGACCAGGGTTTCTTTTCGGTCAGATCATAGCGTCATATGGAAGTCATGTGAAGCTTCAGTGTTTTTTCCCTCCCCCTTCTCATACATGACCAGCTAGAGAGGATAAGGTGTTAACACAAATCACTCCCCAAAAGGCGAAGGGCATGAAATACCTGGGGTTATGATCTGGCTCGTATACATTTATTTTATGGGTGGGGTGGGTGGATAAGATTAGGAATCAACTTGTACCGGCTTCCGCAGGCGCCTTTTCTATCCTGAGGAATCATGTAGTCTTGGAGTAGTAAGGGGTGCACGCATAGAGCGATTATCACGTGATCTGTCACTCAACCCACCTTCCACATGACTCCTCTGCACTCAGCACTCAAGACCAGGTTACTTAGCAGATTAAACATAGCCCTGAACACAGCAAGGTGTGACTCCAGTTCTGTGCCGGAGCTGCTCTGAAGCTTGTTGTTTGTTTTGTTGGTCAGTTTGATCAGGCTGTGTAGGAAGGTGCTTCCGCTTTGAACAGAGCGACTCACGCTGCCTGGAACACCTGAGCTGCCCGCGATAAATGCTGACGCTACAAAAACGAAAAAGAGCAGAAAAGAATAAACACCACTCTGCAGTTGGCTTCCTGTGCATACGTTCTGTGGACTTGTCACATGATCACATGCCGCGGAAGGAATATGTGAAGAGCCAATAGAAAATCTGTGTAGAAGACTTCTCTGCGGTTGACATAACTGCTGGTACGTTTTTGTACCAAAAGGCTTTCATGGAATCTGGAAATACTACTACAGTTTAAAACAACTAGTATGAATACCTCTGAAGTAACAACCAGTCAGACCCTTCACTCTTAGACTGCGAGCAGTCTCTTTCTTCTCCTGTCTGTAGCGCGCACGCGATGGAGAAACTTTTTCCTCCCTCTCCCCAATCCCTTCTCGTTCACTTTTCTAATTTGCATAATTTTACCGTCGTTTTGCGCGCGTAATCTGAGGGAAAAAGTACGACTGCTCGTAGTCTACTTCACTATAAAAGTCACATATTGTCCTGTAATACAGCTGACATTTGAGTCCATATAAGAAATCCTAAAACGTGTGTGCATTTAAGAGGCAATTCTTCAGTAGATAGTTCTTTACGGCAGTACCGTTTGTTGTATAATTTTGGAAAGGAAATTTGCTAATGTTATTCCACTTCGAACTTGTGCGTTGAGAATAGAGAACAAAACCACCCACCTTTTGAGAACTGAGCCGTTAGTGTGGCCAGGAGACGTAAAACCTCAGTAAGAAGCGGCGTCTCGACAGTACACCAGGACCACAGTTTGTGCAGCACATCAACAATACCACTCTCCAAACAAGCGGCCTGTTAGCGCAAGACAGAAAACAGAGCGAGCAGTGAGTATCTATCAGTATGATCACTTGGGTTCTGAGACAGATTTGAGCGCAATGTTGTTTTTCTGGCTTCTCTGTGCTTTTGAACAAGTTTGTACAGAGTTACATAGATTTACGCACATTTGTAATGAGCATGTATGCAAATGACGAATCTAAACAAAGAAAGAAGGAAAAATAGGTGTTTTCCGAGTTGCTCTGCGAGGCCAAGTGCAAAATTTATTCATGTGAAAGTTGGTTTTGTTTCCATAAGAATGAAATTAATTTTCATAATAAAAACCTTGCACGAAGCCTCGCTTTCATAATGAATCCCAAAGCAACTCGGAGGTGGCCTAATGTGGGCACAAACGATACTTGCCTTGACTGGTGAACTGCAGTGAATAAAGTTCCTCAAAACTTGCAGTACTCTGATGAGTTCAGACACCAATGGATCTTCCTGGGAAAAGAAGCAATCAAAGCGGGTGAAATCAGTGGCAACAGCATGAAATAATCATTATGAAATGTTCGGGGCATTCTTCTTACCCTAGGCTAAAGACCATGGGAAGAAGGTTGGGGTATCCACCCTAGGGCCTTGATTGGCCAACTCTAGCATGTACCAACGACAAGGGATGTAAAACTGGAGGATAGCCTCTATTATATTGTCTTAAATGCAGTAGACCTGCATCCTTCAAAAACTCTTTTCCCACTGGACCCTGATAACCTGCAGCTGAATTGTTCTTTAGGGTTGGGGGCATTGTTCTGTTGTTCGTTCTTTTGTCCTCTCGATCAACCATGTAAGACGTTGCAAATGGTGCAGAAAGGACGCTGACAATGACAAGTTTTTCTGTTTTCACGTAAACATCCGAGTATATAAAAAAGAATTTGAAACAGTTCTAATAAAAATTAACAATGTCAGGAGGCTGCTTTATCATATCAGTTAAAGGGAACCTCTGCTCAGACAACAAATGGGCGGTAAATTGTTGGAAATAGTATCTAAATTCCAAACTTAAGTTTAAAAAGTAGAAATAACATTCAAGTGTGCTAAAAATTAGATATGATTGTCACCCATTTTCGCTTTTAAATTTCCCGGGCGCCGCCATTTTGGATTTCATGACGTCATACGGTTGTAAGGAGAAGTTCTTTTGTGTGAAACAATAGAGCAACTGTATAAAGTCGCGAAATCCAAGACGGTCGCGCCCGGGAAATTTAAAAGGAAAATACGTGATAAATCAAATTCTTTTTTGTCCAACACAAAAATCTTATATCCATGTTTTCCGACGAAATGTGAAATGAGATTGTATTTTCAACAATTTAACGTTAATATATTTCAAGAGTGGAGGTTTCCTGAAAATTCCGGTATAACCGGTATAGAAGGGGCCTGTCCTGGCCATTCTCATATTCAGTTATCAAACAAACAAAAGAGGGTAAACAATTGACAAACAACATCTCTTTCTATGACCCTTACTGATAAAATTGGCTTCGTTAATGTCATATATTGCTATGGTGATATTATGACATTCAAGGTACTGTATATTTTTTCAGAGGACGCTTGAGTCAGCAACATGCCATGACCAAACGGCGTCTAAATTTGCATTTCACACCCACAAAGGTGTGAAAGGAACGGGGGGCTTGACCTTTTTTTGTTGCGGAACTTCTTGCTTCAGTACGTATGTGGTTCAAATTTATCCTTGGTTTAAAGTGCACCTAACCCCAAAATGTTTTTTTCTCTTATATAAATCTTTACACCTGTTCGAAACGTATTGCGCTATTTAGCGCCTCTTTATAACCAAATCTTGACTTTTTATAGGCTGTAAAAGTTACGAAATCTAGCCATCATCTGTCCCATGACCGAGCTAGTAAGGGGCATGGGTCTATTCCTGAATTAACGTCACAAACTGATTTGCATTGTATGAAGTCTTTGTGAAAATGCATGCAAAGCAGTTTGTGACGTAAATTCAGGAATAGACCCATGCCCCTTACTAGCTCGGTCATGGGACAGATGATGGCTAGATTTGGTAACTTTAACAGCGTATAAAAAGTCAAGATTTGGTTGAAAAAAGGCGCAAAAAGGCTCAATGTGTTTGGAACAGGTGCAAAGATTTATTTAAGCGAAAAAAATTTTGGGGTTAGGTGCACTTTAAATTTTACCTTCCTATTGTTCTTGGGTATGGTAATACATGATAATGAGTTTGAAATAATGGGAGATAAAATTTAAACCAAGCGTAAAATTAAACCACAACATATACAGTCATCAGATCAGATCAGATGCGGCTAATCGTAATCCAATCTCAGCCAGGACGGAAAAGATACCTTCTTTTTCCATGTGGGTCCTTTCCCAAGTTGTAGCGACTTCATGTTCAACTGGACATGAAGATGCTTTACGTGCTCTAGTGAGGTTTCCACGAGACCAGCTAACAAGAAAAAATAGCAAATACATCATTGGCAGGAACAAAGGCGTGGTAGTAACTCTAGACACTCTATGTAGTGTCGTAGCTAGTACTGTTCTTTATTGTTTAAAAAACTGTATCATTGTATAATGCAACTCCAGGGATTTGATTGGCTTAGCAGCCATGGTATATGAGCCATTAAATCATGCCTGAGAAATAACGACCATTCACCATTAAATTGTTTTCTGGTTGTTCTTGCAAAGGGAAATCAGCAGGAATCAGCAATATTTCTTGATTGTTTTTGATAAAACAATTATTCCACTCGCACTTGCTGGATATGAGATGATTATAGCCATCCCAGCGCTACGGGCCTCGTTGGCTATCTATCATCTCATCTCCAACGCGCGCTCGTAGAGTAATTGGTAAGGACAGTGCCTACTTTCCATCTCGAGATACTTGGGTTTCCTATGGGTGGTGCCTTCTAACACGGATATTTTGGCGCTGTTTAAAACAATGCAGAGAGAGCAGAACTTAGCAAGTGCTCTTGGTATTTAAAAGGAAAATTGGGGATATCCATGCATTTTTCAGAGATGATAAAGCCTCAATTTGGGAAAAAATGCCATACATTGCTTTGTATTTTAGCGCTTTTTAGAATTATTGTTGCTTAATTATCTCTAAAAGAAAATGCGTGGTTACTCCCCATTTTTTTGGGTTCCAATAACCCTTGCTAAGATCTGCTTTTCCCGCAAAGTCATAAACTGCGCATAGTCATAAACCTCTGTATTAGTAGGCACCGTCCTTAAATATTTCATTTAATATATGTTTCTTCATACCATCCTCACCTTGTAAAGCTGCGTTTTTAGCTGAATGACTGAGAGACAGTAATGAGCTCAACACAGCAGACACCAAGGATTTCTCCTCATCCACAACTTCTGAACCCAGCGACGGAGCCTTATCATACAAACCCAACAACACACTACAAAGATCACTTCCGCTAGCTTCACTAAATGCCGTGTTGACACCATTGTGTTCTTCCCCATTTTCAACGCTTTTCGCTGGTTGCAGACCATTTTCACGAGCACCACTCATTCTGTTATCAAGAAGCTGAGTCAAACGAATCCTTGTCTCTGGTTTCTCGAACATTCCTTCACCTAGACCTCTCCCGTTAGGATACCGTTTGCCCTCTACGGTTAGAAGGAGACCGAGGAGCT
This sequence comes from Pavona decussata, assembly GCF_977016875.1. NCBI lineage: Eukaryota > Metazoa > Cnidaria > Anthozoa > Scleractinia > Agariciidae > Pavona > Pavona decussata. The sequence goes on along the minus strand of NW_028145475.1, from coordinate 1,809,971 downwards.
TGAGGAGAACATTCTTTAGAGAGGTGAGGGAACGGGATTTGGTCTCCTTGAATGAGCCTTTGAAGACACCTGAAACGTCAAAAAAGGTATACCAGGTTTTCCACTGATCAACGGTTCCAATTAGCCTTAGTTTTGAAGAGCGTTTGAAAACACAGGTTTGTTGATCGACCTAAAGCATTCACCACCAATATAGAAGTATCGTACCTGTGAATAGGGTCCAGTGACGGAACAAAGTCTCTTCAACGACACTAGGAATGGACAGCTGGCCTTGTTTTTGCAGCAGCGTTACTAACAGCCTGCTGACACTCTCCCATACAGTGTAGACTCCGCTCTGAAGGGTGTCATCTGCGAATTCATTCAAAAACTCATTAATAATTCATAATCCCATTGACCTATCAAATGGTCGACAATACATCACGAGCAGTGACTTTATATCGATAAACCTCTTCCTTATTAGTATGCGGTGTTTTATCAGCTGATAAAACACTCCTCATTAGTATGCGGCGTTTTTCTCGTTTTTCTCGGCTTTGCCTCTTGGTTTTAACCCCGACAAAACACTCTTGCTCGTTTTTTAAACATTACATAAAAGTCCAGAAGTGAAACTGAAGTTATTTAAGTTGGTTTTATCTTACGAGTGTGCAAGTGAAATCCTAAGTGTATCCATTTAAACTAAAAAAAACTTGAGCAGTGCTTGCTGGTAAAGCTGTTTGTCATGCTTTGTAAGTTGGTTCAAATGTAAATATATGAAACATATATTTTGAACTGCGGATGAAAGATCAAATAGAACAAAGTTCCTCGCAGTTAGGACGCAACTCAGTTAAGCAGTTGCGAAAAGAAAGCCTGAAAAAATTTCAGGCATCGGCAGAGGCCCGCAGAGCAGAGGTCCCGTTAAAGCCTGAATTTTTTTCAGGCTTTCTTTTTGCAACTGCTTAAGTTCAGTCCTTACTGCGACGATCTTTCTTCTATTTGATCTTTCACCCGCAGTTCAAAATATATGTTTCATATATTTATATTTATTTTTTCATCCTTCACGGGTATATTACGAACTCACAATATGACCAACTCCCAGTTTTCTATTTGATTTTAACTTTTAAGTTGATGACATCCTCAAGTGTGAACATTCAACTGAAGCTATTAAAGGAGTGCTTTCCTGTGGTAATGTTTACTATGTTGCAAAAGGTGACTTAAACATATTTGTTTGTGGTTGAAATTAATAAATGCGACCTTGAAAAGAAAACTAGTCAGCAATACGCTAGTGTGGTACTGTTTATTACGCTGTAGAAGGTGACCAGTAAGATGGAGGCATTTGCACAGCACTTTTGTCTACAGTACAAGTATGTTATTTAATGTTCTTAATATTTTGTAGGGTTGCAATTTAGTGGCTCTGTTTTTCATTTTGCATTTTAATGTTGTTATATTTATTTACACGTATAAATTATGAACGAAACTTTTCAATGCAGGGGACCACACGACGCACAGATAAACTGTTCTGAATAATTTTCGTTACCGGATCTCTAGTAGAAATGCACGTGCCAGACGTCACTTAACGTGTAAATAAACCAAACTGATTGCAGGGCTGACACTACGACAAAGGGCAATATATTTGAGCCAATATTTCAACTTATACCACTAGTTTTCTTCAGGGACAGAGGTACAATGAGAGAAATAACGGCTCTTTAAAATGTAAATTTGAACGTTAATTAATGGTTAACTGGTGTACATGACGTAGCGTATATAACAGTTCATAAGATACACGTGGGTTCATAAATAACAGCTCTAAAAAGTTTAAGGACGGTGCCTACTATTGTTACTGCGCATACGTTCTGCGCATCGCGAGATACTCGGGTTTCCTATGGGTGGTGCCTGCTAATACAGGAATATTTTTGCGCGGTTAAAAACTATAGGGAGAAAGCAGAACTTACCAAATGCCATTGGTATCTCAAAAGAAAATTGGGGGTAACCATGCATTTTTCAGAGAAAATTAAGCTTCAATTTAAGAAAAAATCCCATACATTGCTTTATATTTTGGCGCTTTTTAGAGATATTGTTGCTTAATTATCTCTGAAAAATGCGTGGTTACCCCCAATTTTCTTTTTGGATTCCAATAGGCCTTGCTAAGATCTGCTTTTCCCGCATAGTCATAAACCGCACAGAAATACTTCGGTATTAGTAGGCACCGTCATTAAATTTGAACGTAAACAAGAATGGTTAACGGTAAACTCGCTATAGGCTCTTAGGCGTTACGTGTATAAATACGCAAATGATGATACTGGGCCCACAACGAAACAACTCTGAGTCCCAATGGGAGGAAACTACATGACTTTCTGGACAACGGTCAGATGCTATGCTCTAACCACTGAGTTTCACGGAGACTCAAAGCAAACAAGGTTAATACACTTGCAACACTTGTGTTATATATCCTGTATGATGATGATGATGATGATGATGATGATGATGATGATGATGATGATGATGATGATGATGATGATGATGACGATAATGATGACGAAGACGACGACGACGATGATGATGATGATGTTGTTGATGATGATGATGATAAAAGCGTTTGGAAGTGAACATGATATATAGTCACAGTATGGAGCTTACCTGTACTGGGAGCATGAAGTGAATACAGCTGTATGATTCTGTCAAGAGCTTCCTGGTCTTGTAGTAAGTTAAAACAGAATATGGTATTCAACTGTACAACAGAGAGTAGGAAAGCTAAAATGTCGCTGTACATGGACAGTATCTCTTGGATCACCACGGAAGCTGCACGGGACAGTGGTGTAGAGTCTTCTGAACAGAGAAAGCCTTGTACCTCTGAACATTCGACATGGCTGCGAAGAAAAAAAAAGATATTGTAAACAAACGTCCCTTGAACAATGGGACATAAATTCACTCAGGAAATTCTAACACGTACAAAACACACTTGCATCCTCTTAGGAAATTGTGATATTGTTAAAAACACGTTTGTGAACAAAGTTCCTTTCAAAATTAAGGAACAAGACTTCACTCAAGAATTTATATCACTTGTTTAAATACATCACATTAGATTTTGGACCAAGAACTGGAAAACCAGTCGTTTTCAGGTTCAGTCTTTTATTTTACTAATCCATAGCAGGAAACGGATGGACGTCTTAGTACAGCACCCTGAACATACATTTTAAGGTTTTAAAAGGGACGCCCGCATCAAATCATTTTTTTCCCCAATAAATTAAAATTGAATGGTGTCTGCAATACGACCACTGTGGTTTGGTTATGCAGCAAGTCAGCAGGCAGTGAATTCAAAAACCATGTTAGGCATTTCGAGTTTGAATGTAAAAGATACACAGCATAATTTGGTACGTAAAATTAAAATCATTGTTTCAATTTTGTTTAAGCTGTTGAAAAAAATACTCAACAGGCAATGTATCCAGTTTTATGCAAATTCATGCATGTGTCTGCAAATAGATGCAAATGTATGCAATCGCTACTACATGCTTTTTTTTTAGATGTAGAAAACTGAACCTTTACGTCTTAATTTATCACATTTTTTAACTCGATGCTAAGGATGAGGGCAAAGAAATAGGCCATTTCCGGGTTACTTTGAACCTCATTATGAAAGAGACACTAAGTGCAAAGTTGTTACTATGAAAATTAGTTTTAATTCATATCATCATCATCATCATCATCATCATCATCATCATCATCATCATCATCATCATCATTATCATCATCATTTATTTGCCTTGGTAAATTTAAAGAAGAAAACATTCAAATTACAAGTCAAGGTAATGGCGAGGAGACCTCAAGAAACCGCCAGGCTTATAAGAGATGCCACCTCGACTGACATTGTTAAATAGAAAATATGGTGCTGCGTTAGTGCGGCTTGGTCGATTCATGTTTTTACAAATAAATCCAACATTTTTTTAAAGGTGAAAAACTAGATGAAGAAGTAATTGATATTGGGAGAGAGTTCCAGATTTTTGGACCTTGGTAAAGGATGGCAAATTGCTTAAGATTTGTGCGATGAGAGTGCGATCGACAGCGGTTGGCTGTTCTAGTGCCATAATATCCAAACAAAACCAATTTTCTAACGAAAAGCTTTGCACTTAGCCTCGCTTTAAAATGAGGTTTACAGCAACTCGGAAATGGCCTGTTAATTCATTGGTCCTGAACCTTGATGTGACTTAGTTTGTTTATTTTCCTAAGCTTTGCAACCAAGAAAGTATTGCAATACAGAAATATCTCCATTATAAAAAGACCTTTTACTCACTCAATAATGCTGCTTAGAATCTGGGCCTTGTTCAGAGCTGTGATAATGTGCCCAGGTGCCAGGAGTACTATATCATGCACCAGTTTTGCCAATGCACCAATGAGCCCCGGCGTCACTGAGGACCCTACACCACCCAACGATGATCCTGATGGAGCCGCTGAGCTTCCTGAAGTACTTACATCACTACTGCTGCTAGCACTGGACATACTAAAAGGAAGGGAGAGATACGCGCTAAGTGCTTGCATTTGAACTGCCACCATTCTATCTTTTGTAATTGTTTTTCGTAGTGCCAAACACTCCTTCATTAGGAATTTTATAAATTTTTAACTATTTTCTCCATCGATTAACATAATTATATTTACATTGTGTACTTTTGCGAATATTCATCATCCCTTATTTAATTTTGCAAATTCGCATGTTACAATATTCTTGTCCCATTGTTTTTTATAGAATATTGACTTCAACATTGTGTATGTTGTATGTTTTTATTCCTCATATTTTGTGCACCATAAATTAGAAAACTGTAACAGGTAATTACGCCTCCTTCTTTAAATAAACTTATAGTATTGTACTGCTTATTTGACATTAAATGCTACCTGGGAAGCATAAATACCTACCTAAAGATGAAAGGAATTGTAAAACGTTAGGTACCTTACTTAGACGAGAACATTTGGAAGATGTTAAAACGGCAAAGACTGCCATTTATGCTCAAGTACTAACTTTAATGAACATTAGATTTTAAATAATTGTGATTTCTTAAATCTGTAAATTACTGGTGCTGTAATTGAGACATTGTATATTATTTTAATGGGAGTTAAGGTTGTAACTATGTATTGTCGAATTCTTGTAAATTGATTTTAATTTTAACTCATTTTATTAATTGAAGATGTGTCTCCAATTAGTGCCAATAGGTGCTAGAATAAGACACTAATAAACTATATGTATGTAAAATGATCGGGCGTATAGCAAGTAGGGTTTATGACAATTATTACAGGAATGTGCTGTTTGCATGGCTGTATTCAAGAAACTTTACTTTCACTTTGTCATTAAAAGTGTTTAAATGCAGTCAATTCTTGATTGTCTATTTCATATCAGAGATGGAAGACAAACTATGGTGGTGTAATGTCTTAGAGTACAAACGCCCACTAATCATTTTGGAAAATTTTATTTTAAAATCCTTGATTGCTTACTTTTACATCAGGCTTGGCTGTGTTAGGGTTTGCCACAAGTTGCCGATGAGTCCCAAAAAGGTTGCCGAAAAGTTGCCAAAATTTTTCTGCTTTTCGTACCTTTTTTGGGTGTTAAAGATTAAAAATTCGCACATTGCTTCTTATCAAAACTTTATTTGTCAAAGTCCAATGATAATATCGGAGGTTCTTTCCATTTCACTTGATTAACAAATAGTCTATCAGAATGACATCACAAAAATCAACCCATGGGGGGTGGGGGACTTAGGCCCTAATTATTGTATTTTAGAATAAATTGGATAAATGTTTATCGAAAACTGGCCAACGTGGCTTGAAACGTGAAGAAAGTGGCTTCAAAGAACCTCAAAAAGCCCAAAGTTGCCGAAAATTCTAAAAGTTGCCAAAAATCCAAAATTCTAAAAAAGTTGCCAAAAAGTTGCCGAGCAACTTGTGGCTAAGCCTAGGCTGTGTGCAGGTTTCCCTACTTTTGAATCCTGGCTAAACGCCAGCAAACCCTAGCATGATGTACAACAAAATCAGCAAGAAAAGAAACATCAGGCTTGGTTGTGTTAGGGTTAGCCACAAGTTGCCGATGAGTCCCAAAAAGGTTGCAGATAAAAGTGTCTAAAAGTTGCCAAAAAGTTGCCGAAAAGTTGCCAAAATTTTTCTGCTTTTCGTACCTTTTTTGGGTGTTAAAGACTAAAAATTCGCACATTGCTTCTTATCAAAACTTTATTTGTCAAAGTCCAAAGATAATATCAGAGGTTCTTTCCATTTCACTTGATCAACAAATAGTCTATCAGAATGACATCACAAAAATCAACCCATGGGGGGTGGGGGACTTAGGCCCTAATTATTGTATTTTAGAATAAATTGGATAAATGTTTATCGAAAACTGGCCAACGTGGCTTGAAACGTGAAGAAAGTGGCTTCAAAGAACCTCAAAAAGCCCAAAGTTGCCGAAAATTCTAAAAGTTGCCAAAAATCCAAAATTCTAAAAAATTTGCCGAAAATCTCAAAAGTTGCCGAAAAGTTGCCGAGCAACTTGTGGCTAAGCCTAGGCTGTGTGCAGGTTTCCCCACTTTTGAATCCTGGCTAAACGCCAGCAAACCCTAGCATGATGTACAACAAAATCAGCAAGAAAAGAAACACTAGCTACAAGAAACAGCAACATACCCGCTCGGGAGACCTCTTTCATTGATTAATGGAACCAAAGAGGTGGGTGTCCTAGAAAGCTGGGTGTCTGGTACAGATGACGACACCCCTGACAGAATTGTGCTGGAGGTGTGTGAAGCAACTGAGAACACTCCAGGACTAGCTTTACCATTAGCAGACTCTACAGTTACAGTCTGCACCTCCGAGCTCACACTGCCTGACTGTGATTGGGATGTTGAACCAAGGGGCTTGTAAGGAAAGTCTGTATCGGTGCCTGATGATATGGACACTGTGGCAGAGCTCTGGCAGGCTCTTGATGTCCCCTGTGGGACTACTAGTGGTAGAGTACTATTGGACAGCATATTAGAGAGCTTCTGGAAAAACTTGAAGTGATCAAGCAGAGATAGGAGAACTTGAAGGCTTTTAGATGTGCTCTAAAATAAATAAGTAAACAGAAATGATAAGCCCGTTTTATACTAAGGAAATTTACGTTCTTTTTTCTTGCGATCTAGTTGAACAAGTACTACGAGGAAAGCGCAAATCGGGCCAAAGGCTTGCTATGCACCTGCAGTTTAATCTGGTTTTGTAGCACAAAGCAACTGAAGTATTTCTGCTTCCACGAAATGAGACGTTAAGCTATTGTAAGGTTATCCCCCATTTATTCATTTCCCCCATTTGCACACGTTTGTACACTTTATAAGAAGAAGGACACAACACAAAGTAAAGTTCCCTGTTTAACGAAATCACACGGTTGCAAGGCTCAACAAGGATGTATTTATAACTGGTCTACACTCCACGTTCTTAGGTGCGATGTTGTGATGGATCACTCCATGCTTTTTTTCCACTGCTGGTTATGGCCGATGCAGAAAGTTTTTTTTTGTTAAATATATGCAACTGGTTGGTTATCTTTTGCAACTTTCCTTACGACAGCACAGTGCTTTGCTTTCAGGTATTTCAATACATATTGTATAAAACAATCACCTGGTTTACCAAGGGTGAGTGTGGATCCACCGATGAACAGACTGAACATCAATATGATCAACGAGTACACTTCTATGATCGCTGTAAGTAAAAACATCGTTACCTTTGAAAGATCTGGTGGTTTGGATTCTGACGTCAAATTGCTTGGTGACAGTCCACTTACCAAACTGCACAGCAGTAGAGCCGCCTACAAGGAAAACATATACATTGTAATGGATAAAACAAATTGATTGATTCAGGCAAAATGTTCTAACTTTTAATTCTCTGAAATCCCTAAGGTGGAACCCTTCAAATGAAAGCAACCCAGCAGTACTTTCATGTGTTGTTACTTGATGTGAAAATAAATTTGAAAAATAAATTTGGAGGATTTTCTTGGTAATTTGCGTGTGGGTGGCAAATTGTAAGTTCATGTTTGTTTTAAGACAATAGCCAACTCTTCTTTGCACGAATAATGCATTTTGGCTGCCATATTTAAGCTGCAGCCTTTACAAAGTTATCCAAAATTAGACTGCTCGAGTAAACGGTAGCCCACTAGCCACAGACTGGTTAAAATTCAGTTTTGGCAAGTAGGTTTTGTACTTGCACAAGCCATTTTGGCTAGTAAAAACTATAAAGCACGGGAGTGCTGGACAGAAACAAAGATAAAAATTATTTGATAATCACAAAAGTAAATCAAGAGAACAAGAGCTACTGTAGTACGTTTGGTCGCTTTTTGTGCTGCATGCCTAGAGGTAAGGCTTTTTTAAATTAAGGTTAACTTGAAATTTCAATCGCAAATAAAACAATTTGTAAACAATTATTATTACACATCTTCTAAAACTGCCTGACCTTCCTCTCTCCCCATTTCGTAAAACTAGTTAGTGAAATTGCGGCTAGCGAAAATTTTGTGTTGGCTAGTAAAATCAGACCTGTTACCAGCCAATGGCTTAGTGAGCTAAAAACTTAGTCTCGAGCCCTGGGAAAAATAAATTCCAAAGAAGTTACAAATTAATGTAAGACTTAACCAAGTGGCAATGATTGCAAAATTGGTGCAGCATCATAAGCAAACATAACTGAAAACATGCAGTGACACAAACCTGCTGTCTAACAAAACCACACTCCATGTCATCCAACAGAACGCTGAAGACAAAGCTCCACAATCCCCCTACAAACTTCTTCCCACTATCTTCAAGTTCCCCTCTGCCTTGTTCGCTGATGGCAAGGCTGGTGCAGATAGAAAGTCCAATCCAACGAACATCAGGCCAACGGTCTGTCAGCAAGGGCACCAGCCAGGGCAAGGGCTCTTCTTCAGGGTCTTTGCCATGTAACCAGTGTGAGACCCAAGCCTAAGGGAAGGATAACAGGGAGTGTCTATGCTTAAATATTTCACCAACAACCTCCGTTTCTTCACATAAGAAAACATAACGTAAGTGATGTAAATCCTTTAAACTCAGCAAAACGGCACTTGTCAAATACAAATGTATTCCAGTGCTTCACAAGAGAATGGTGTAGGATTTAGAAGAACACAAAAATGATGAGGTAAGCAAGAAGGGAAACTTAGAGATATTTTTTTGTTTCCAAACTATTCATTAATTCATTAAGAGATTCTAAATACAGATATAAACATAAACTACTACTTTGTACCTGTAATACGACTACCCCGTTTTAAAAATTTTTTTATCTTGTTTCTTCTAAACAAGACAAGTGGTGTTTTGTGACTACGTTGACAAGAAAACGATTCATCATTGAGAGGTTGTTACCTTTGTTGGCCTTTTTTTTACAAACAAACAATCAAACTACAGAACACTTCCAGGAACATTACCGTTACCTAGATAAATACATTGAGGCAACAATGTTTTTACTTCATTTACGCATCCAATGTATTACCTGTGTTGGATCAATGACAGCCATCTCATGTGTAAGGTGGGCTAGACACAGACTAGAATAATAGGTAACACCTTTACCCATGAAGGACAAACTAGCACCAAGTCTACCAGCATGGAAAGCAAGAACCACCTACAGTAAGGGTAAATACAACAGTTGTTGGTTTGGCTAAGAAGCTGATTAAGTAAACTATACATCGTCTGCTACCTGGGATAGGTTATCATACAGAATAGTGTCTCTGGCCAGTTTTGAAACTTATAATCTGAAAGCACCGATCATCGTTATCGTTCTGGCTGGGAAATTTGATGCGCCTCCCAACATATTTCTCAGGTTCCCCAACAACTCTGCTGTTGCTCTTTTTTGCCTTAGAAGTTCAAAGATAAAAAGGTAAAAGAGCAGGATGTGAACTGTTAGATGTGACTCATGTCCCACGTCAGTTGTTTGGGGCCTCTATTGATAGCAGTTTTGCAATACCATAACTGAAAGAATTACCCTGTTGAAATAAAGGTATCCATCCATCTATCTACACTAGGCTCCTAGGCTCCTTTAAGGACGGTGCCTACTAATACCGAAGTATTTTTGCGCGGTTTATGACTATGCAGGAAAAGCAGATCCTTGCAAGGATTATTGAAATTCAAAAAGAAAATTGGGGGGTAACCACGCATTTTTCAGAGATAAATAAGCAACAATTATTCTAAAAAGCAGTAAAATACAAAGCAATGTATGGCGGTTTTTTTTTTTCAAATTGAAGCTTTATTATCTCTGAAAAATGCATGGTTACCCCCAATTTTCTTTTTGGATACCAAAAGCACTTACTAAGTTCTGCTTTCTCCGCATAATTTTAAACCGCGCAAAAATATTCCTGTATTAGTAGGCACCACCCATAGGAAACCCGAGTATCTCGAGATGCGCAGAACGTATGCGCAGTAACGAAAGTAGGCACCGTCCTTAAGCAACAGCCTTACATGCGATAGTGAGCGATACGACAAGAGAAGAACGTCTTTCCCAAACAACATTACAGAAAGGCAATTTCTAGGCTTGAGGCAAACATCCAACGACAACAACAACACTTTAAACATCCAAAAGGCAATTTCCAGGCAACCACGCCACATGTGGGTGAACAAACTTAAAATATCATGAAAGCAGCATACCACCTATATGAAAAAATGATTTCAATAGAAAATACAATCACCTGCACTAAAGAAGTCATCAACTGTTTACACAGACTCATTCCCTGAGAGAATTTACAGTAGGAGCTCCAATGGGGCTGTGCAGTGATGTGAGCCAAACAGACAAGTGATGTCTCGAGTACAGGAAGGTCATAAAACTGAGGATTGTCAGCTAAATCCAGATTCAGGGCCAGTGCATAAGCAAGGTCTCCAATGAAGATCCTTTCTTTATCAAGTCTCCAGCCCTTTGTGTACTGAGACAGGCACTTCACCAAGGTAACAAGGAACGATAGAAGATGCTTGCGCAGTGCTCTGCAGATGGAATGTAGTTAAAATAAGTGCTTCTTGCGAATGGCACGTAGGAAACATCTTGTGAATTTGTGAAAATGGTAGGTACAGCAACAAATAATTATGAAGAAAACTGTATTCAGTTGATCACAACCATACTAGGCCCACAACGAAACAATTCTGAGTCTCAATGGGAGGAAACTACATGACTTTCTGGGCAACGGTCAGATGGTATGCTCTAACCACTGAGCTTCACAGAGACTCATAGCAAACAAGGTCATTACACTTGCAACACTTGTGTTATATGTCCTGTATACTGCTAAAATATGGACAATGATAACGATGATGATGATGATAATGATGATGATGATATTACTAAAATGATCCTAAAAATACAGAGGACATATACCATACCTGGCCTTGCTCGCCAGGAGTATGCGCATTCCCTGTGAGTAGATCACAGCTTCCAACAGCTGTGCTAAAGGCTAACTCCTATCAGTCTCATGCTCACGATATGCACTGGACACAGTTTATTTACGACATTACCGAGCTTTGTATTCACCATCTTTCCATTTTAACAACAGAAAGTGTTAGTGCAATTTACCTTTTTGATTCAGAGACAGTTTCTGAACCTGCAGTACTTGTTTGGACATTTCTCAGCAGTGTCATCTGAGGCCCATCTCTCTGTAACACAGTTCTTGCTACCCAGGCCACCACAGGCTCTGGGGGCTGAGGAGGACTGGACAGGATGACATCTAACACCCTCAGTAACTCTATAAGTAAAGTGTCATCCTCACTACTGTTTGGCACCACTTGAAGGTATCTAAATAGCAATACACAGGAGATGTCACAGCACTTACGGTTAATATTATTATAAATTCCTCTTCTTTTGTAACTTCGAGCGAAACAAATAAAACTCAAAGCACAAGAGAAATAACACGATGAAACAATAATATGCAACTTAAGAAGTTTCCATTTAAAATGCCTGGCCATTCACGTCATCAGGTCTAAATTTACTGCTAATACACCAACAACACACACGACCAGTAAACAACTAGCACCTTTTCTTTGGCACTTGAGACTTGTCTTTAAATGACTGGAAGCTTACATCTTAGTTTGCTTTGGCGAGTTTGGATTTCAGATTTTAAATATAATTCATTTCAGAAGATACTGTACATATTCCCAATCAACAGATGACCATGACTAAAAGATGTTTAAAGTTGTTTTTCACACCCAAAACGTGTTAAATCCCTTTCATAGCAAAACATCTTGCCAAAGTACCAACAAGAATGATGAGGTATTTCACATTCCAAAGTAAATTAACAGAGAGGGGAAGGGGTTAAATACATAACAACAACAACAACAACACAATAACTTTATTTGTGTCAAAGTACTTTAGCATACCTGCTAATTGGAGACACAGTAAATACCAAATAAATATTAAGGAGGAAATACAGAATGGGAAATACCTTTCAAATGCACTTTCCCATTTCAAGGTATACAGGGCCTCCACTGCCAGCCTTTGTTTCACCTTAGGTGTTGCCCTCTTATCAGCCAACAGATGTGCCATTATTTGACTGAGAGCCACTTTCACATCATAATGTGAGCTTGCTTTCTCCATGCACTGTAGCTGATTATTCAGAGCAATAGTGATGTGGCTGCAACTCAGAAGAGCAACATCAAGAGATCTCCACTGCAGGGCTCCCCAGTACCTGGAAGATAAACAGTCAATTGATATTAGAGTTTTGCACAACAAATTTTGCATTTGTAAATGCTTGTTGTGCTTGTTGTGCTGTACCATCCCCATGCCTAAAAAATTGTCATGTTGCAGAAAGCTGACATGCTTTCTACTTTTGCAACATGACAATATTTTTATTTGTTGCATGTGGAGGAGGTAAACACATGCAGGGAAGTAAGATTTAAAGCACTGTTACACGAGGCAATTTGTCTTGCAACTTGTCGCAATTTCGTTGCACTGTTGCAATACAAGTTCTACGAAATGTTGCGAAGTGTAGCCTGCCCTCGAATGAACCTGTCTCACAATGTTTATGTTGCAATCATCACTGCATGAAGTAGAACCAACTTCTACTTTTCGCAACTGTTGTGGCAACAAAAAAACAATTGCAAGACATGTTAATTTTAGGAATAACACTGGAATAGATATTTTAAAATAGAACAAAACATGGTTAAGAACCCCAAATGGTAGGAGGTGGAGCAGATGGCTATTTGCAAGTGCAGCCGAGGAGTTGAACTTGGTTTACTGAGAAACAACTCCAGCTAGTGGCCAAGTGGGACTTGAACCCACAACTTCTGGATTATAAGCCCAGCGCCCTAACAACTCAGCCATAGGCATACTGCCTCCTGTAAGTTTAATTTGCCTTCCCATTCCCTTCCAAGGCAGCCTATCATTGCCCCTGCATTGCTAGTTGGATTGTTTTGTTAATAGTACCATCTCACCCAAGGTCTTTGTCTGATTGGCTGATGTCTTCCACTCCTTTAACTCTGGACAGGTTTTCAACACTTTCGTGCCAGCCTAGGTTCCAGGCCAACCTAAGCCTGGAAACAGCTGGTTCTGTTGTGAGTGAGTCTTTCAGCTCGAGGCCTGGGACGTGATGGACACTGACAGGGGTGTGGACAGGAGGGGAAAATGGCAACTGAAATCTGTGTTAAAACAGTAAAAATCCCTGCTGATGTTTATTTATTTTATTATTTTGTTTTACCAAACATGTCACACAATAAATTATTAATACTGAGAAGTTTGGACTGCACTTAGAAACTAACCCTAAGACACAAACTATATGACGTGACATTAGAGTCAGTGACTGACAAAACCAAAATCTACAAACAAGCAAAATCAGCTACACTCAATGCCTATATTTTTTCAAGATACACTACACTCATGTTACTCAAACACAAACCCACACAAAAACAAAAATCTGTTCAAGAAGCAGGATCTCAAGATAACCAGTAGTAAATTATTACACACAGCATCCATGAGAGCTAGTGTTCCAGATATCAGGAGACTATACCATGGAAACATTTAACAGTTTTGTTTTAAATACTGCTTTTCCCATTGATCGTAGCACTAACAATGAAAGTGTGGAGTTTTGGTATACATGTTATGGATGACATTAACTTTCACATATTCCCCACTGGCACTGGCAGAGATAAGTACTATTCTTATACTTTTGTTAGGCAAGGCTTTCCAAAACATTTCATATGGACAACATGTGAATCTAAACTAGCATGTCATCATCTCCTGAGTATATAAATTTTCAATGGTTCAATTAATCCTAAATGTCAGGCTTTTCTAGGACTGCAGTGCCCATAAGATCATAACTTTGAAAAACACACAGTTGAGCTAATTGGAGTGACTTTGTTTTCCTTTGAAAACAGGCCTGCCTCAAATTGCCTGGTTGATATTCACCTACCTTCTCACCAATGATTTTGGCAAGCTGAAAGGAATGCCATTAACATTGTCAGGCAATGCCACAGCAACCTCATCAAATAGTAAGAGAACCATGAGGCAAGCAGCCTCATACTTAACTTGACCACTAGACTGGCAAAAGAGAGCACACCTAGTAAGAGATGAAACACAATGAACTAAAGTGAACTGTTGCTATTAGTCAGCCTGCCTTTGAGAAGGTCCTACCTTAAAAAGAGTGAGCACAGACACACATGTGAAATTACGCTCTCAGGACCAGCTTTGATTGGTGCTCTGTCTTAGAAAGGTGCCTGCCAGGAAGACCAGCCATAACTAGAAGCCACTATCGGTATTAGTCACTTGTGTCAACCCTTTCCTGATTAGATTTATCTTTAGAACTGCTTTTCGCATGGATCAAAAGGCATAATAATGTGACAATTTATCGTCATTACTCTTCTTTGACTGGGTATTTGAACTGTGGGCGATCCAAGGGTTGACTCTATGCCCTAGGTCATTTGTTCCAGTGTCTGCCTTATCATGGTGTCCAAATTGAGTTTACCATCAAAGCATTGGGAGAAATTGTATGAACTTTCTCAAGTTAGACTTGAGTAGTGAGCTGTTTCTTTGGCTTGAAAATAAGCCCTGCTTTCCTTTTCACCACTTGAATTTATTTCAAATTCCCTCTTCAAACAAAGAGAGCCAACAAGGAAAAATAACTAATGCTATCAGCTGCCATTTAAGTATGGCTATTTCACTCCAAAGTGTTTCTGAAATGCACACATGATGGGACATAAACTGTGCTCAATTTCAAGTGGGAAATGTAAACAAACTCAGATTAGTTCTCTTCATCATTTACAGGATGGTGGTTAGGGTGAAGTGAATCACTAACGATTCTTATTATCTCTCACGTACAGAGACACACCTTTGCTAACATGAAAAAATTAAGAGCTCTTCTTTACCTTGTGACTAGGGTATATGTAGCATGTTTTGTAGCTAGTCTGTGCCTACAGGTAATGCTGTACTCTGCAAATAATCTCAGGATGGTTAGTAAAGAAGGCACAAGCTCCACTCTTGGAATGGGTGTGGTCGAAGAGTGCAGAGGAGCATCTTGTTCCATAATTTCTAGCAGAATGGATGCACAGACTTCATCTGCACGTTCGTCTAGTAGGGGCTCATGCCACTGTGGATCTGATAAAAACAAGATGCAAAGAACACTGATAAGAACTGTACCAGGACACAAAGTTGAAATTTTGAAGCAAACGTGTCCATGTTATATAGCATTTGGGGCGTTTAGGGCATAACTGATTTATGTTGAATTTTAAGTTGTTTCTCATTTTACTCAGAAATACCTTAGTTTTTTGTATGCAACTTACAATTTAGCAAATACATAGTGCCAAATATACTTTTCATATACGCCCATCATTTTGGTTAAATTTCATGGATATGACCTGCTTTTTGGCCTTATGACGTGTGGTGAATTTTGATGATTTCTTTTGCTTTTATTTTAATATTAAGCATTTACTGGAGCCATTGAAAATGTGCATTTTGCAAGGAATTTTTCTTTAAAAATGGTGGCTGAAATACAGAAAATAAAGAGGAATGTTTTGGTGTAAATTGTTGGCCTCACACGAAGTATAACATAAGCCCAATCAGAAAAGAAACAAAATAAATGTGGAGGTTATATACCCATGCCCTTAAGAAATATTACTTGTCTGTAACAACCACCTATTGTACCTTGTAAAACAATAGCCAGCTGTTGAGCTGATGACTTCCTCAGTGCAACATCCAAGGATGAAGAGGACAATATGGACTGAAGGTTAAGAAGTTCACTCTTATCCACACTTGTGTGTGATACTGGTGCATGTGCATGAACAGCAGTGGTGAACTGATCCACAATAAACATGTTGGCACCATTGTCTACATGAATTCCAGGTATTAAACTCTGTTTTTTCTTGCCACTAGCTTCATTAGTGAGATTCCATATGACTGACTCAAAAGCCTTGCTTCGTAGTTTGGCATCTTTTACAAACATAAGACGCAATGCTCCCCTCAGTCTCTCCAGTGTTGGCAGAGTGATGACATCTCCCTCGGCAGTTACATGTCCCCCTGTAGCCCCCTGTGTTGCTACCAGCTCTAGTATACACTGATCCAAGGCTGGGTCAACCAGAACACAGCCTTGCAGTTGGGGTAAAGATGCTATCAGGCCATCTAATAGCTTTTTCCACAGTTCTCCACTCATGCTCAGTCTTCCAAGCAACAGGGTGGTAATTAACTCTGTTGCTACATCACTGACCTGTGAAGGGTAATATATTAATAATTATTAATAAATAAGTAATATTATTCGTAGTAGTCTGGGTCTGGTTGTTCAAAAGCTGATTAACGCTAATCCCTGCATCATTAAAAATTCACCAAGGTCTTCATTTTGCTCATTAAAAATGTTTTGAAAAGCTAACTTTAAGCTAGTGGTACAGACAAGTTGAGTCAAATTTAAGGAACAAAAATCTTTTGGAAGCATCTTTATTAATTACCTATTAAATCAAAGTTCACATTAACCCAGGATTAGCTTAATCAGGCCTTGAACAACTCAACCCTGGAGAATTCAACAGTCTACTCCAGGGAACCTACATGTACAGTACATACATGTATGTACACTGTTGAAGAAGCCAAAGCTGAGGTTTAATCAAATTATTCCAATATGTAACGACTGGTTTTACACTACCAACAAATTTTAAAGGGTAAGGAACCATAAGGGCTCTTTTATCACTTATTGGTGACATGATCTTTAAAACAGTATTTTTTTGCAGCAATTTAGAGAATTACTTTTGCAATATGCAAACTATGGGTAATTGCTTCTTTCATGAAACGTGTGCAAGATGAGGGAATAGTGACCAGGCTGCTACAAGAACTAGGATGACCCTCAATAGAGGGTAGATGTAAATGCAACCTCATTTTATAAATGTATAAACACCACATCAGTGAAACACATCCCCAGATATCTGAATCTGCCAGTAGAACGAGTAACAAGGGCACAAGACAGCAGCTGTCTCTTCCACCTCAGCACTACAGGAGATACACATCACTACCGCCACTTCCCATGAACAATTTGGGATTGCAATGCACTACCATCGGACATTAGACGTTGTAAAACAGAAAGTTCTTTTAAGTCTGCACTAAGTTTTCACCTCTTTGAATAACTACACCTTTTTCCCTTCATTATCAGAAAATACATTTTCATTAGTGTTAAAAATTAAATCATTAAAGCGAATGTGTAATCATTGTATAAAAATAGGCAAACGTTTTAATTTTCGGTGTCGTCAATAAGGCATTAATGTGACTGTGCACGGGAAAACATACCTTAACGCTTATCCGTTAACCGGGCAAAAGCGTTAAGCATCCGTTAGTCATCCGTTAGAAAGTTTTCTTAAGAACGCTAGAGACGTAAGCCCAACCGTTAGGCGTTAGCATCGGGCCGTTAGAACGGAGAGTGCAGCCGTTAGCAAAAGACATGTATCCGTTAGCCGTTAGCATCAGACCGTTAGACTGGACAGCAAAACCGTTAGCAAAATATCTGTATCCGTTAGCACGGCTAGGGAAGCCGTTAGGATCCGTTAGAATAAACCAGCACCCGTTAAACGGCTAACGATTCCGTTAGAATGGCATGACACGCGTTGAAGTAGAATGTGGTCGCCTAAGCACAGTGTGAAACGAGGGCCTAACGGAGGGTGGCTCTTGTAGTTGGCTTCCATTTAGTTCAAAACAATCATGAGATATAGCTAAGAACGCAGGAACTATCTTTACCGCGAAATACGACAGTTTTGTAACCCACGAACGGAAGATATCGTAGCTCCGGCTCCATGAAATTAAGTCACAAAAATAAATTACGACCGGCAATAAAATCAGTAAATTCAACAGACTTCTCTCCTCCAGCGCGCTTCGGTTCCGATTTGCTTATTTGTTGACTTACCATGAACTTTCCCGCACTCTACCTCAAACATTTACTGTCTCCGGCCGCAAAATGTAATCGTTCAGTTGACTTTAAAGACGCAAGGCAATTCCGTTGGTTAAAGGCTTGGGGTAAAATAGGAAACTTCAATTTTGCAAAATTTCATTCAGGTCTAGTGTGAGCGATAAGATCGATTACCCGGAACAAACGTATAAAACACTGCGAGTCTACTGAGTACCGCAAATTAACGCTTGACGCATTTCTATATTCAGTACGTTCGCTTGGATAAAGCCAAAATACCATCTTTTACAAGATTTAAAGCTTCTACTAACGTTATAAAATACCGACAGAAGCCGTCGTTCGTACGTAGAAAGGAATTGCCACTCAGAACACACTGGCAAGATTTTGGTCACGTGCTAGGCAACCAAATTCCTTCACATGTATCAAGTTACATTCGGCAGGTTTCAATTCACAAAGTGTGGGTTTAAGAGAAACGGCCATATTCCGGCGTGAAGTTTGATGAATATTTTGATAGCCTGTTGTCTCGTTGTCTCTGACTCTGAATCAGAAGAAACCAATTTTAAACAACATATATGAGACAAAAACAACGTTATCTGATGAAACCAGCGCCAACAAAACGCCCCTCGCTTCGAGACTCATGAATCCAAAGGTACCGCTTTTCGCAATTGAAAGCGTGATCTTTCACGAATCCACAGCTGGATTAAACAGTTACTTTAAAAAACTCTAGACAAAGTCATTGTGTAAAATAAGTATATTAACCGACAAAACCATTTGAGTAAAACAATAAAAAATGTTCACCCCGACTGGCAAGTGAAATTGTTTACACGCTCGTTTAGCGACACTAGCCCCGGACTAACTTCTCATCTCACACGATAACCATCATCGAAGGACTTGAATTCTGCGTTTGTTTATTTCGATGAGGAAGTGATAGTTTATATCACTGAGTTTTGCTTTCGGTGGAAATAAGTATACTTATGTTTGTCTCATCGACGACTGACGAAATCGGCACTGTGATTCTTTAAAAAAAAAAAACGTGAGTGTAAGACTACTAATGGTTTGGCCTGATTATGTGTTTATAGCATCGGACTGAAAGCTAAGCTATTCGTTCGTTAAAAGTCCTTAGTTGTAAACCGTCAGACAACCGTTAAACGGCTCCCGTCATCCGTTAGAACAAATTGGGCAACCGTTAGAACTTTCTCTTCATCCGTTAGGCATACTTAGTTAGCCGTTAGAACGCTAGAACAAAGCGTTAGCACGCTTTGATCATCCGTTAGGCACAATTAGATCGGAGTGCGACAAATGCAGACTGCAGACTTGCTGACTTGCAGACCTGCAGACCTGCAGACCTGCAGACTTGCAGACTTGCAGACTTGCAGACTTGCAGACTCAACATACTGGCCTTTCCCAATTCATTTTAAAAATAGTATTATGTAACCTCCGCCATTCCATATCATGCGCTGTCCGCTTGGTACGCTTTGATACTTGGCTATTTTCACGGTTGTCGTTCAGGAATTAAATTCTTACGTGCGCCAATTTTGACAAAACGTTGTCAAACTATATAGCAAACAGTATAATAAGGGCTAAGTTCTGGAAAAAATACAATTTTAGTGATTATTTTACATTCTAAAATATCAGGATCGGGTAAACGCTCCGACAAACGAGGCCTGTTGGATTGAATTTATCGGGTATCGAACGCCTGGCAAGAACGAATTAGCTGCACAGCGTTATTCAAAAGACATTAATAAGGCTTTTCCGATATTTTGATTGGTTATCGAGATATCCGAGTTCAAAGTTAGAATAGCAAACAAATATGTAGACGTGTTGCTCAGGTGGTCGCCATACTAAAGTTAGTTTGAATTTAAAACCCTGTGCGAGATTTTAGCTCTTAAAATTTCGTAAGCAACAAATGCCTCCACAAGGGATTATATCACCTCGATCGTACTAAATGCCGCGAGCTAGTGAATCAGCAACACCCCATGGAACCAACAACACTAGCACATAATTCTCGTTAAATTCCAAAGTCGCGAAAATCCGGAAGTATGCAGGTCGCGCAAGTCTTCACGGTTGTCCTCTGAAAGTAGCTAAGTAGCCTTAAAAGCGTACTAAGCGGACAGCGCATGATGTGGAATGGCGGAGATTACACAATATTATATTTAGAATGAATTTGGAAAGGCCAGTATGAGTGAGTCTGCAAGTCTGCAAGTCTGCAGGTCTGCAAGTCTGCAAGTCTGCAAGTCTGCAAGTCTGCAAGTCTGCAGGTCTGCAAGTCTGCAGTCTGCATTTGTCGCACACCGTAATTAGATAACCGTTAGAACGTTAGGATAAAACGTTAGCATGCTGTGCAGGCCGTTAACTATCCGTTATCTATCCGTCCGTTAGCGACCATTTAACGGATAAGCGTTAAGGTACGTTTTCCCGTGCACGGTCACAATTTTACATAGAGAAAAACGTTCATTAATGCGAATATCAGTTCAATTTAAAGGAAATAACAAACTTTTAAGAGAATGAACAAACATTAGACGCTTCTTAATGTTCTTTAACGAGGAAAAAAAATCATTACAACAGAGATACAGTCAGTATAACAATCAAGCAAGTCTTAGCTCTATCCTTCAATCAACTCCCCATTCAAACATTGTGGTATATGCAAGTCTGCATAAACCTAAACCACACTGCACATTTTCTGGCAATTATCGTGTTCACGTTTCTACTTTTCTCGCGGGGATCTTCAAACGGCCTAACTATCCTTTCACGATGCTCATTTGGGATACGGTTTCGAC
Source organism: Pavona decussata (assembly GCF_977016875.1). NCBI lineage: Eukaryota > Metazoa > Cnidaria > Anthozoa > Scleractinia > Agariciidae > Pavona > Pavona decussata. Next base: position 1,788,908 of record NW_028145475.1, on the reverse strand, counting down.
GAACTCTGTGCTCCATTACTGCGAAACCAGTGTGCACATGTACAGCATCGTTTTTAAATTTAAGTATCGGTATAAATCCATTGGGAAATTAGTCAGAAACCACGTAATTAAAAATCTTTTGTAGTTGAAATTTTATTCGCACAATGGAACGTTAACCCTAGGTTAATGAATCTTCATTCCCACTAAAGAATGTTGTTTTCAATAAAATGCTATACTAATTAGCCTTAAAGGAATCTTCCTTTCGATGCAAAACTCCTTAATGACTCTGCTACAAATTGAAATATTTCATTTCCTAGTTAAACTGATTATAAATTAATTTTATTGACCAATGTTTTCGTGCTAATGAAAATTTATTTCCTGATAATGAAGGGCAAAAGGTGTAATTATTTTTATATTGTGTAGTTGCACTATGCACTGCACATTTTCGTAGCTAGTAGTTCCCACACCTTCACAGCACTCGAGATGAGATGGGAAACTATTGACTCGTAATTGTTAGATGTAGATGTGGAGGAACATTGCCAACAGCCTATACACACTGCTCCTATCCTAATTTATTTTATTGCAGTTTGACCATTGCAAAATCGTAGAGAAAAATCACCAGCAGTTCTCATAGGAGCTTGACGAGATGCCCCTTAGAATGGAATAAGTTGAATGTATCCCTGCTCCCTGAGATAAACAGAGTGAAGAACAAACCTTCTCATTTTCATCATAGATCCCAAAGGAGCAGATCTGATGAAGCACAGCCCTATCCAACAGGAACAAAGATTTTTGGCAGACTGTAGACATGGGTTCAGTCACATGGCTGACACTGCAAGCTTCTTTCACCAGATCCAATGACACTTTGTAGGCTTGCCATCTAACTTCAGAATCAGGATGAGCTAGTAACTGGAGTACTGTCTTCCGGCAAACAGGGATGGCCCTTTCATCTGCCATGGTCAAGGGATCACAGACCTTGCTACAGATCTTCAGAGCCTCGCAGATGAATTCCATGTGTTTGTGATAGGTCAGGCTTGGAACAGAGGCTTCTACCAGGTCTGAAAGTTCTTTCAAAGAACTCCCTAATTCCTAAAGGGAAACAAACACAATTTCTTTGAATTGTGACTCTTCCTTCATAAAACCTGCATTATTTAAACAACCAGTGTGCAGTCAGATTAGGTAAATGCATAATTTTGAAAAAAAAAAAAAATGGTTATACCAACTGAACATGCAGATGTCACATGGACTGTAGGTATGAATTCAGAATTTGGATGCAACACCAAATACATACGTTCATGCTCTTTGGAGGTATTCCATCAGGCAACACCAACATCCAAGCAAGAAGGCTGCAATTTATTGGTCACTGTTTATTTCAGGAGTTTGTAAGCAGCACAGTGATATAGTGAGCCCACATACATACATGTAGAGCCCCTCCAATGAAAGAGTCCATCATCATACACTCTGCACAGAGTAAAATCACTCTGTCAACATCTTATCATCATATCTGTTGTGACATTGGTCACATACAAAGGATGTGTATGTGTATACAGTCTCAAAAGACTGGAAGGAGAGCCACAGGAAGGGTTTCTGTAAATGAGTCCTGATACCACTTGGCATTGGCACCAAGAAAGAAAACGTGGAATTGAATTCCCGAAGCGTGGATATCCACGATCAAGAAACACAACAGGAGAGTGGTACAACAAAGGACCGCGAAGGGAGCAACTTCTCACCAGAACAGTGATGATCAAAATACACCAATCACAGCCAACCATCGTGGTATAAATGGTGCCGGGTAACCAGTCGACCTCATCGCCTGATGAAGACTAGCAGTAAGCAGTCAAAATGTTGCGAATTGCATCTCAAGTGACTACATGTACACCGCGAAACAAACAATACATTTATTTTTATTGTATCTACCACAATGACCAACAACAACTTCTTTCTCGACAAGTCAGAAGATGTTGCAATTGGCCCAAGTGAATGTAAACGAGCTCTATTATGGGGGTCTTACAGCAGGTGAAGCCAATTCAGTAGAGAAATGCACCTGTACCACTGCAGCACAGACTGCCAAGCCTGCTCAGGAGTCAAAACAGGTTCTAAAGCTGATGGCGCTCTTCCATCAACTCTCAAGGCTGACAGATGCCTACTACCATCTTCTGTTCCTTTGTGAATCGACTAACTGACATGTAACACAAACATGAAAATCACTTATACCTTGACTCTACAAGCCTTCAAGAACTTGCAAGTGTTGACCATTGACACACAAATGTCTTGAGTGAAAAGACTCAGTTTATGTGAATATGGATCCAGAACAGCCAGGTACCTCATTGCTGCAGGTCGCAGGTGACCATGAGTTGTAGACAGGAGTTCATCCATGGAAAGGAGCCACATAACTGTTGTTACCTCAGAAGGGACCACCTTTGAGGACTGTAGAAAAAATGGATGAAATACATCAGTGCACTCTTCTTTGAATTATTCCATCTCTGGAGACTAAGTATAAGAGGAACAAAACATATAATATGTAATGGAGTATTTAATTACAAGAACCATAATTTTGCAGTTCTGTACCATGGAATTAATATAGAAACACCCTGCATCAATGAGATGGATATTTCACTCCTGTCACTGACTGATTAACAGACAGACGGACCGACTGATTGATTGATTGACTGACTGAGTGATGATTGACTGACTGACTGATCATTGATTGATTGATTGATTGATTGATTGATTGATTGATTGATTGATTGATGACTGACTGGCTGACTGACTGACTCATTGACTGACTGGCTAACTGACTGACTTACAGGCTGATGATTGATTGATAACTGACTGATAATTGATTGATGAGTGACTGACTTATTGTCTGACTGACAGGCTGGTGATGGATTGATTGATAGATTGACTGACTGACTGGCCGACTGACTGACTGACAGGCTGATGATTGATTGATTGATGACTGACTCAATGATGATTGACTGATTGAATGCCTGATTATTGATTGACATGACTGACCTACTGACTGATGATTGATTGATTGATTGATTGATTGATTGGTGACTGACTGACTGACTGATGGCTGATTGATTGATAACTCACAACTGACTGATGATTGATTGACTACTTACTGACTAACTGATGATTGATTGATGACTGACTAACTGATTGATTGACTGACTGCCTGATGATTGGTTGATTGACTGACTCACTGACTGATGATTCATTGATTCTCTGACTGACCGAATAACTGATGATTGACTGACTGACTGCTGAACTGATAACAGAACTGATTGATGGAAGGTTTGTTGGATTGATTGATTGATTGATTGATTGATTGATTGATTGATTGATTGAATGGGTGAATGATCAACAAATTGGGTATTGAAGTACTAAGTGACTGTGTCAGTTAATACATTGCTAACTGCTTCTTAAAGTAATCTAACTTTTACATGAGAAGTGTATGGCAAAAAGCAGCTAATCCCTCCAAGATTTTCCTATTACCATGTTATGTTCAAAATTGTCTTACCATTTCCAGAGGAACTAAGTTCTCAAGGAACTGCATCAGAAATGTTGCAAGATTCACAACTGTCATTCGGTGTACTGGCAGTTTGTGCTTTAGTGGCTTGACAGCTTTCTCTTTGTTGTCATCATGAAATAGTTGAATGTAATATTTGATATGATGTACTATGCTTTCACCCAAGCTCTTCATGATATTTGTAAGTGATGTTGCCTGAAGAACAATAAAGAAATGATACACTGAAGTAATTCAATGTTATCCTTGCATGTGAATGATTAACTTTTGGATGTTAAAACTGTACAAAAAGGCATAAACTTAGGGCACACAGCAGTCTGACTTTATTCAAATAATAAATTACATTCAAAATTAGCTTGCTAGTATGAAGAAAATTTGTTGAACAAATGCAAATGTAGCCTAATGCTTATGTGCACCTAGAATTTTGAGGGTTACTGTACCGTCACTGATAAGTACACTAAAACCAAAATGGAAGACATACACTATAACTTAAAAATGCTGCAGACATGTAGACAAAACATCATGCAAAATTACAATCTCATACATGTACACACAATTTCAACAACTTGTACCTCTTGAAGCATTGCCAGTGGCTTATGATGACCACCATCACTCACCATCAGTGAATTTAACTGTGTCCCACATCTCCAGAGATCAACAGGAAAAACATTCTTCATCAAACTCAAAACTTCATGCAGCAAATTAACAGCAGATTCAACAACAGCTGAATTGGCACACGAGGAACCCTTAAACATGGGTATAGCTCTGGAGAGCAGAATCATACAAAACTCCTCTAAAGAGAGTTGGTTGAACTGCCGTGCTTCTGTTACCATTTCATCCTCATCATCATCACTACCTTGAGAGGCCTTGGTATCAGACAGATTGGAACTTGACCGATCATCGCTAAAGAACAACAAAATATGAGGTGAGCACCAACACAAACCAAAAGTAGCTGCTTCACTCTCCCGTAAGGCATACATAAAATTTACTATCCATAAATTAAATGAACATCAAATTGAATTACAAAATAAGAAATGTACACAAAAATGGACACAAATTTACATTAACACATGTATAAGCAATCTGCATACATTTACATAAAATTAATACATTTGCATAGAAAATAGGTAGGCTGTTCTTCTTGCCATTCTGGCCTAGCTTGATAACACTGGAGTCCTCTTCTAGAAGAGATTTCAGATATTTAACTTTACATGTATAGCAGAGATGTCAATGTTCTGTTACATTCAAATGCAAAGATAAGAAAAACAAATGGGTCTTAAAGCACTATCCTTCACCATCCAGGACACCCAGCACCACAACTGTTCATTTCTCTTTTATGCTGGACCAAACAGAAGCACAATGTAAATTAATTAAAGGTATGCACAGAAGGTGTTTGGAGCTTGCCTTTTCCTTTCATGGTAAATCATCTGCATCAATGACTTGCACCAGTAATTCCTTGGCATTACACTTTGTCAATCTTGCAAGTCATTTCAAATCAATACAATGGGTGGCAAAGAAGACACAAATTCACCAAGTCCAGACAAGATTGCATTGACTCAGACGTAAGTTGATTTGAATCTATAAACCGTACATGTATGTACATGTATGTATGTATGCATGTATGTGACAAACAAGTCCAGTACATGTTTAAATCCACACACCTGTCAACTCCTCCATCTCCAGTTTCTCTGATATTTGCCACCTCATGATCAGTGCCCTGGTTTTTCGTGTCCAATGATATTGTGATGTGTCTGTGTTTCCAACAGTCTGTCAAATAAACAATTGGGCAACATTCTACAGTAAAATTAAAATACAGGTATCTTCTAAAGGATTTTTCAAGAATATCTATAAAATTAAAAGGAGTTTATAATTAGCAAACAGCGTCCAAAATCAACAATGTAACAGAAAACGCCCCCCAAAAAAGAATATAAATGTGATATAGATTACATTCATAGATTTTATCAAACAATGTAATTCAAAGACAATTCACTACATTCAGCAGCTTCATGGTCTGCCTACTATTTCATGCATGGCTTGCAAATTATTACATGACTGTATAGAGTGAAAACTTTAACAAATACAGTATCCTGCAAACTACACCATTTCTTTCAGATGAGTTTCAACTGGCTTGGAAATCAATATTTGAAGGCATAGAGGCAAGAATAGAGATAGAGTAAAATTGTCAGCTTGTTGGCTCTGTTGCCTTGAAATCCTGTCATACAATAATTCTGATTGGCTTTTCTTTGATCAACTTTATCTGCCTTATTTCAAAGCAGTGGGTTGTGTGTTTCCAGAGTTCGTAACCACTGTAAACGGCACTGTAAAAGGCTGATTAATTTTGTACTACAGTCGAACCTCCCGTAAGCGACCACCCATAATGTCAAGGATATGTGGTCGCTTACGGGAGGTGGTTGCTTACCAGAGGTCAGACCACAGGGGGTCTAAATTTCGGGTACTTTACATATGGTAATTATGAAGACCAAACCCTTTTGCCAAAGCTTATCGAAACCCAAAGTAATAAGTAAACTTATCTTAAGACTGCCTGATTTAGGAGCAAATAGTAAACGGCATTTTTGCAATGTTACATTTCAAGCGTAAATCATCCACAACTTTCCGGTTTGTTTGTTACATAATTCAGTTGACGTTCTTTATCGCTACAATTTTTCTGTTGAGTAATACAAGGTTGAGAGAGTCATCACCGGTCATGCACATTTGCATGCTATTTACAAGATAAGAGAGTTTCTTTCCTACAAGTACACTATAGTGCATGTGTATGTTATCAATAATTATTGTTTCAATGGTAAGCTATTTCAGGAGACACTTCCGGTCGCTTCGGCTGTGAGATTTTAATACGGCATCCGCTGTAATGATGTGGGCCAATATATGTTACAGCAACACATTTTGCAATTTCCCCCCACGTGAGATACAGTAGATTGTGTGTCAAGTGGTTGCCTACGGGAGGTTAAAAACAATTGAAAATTTTAAACAATCATCTCTAAAAGTGGTCGCTTACGGGAGGTGGTCACTTATGAGAGGTGGTCGCCTACGAGAGGTTCCATCTATAGTAATTTGACTTGAAAACTTTTGGTATTTTGGAAAAGGTGGTCGCTTACAAGAGGTGGTCGCAAAGGGAGGTTCGACTGTAATTGTACAGTAGGTTCAACTTTCCAAAATTCTCCACCTTTTTGCTTCTCTTTTCTTCTTTTTTATGACATAAGAATAACAATGTATTAAGAAAGCACCAGAAATTGTGAACAAAAAATGAAAATTAAGTGTAAAGAAGTTGTAAAATAACATCCACGGTATCTAACAATCTTACATTGCGGCATGACACCAATCACCAAGGACAAAACTATTTTCAATTCCACAGTTAACTGCCTCATTCCATTCTGAAAATTACTTGGATATCAGTTCAGGGTCAGCTTGAAAAAAACTGGGCATTATTTAAGAGTTGGAATCATTTTTGTCAGGGACAATTTGGGGATCAGTTCGGGGTTGGGGATCAGTTTGGGATCGGGATCATTTCAGGGGTTGTACAGTACTTGCCTGGGCATGTTACTCGTGAGAGGGATACAGTTGACAAGGCTCTGACTGTTGGAGGAGTAGGGACCCCACAATAGATTGGAGCACGACCCACTTGCATTATTGGACACATCCTGGCCTCTAACCAATCTCTATCCCAACTACAATTTAAATAGTTTTGCTGCCTTGCAGATAGTTCTTGGCTGAACTAAGGCTACAGGGCCTCATGAACCTGGATCACAAGGGCATCAAGTCAACTGCTAGATGTATCAGCAACCAAAAAGTTAGCTTGAGACCTTAGACCAAGACCTTCAATAGGTCTCAGCAAAAGGAAGGACTGCATCCATAAACTTTTCACAAACCTTGATCAGGACAGAAAAGCACAGGATCAGACACTGCCATAAGTCTTACACGAAGATGTCGACTCAAGTCATACAAGCACTGCATGGCGCCAAGAACAAGGCTGTCATCGTCATCAAAGTGGATCTTGTCCTCCAGGAGTTCTAAAAGGGACTTGAGTAAACAAACATAGTATTTTATGATTTTTCTTCTTTCAGCGGAAACTAATGATAACCATGTAGTACAGAAAAGCCAGATAAAAAAATATGCCAATAATGGTATACTATATAGCCAAATTTGTCAAATGCACTCATGGAATCTTTGATTACTGCTTGTTCTATTATCATTGTTATATATATGCATGGAAGAAAACAGAATAACTCAGAAGCAACTCCGAAAGTGTGGAATACAAACACAGAAACAGACGAAGAAGAGAAAGGCAATTGAGACAGTAACTTAGAGACTATAAATGTTGAAGCGGCAGTCATATCAATCTTATCGTCAGTGATGCTTTCAAACACTTTATTTCAGAAAATAAGTACTTAATATCCTTTGCACCCAACTTGACATGCCAACGTAAATTTTATGTGGCATTTTTGTTCAAATTACGGAAATCCCGCAAAGCCGCACTCTACAGATATCAAATGTTTGTGAGGCCTTATGTGCCACTAGGTATGAAGGAGATGGGTAACACATACATGTAACTTTTGTGGAAAGTGCTTCTGGGGTGTCTTGGCAATACTTGTGGAGTTTTTGTGGAAGAATTGATGTGGCCAAAGTTTGGTGAAAGTCCACTGGTTCCTTCCCAACAGTAGGGGTTATTTACAACTATGTGTTTTCTTGGATGGTGCACTAAGAGCACTGTAAGTACTACACTAGACTGTGCAGTTGTAACATTTGTAGCACCTGATGTCATTCAAAATATCTGACTACTAACACTATGTACAGTACATTGACTTTGCATTTAATAATTTTTGTGTTGTGGGCTGCATGCAAATACTGGTGATTAATATGGTTTATGCAGTACATGAATATGAATATTAATTTTTTTTATGCAGTGTTGCAGAGTAGATGCCAAGCACCTGACTGTATAATATTGTTTGTCCTTTGATGTCCAATTTGTTGTTTGTTTGGATGGAATAATGACTTAAAGCTGCTTTTCGAAAGGTATTGTGTGATGTATGCATATGAGAAATATTGGTCCATTGGGTACCATCAGTTTGATGTCAAGCCTCAGACTTGTGTATCATTCTATTGTCAAGTACGGAATGGTGCTGAAGCAGTTCTATACCAACAAGGTATACTGGTCTGGACTGGAATGAGCAACCCAGGAAGCCTGCTAATGGGCTACATAATCTTATGAACTGCATTTTTTTTGCATTTCTTAATCTGAAATTAAAACTAGTGAGGATTCTTGTATCACCTGCAGCACACTTGGCCTGTGTAAGAAGATTTCTGCAGGAAAATCCTTGAAGAGCACATCTCTGAGAAACTCACAAGACTTGACCACCAGGGATGAGCTGTGACTCTGTAGACGACTGGCTGTCACAGACAGAATGTGCCTGTCACTAGCTGACAGAGGCAGCCACGGGACAAATGTCAGGCTTGACTTGTTCTCGTTGAAGTTCCCTACAAATACATGTACACGGTGGTTCAGTTCAATTAAACTTGACCTTTTTGCTTTATGTGCACTCCATAACAGCTCTTTACCCAGTTCTGCCTTCTTCCCATGATGAAGGAAGAACAGGATGCAATAACATTGCCATATACTACTAACAAGTAACAACAGTTTTCTAGCAAGATAAAATAAAATGCAAGAGTGCAGTGGCCTCTTCTTTATCTAAGTAGCCTCCCAAGTGGGTTAAGGGAGACGACAAAAAGTCTAGCTCAGTCTGGGGTGACAAAGAAAGTGATGGAGCCTGCAGATATTCCTTTGATGCTGTAATTCCACCCCTCTGTACTTGTTACAAATAACCAGTGAGTTATGCATCAACACAGGAATTATGTGCCAATCATTGCGCTTCATTGAGTCGGAATATCAAATGAATAATATTAATCAATACAGTACTGTAACTATTATTCACTGGGGAAATGCAGCAAGAACAAGAGCGAATTTGTCAATTCTGCGAAAAATTCTTAAGCTCGCCTGAATGCAAAACAGTGCCGGTAGTTTCTGCTTTTCAACTCTTTAGGGATGGTGCCTCCTTTTGCTACTGCGCATACGTTCTGCACGTCTTGCGATGGTCCGAGAAAGCCAGGTTTCTAATGGCGGTGCCTGCTAAAACAGAGATATTTTTACGCAGTTTATAACTATGTGGGAAAAGCAGATCTTGGCAAGGGTTACTGGAATCCGAAAAGAAAATAAGGGGCAACCAAGCATTTTTCAGAGATAATTAAGCTTCAATTTGGGAAAAAATGTCATACATTGTTTTATATTTTGGCGCCATTTTGAATTATTGTTGCTCAACTATCTCTGAAAAACGCGTGGTTACCCCCAATTTTCTTTAAAAAGGCCTTGCTAAGATCTGCTTTTTCCACATACAGCTGTAGTCATAAACTGCCCAAAAATACTTTGTTATTAGTAGGCAACGTCCTTAAGAAACAAGGAATTGCTGCTGTTATTCCTGTACGATTGCTGACTGATGTAGAACCTTCAGTAAGACCTTCTTTGTCTCCAGTGCCAATGGCAAATGGTTTTAGGCCTAAGTTAGATAGCTCCTCAACATTGTCCTTCATCATTGACACCAGTGGTGTGACAATGACAGCCATAGAATGTTTGTAAGTTCCACATTTTTTTTATACTCAAGGAAGCAACTGGAAGATCAAACTCTTGCCAAAACCAGTTGGTAAAAATTCCAAAAAACAGATTGTAGGCAAACCTTCTGCTCTTTTCTAAGCCCAAGGATATGGGGAAAAGATCTGCTCAAATTCCACTTCTCCAATCCGATCGAAAGTCCGGCGCGCTAACCACTACACCACCGCGCCTCCACAATCCCTCAATTAACTACGACTAAATTAATGTTGAATTATGAACTTAATTAGCTGAGTGAACTTTACATGTACCTGCCCCCCAGCCCTTAATTAATTGCTGAGTTAATTAGATTGTCATGAATGTTTGGGTAGCAAACAAAATACTGAAGGAAGGAGCTATCTACATGTAAAGGGAAAGTGGCGCCCAAAGTCCTTTTAATTACTTCATGAAAAACCAACACTAAATGAACGCACGATCGTTTGGACTCTATATGAAGTTGTACAACTGTAAATACACAGTGGCATTCAGCTAAATTTACTTACTTGATGAAGTCTCTGCACTATAAAGTGAGTGCATTTGCACAGAAGAAATAACAGTATCATGAGTTGTCTCACCATCTCTTTGTTGGCCAAAGTACCCTGTTGCAGAGTTGGTGCTCAGATTTGGGTGGGAGCCATTCTTTACAGCTACTGACTTGCCATACTGTGATCCAGTTTCTTGGTCACTTGGGTTAGGATGACCTGAAAAGAAATGGAATGCTGAATCACCAGACTCAAACTTGATTTTCCAGACAGACATACAATCATGTAGAATACTTTGCACTGTACACATAAGCTTAAGTAGACTTCCTGCCTGGAGGTAGCCTGCGAACTCAGACGTATTTCCGGCTGTCGCTTCTCTCCACTGAAAAATAACGCCAGAGAGAAGTGACAGCCAGAAATACCTCTGCATTCGCAGGCTAGCCTGGAGGGTACACTCCATTTAAAAATATTTAAAAATAAACCATGTAATCTTGAGGGCTGGACAGAAAAAAAAAGACGATGTCATTTGTATGCAAGGTTAAAAGGTAAAGTCGTATTACAAGCCCAACGTCCACACAGCCAGCGCTTAACCTGGTTATCTGTAGCTCCCCTCCTCCCAGATTGGATGCTAAAGTCCATTGCAGTGTAATACCCCGGACAGTACATGTATGACACCAGTACCCATTTCTACACCTGGGTGAAGAGAGAGAGGCAATGCAGAGTATTTAAATTTCCAATTTAAAATGCCTCCACAGATTTTTCTGTTAAATTACAAGTGGTTAGGGTAAGAATTCTTTTCGATATTCACATAAGTTTTAGGCTCAAGAACCAAAACTGGTGTTAGATGAGAAGGTTGAATCTTGGTAAACTTTCAGTCGTTAATCGCTATCTTCAAACAAGAGTTTCATTTTATTTGTCTGGATCTATTTCACTGCTGTTCACGTGCTGTGAATATTTATGATTATGTGAAGTCGTGCAAAACGTAAAATTAATTAAGATAATTATACATATTATGTGCTTCTGTTTCTCAAGTCTTCCATTGTAAATTTTACCTTTTGCATGACTTCATGTTATGATAAATATTCAAAGCACATGAATAGCAGTGAAATAGACCTGAAAAAACAAAATAAAACTCAGTTCGGAGAAAGCGAATGACGACTGAAACTTGCCCAAGATTCAATGTTCTTATCTAAGACCGGTTTCGGTTCTTGAGCCTAAAACTTGCGTGAATGTCAATTTTTATTTTGCCAGAGATATTGGTGAAAAATGCAGCAATAAACAAAATCACCTAGTAAAAATTGATTCATTATTTACTTGAAAACGCTCTCACAGATTGATTTCTAATTTTGCCTACAAGTTGTCTAGATTGAGTACTTTAAATCCCTACAGTTTCATCATAAATTGTCTGACTGGATTTCAAGATAATCAACAATTTTTAAAATGAGAGGCTATCCGCTACCGTTGCCATGGTAATAGTTGTTGCTTGGAAACTGATGAGAAAATTAACTTTGATCATATGTTCAAATGATGATGCAGTATCAAGGAGATCAAAGTTTATCTTCTATGCAAGATTTTTTATATCAAAACTTCCACCCTAAAGTCCAGAAAAACTGCTGAGAGCCTCCTTAACTTCAAAACCCGAAAAAAAAAAAACTTGTAAGCAACATCGATATTTTAAAATTCACCTACCAGAAGACTCCTCATAACCATTATGGTCATGAGAGATTTGAATGCTCGTCACAGGATTGTGCTCTTTATACAAACACCGCTGATCATGATCTGTGGCATCCTCTTGTGGCAAACTAAGCAGCTGATGTATCACATTATCAATGCTCTGGTACAGTTCAGGATCCACATCTTGCCTCAAGTGTGACAGAAACTCTATTGCTCCAATGCTCAACAAGCCTTCTGCTCCAGACACAGGCTGAAACAACAAGTACATAGATAAACAGGCACTTTATGTCTGAATAGGGTAACTCATTCAGCAAAGTACAATACAAAGTAGTAGTAAAATTAATGCATCAGTCAATTCATTAGAACAATGTCCATCATCTTTCTGGACATTAGGGGGGCACAATCTCAGAAAATAACACTGAGGGTGGGTATTGTATCTGAACTTGGGGGGGCTGATATTTCATGTACTCTATCCTCTTTAACCGCAGAGATGTCCTCTTACTAGAAGTTAAAAATATAGCATTTGTATGTAAGAAAGCTGTCTGCATATGGGAGGTATCTGTTGACGGAGGTTCAACTGTAGCATTTCTCCATGCCATAGTCAATCAGCAAATACAGATACAACTACAATTGCTCTGGTTTATATTGTTATGTTTATGGTTCAAACATTAATTTTCAAAACAGTTAAATCTTTATTTTTCTGAACAAAGGACCATAAATATCCAGATTGGTTACTTTCAACCGTAAATTTTCAAACCAATTTAAACAAATTTAAGCCAAAACATATTGTACATTGTACACTAACCTTGGACAGGACTTCAAGAATTTCCAAAACTTCCTTCTTTAACGGTGGGTTAGGAAAGTTGAACCATTCCAGCAGATTAATCAACAACTGCCTCTCATGAACCAAATCCGCTGCACACACTAGCTTGTGATCAAGCTTGAACAAGATGTTCCTTAATGCTCGCACACGGATTTCTTCTACATTGTGACCTGTAGGTGCAAAAACATTTAAGTTGAATAACATGGATTCTGTACATATAAATTCATGCTAACTTGCTAGATGAAAATAGTTTGGAGCAAAACAGTCTGTTTTAGAGCAGGGTTGAAAACTTAATTTTGAGATCATGAACCATGCAAATTATGTGGGTGACACCATTAATTTTTCTCTGACTCCTAATATTGGTATTTTCAAACGCTTGAGTAACAGCTGGTTATGAAAGGGTGGTAGTGAATATTATTGTTCAAAGAATTAAAATGAAGTTTGTCTTCAAGTCTTGATGAGTGTTTTTCTTCCCTACATGTACATATGCTGGGGGCTTTGCTAGAAAAAAATCCCCCACAGGTGAGCCAAGGTGCCTTCCATTGTGTCCTACCCCGAAGATACACTGGGAGTTTTGAAGTTACATGCCAAGAAGTCGCTGAAGCGCCCATGCCAGGAAAATGTTTAATATGCCAGCTACCAGTAGACTCTTTAAATCCTGGATATTTTGAACAAAAACACTTTGTTTGAAGGGTGGAAGTTTTCAAAAGCCTTGGTAATTTTTCATCATGCCAACCCCTATGTGGTAACAATCCAAAGCCAGGCATTA
>NW_028145475.1:1575000-1770000 GCF_977016875.1 Pavona decussata | reverse complement strand
CATGCCGGACTTCTCTGCCTACAGAAGGGAGTCCTCTATGGATCCCAGCAAACCTAACTCAACTGAAATCAATCGGCGGGCATTTACGTATCTGATGGTGGCTGGAATGGGCATTACTGGAGTTCATATTGGAAAGAATGTAGTGGTTGATTTTATTCAAACAATGAGTGCATCAGCCGATGTCTTGGCTTTGGCCAAAATTGAAGTGGATCTCACAAACATTCCTGAAGGTAAAGATTGTCGGAATTGTGAAATTAAAATGTAAAGAGTTTGCTACAAACCAGTGAAAGTTGAAATTCACCTTTTAAAGTTGAAACAGGAACTGTCTTCTTGGTTTGTTTGTGTGTGTCATCAAGTTCTTGACTTCTACATAGAGAGCAATAGTAGCAACCATTGATCACCAAATTAGCAAAGTGGTAGTAAACAACCCCATGTGCAGTAAAAAGACACAACTTACAGGCTAAAAAAAGCAACACCCCTTTGGTCTAAAATAGTTAAAAATTTCTAATTACACTTATTACCAATTTAAAATTTTCCAAAAATTTCAATAAGATTTGATCCCTGCATCACACAGTCGAATTTGATCTGCCCTAGCGGACGTGTTTGTTTATGCAAGATTACATAGTTGCCACGTTTTATCAGTGAAAATGCAAACTAAGACAAAGAGACAAAAAGCTTTTTGACAAAAAGTATTTGATTTGGCATTTGATGAGTAATCTTGCCTTGTTTATGCAGGAAAGAACATGGTGTTCAAGTGGCGTGGAAAGCCCTTGTTTGTGCGTCATCGCACTGCTGAGGAAGTTGATGACGTTCGTAATGTTGATACTGCCAGTTTGCGTGATCCAGAAGATGACACAGTACGTGTGGTCAAGGATGAGTGGCTGGTGGTGCTTGGTGTTTGCACCCATCTTGGCTGTGTTCCAATTGCAAATGCTGGAGAGTTTGGAGGCTACTACTGTCCCTGTCATGGATCCCACTACGATGCATCTGGAAGGATCAGAAAGGGACCTGCTCCACTCAATCTTGAGGTGAGAGAAATGCGCATTACAAATTGCAGTGCATGAAACAACATTAAACTCATTAATAATTCAAAAGCCAAAGACAAGGGAAATCATGCACTGTGACGAGTTTGGAAATCTGATGAAAAACTCCTTGTTTTTGCATCCTTAATTTCTCCCTCAAAATCAGTTTGTTTGAGAAGTCATATCAAACACTCGTCACAGTGTTTCATCACAATATCAAAAACCTCGAAGTTTGTCAAAAATACTCCACCATGCATCGTATTTTCAACTCTCTTCTCGTTGTTTGATATGTGATGAAACAGTGTGTGTCATGTTTGATATATTACATCAGTCATGAGACATTGTCTGACCATGTTTCTAAAATGTCTGACTTATTCTTAAACCAGTGTTAAGTGGAAGTTGTCAACTTCCCATGTTTGTTATACAAAAGCACTCAAAATACAATGTACAAATCCAATCCTATAACACATCATGTATGCTAGTGGATTGTGTCTTGCATAAAAATCTAAGAGGTTGGATGCCAGGGCAATTTTGAAATATGCCGAATCAAAATAAAGATTTGGAAAGAAGCATCCTGGTAATCTAGAAAAAATATTTCCAGTGCTGTATGGGGAAGAGAACAAGGACGATGCATCCCTGCTTCAGTTGTAAAGAAGGTGTTTATATCAAACCCAAAGTAAACATAATTTTTTAGCAATTATTTTTGGACAAAATTAAAGTGGATTACACTCCCTCCTGCCTCACATGAAAAAATAATGATGTATTGACCTGATCAAATGCACTTTGTACCTGGTAAGGAATACTTAAAAATGTAATACAAAGAGAATGGAAGAGTTTTTCACTTTCACATGTTATAAAGAAGTACAAATTGTTGCCAAATTCATGCTTATTAATGCTAAACCTCCACTGTGCTTTTTAGTTGTTTTATTTATTTATTTATTTATTCTATACGATGTAGTTTGAGAATGGCTTACGATAAATCACAAAGTTTGCACACGTATTGAAAACTGCATTTATTGATGTTTTTGTTATTTCTTTTCCCGTTTTCTTTTTTTTTTTTTTTTTTTAATCACAGGTTCCTGAGTACACTTTTCTTGACGAGACCACAATGGTTGTTGGATAAAACGCCACATCAACAAAATCGAAATTTACCATAGGTTCTAACAAGAGGAAAGCAATAATATTATTGTACAGTGGAAGTGGTGAACTTTGATTCAAGTAATCTGTCCTTGGTAATAGACAAAGTTGATGTGGCTTTTGCAAATTTAAACTTTGACATTTTGTCTTGTTTGAGATGGACAAGAAGGTACATGTAAGATAGATAATTATCGCTGACTTCGCCAGATTTGTCTCAAGCCTGAGGTGTTATTTTGAATAAAAACAAGTCTTCAAAGTCTGAACTTTGTTTGTCTTTATTGTTTAATTGTGTTGGTGGAAGCACTGTTGAGAAGTAATGTTCTTTTCTGCGCAGGGCACCATGGACCCTCTGCAAAAATGGCTGGCATTTTAATACTCTTTTATTTGCATTCAAATTAGCCCTACTAACCTCGTTCTTGAGTTCAAAAATCAAAAGAATATTTTACCTTCAACGAGGCTAGTGAGGTTAATTTGCGTGCCGGCAAGAGAATATTAAAATGTCAGGCATTTTTGCATTAGGTCTATTCCTTGTGGATATGATGTATGTGTTTATTTTTCTTTGGTTTTAAAAATTTCAAACCAGTTAATTTTTTTTCCTTTGCCACCGGCTCTTTACCATAAATATCTGAGACAAAGAAAAATAAAAATCATACTAGTTTAATAATTTTCAAACCAGGAAAAAATTTGAACCACAACATACGCATCATAATCGGTTGCACTTACACAGTGACAGTTATGGACACCTGTCTTAGGGTAGGGATGGGCTAGACATCAGAATACCCAGCCCAATTGACATTCAACTTCAAAACCTGCTCCATGATACTGCAGTAGTGCTAGTCTTACACACTCAGTGTAATAAGTTTATTATTCTCCGACTGCAGGAGCGCTAGCTTTAATACTCACTTAATCTTTATTTTTTATTGACTGTGAGACTGTTGGGCCGGGTTGTTCGAAAGCCGATTAACGCTAATCCACGATTAAAAGTTAATCAAGGCTTTTTTTTCTTTCGCTAGTTTAAAATGCGCTAAAGGGGTAATTCAAGATAAAGGTTAAGTAAAGTCAGCTAATACTGACGGACAAATATCTTTGGGAGTGTCTTTATCTATAAGAGAATAAACTGGAATCAAAGTTCATGTTCATCCGGGATTAGCTTGATCGGGCTTTGAACAATGGGGCCCAGGGGCCCGTTTCTCGAAGGACCCGGTAACTTATCGCGCCCGATAAGTGTCTTTGGTGATAAATGTTTCTTAACAGAAGTCAATTTTGGTTAACCCATAATACTTAATTTTAAAATCGTATAATTCTATGAAACGTCGACCAAATGCCATGTCCGTAATCACTGTGTAATCAACGAAAAAATATTTAAAAATGTACTTATTGGGCCCGGAAAGTTACCGGGACTTTCGAGAAACGGGCTCTCTAAACTTCGAAGGCTGCGAAATCGAGGCAGCAGTTGATTTGTGCTGTTGCGAGTGAGCTAGAAACGGAATACAATTTAAAATTGGCCAATGTTTTCAAGTTGTGTCGTGTAAAACTCTCACTTAAGGCCTTTCTAGGTGTTATATGAGCAGTTTGCTCATGAGGAGGGGTATGTACGTATTGGAAATTTGGACAAAACACCGCTAAAATCCCTGTCAAACCTCCTCCTAAAGTTAAGTTTGGGTGATACTGAGAACCATGTTTAATTAATCGGCCATTGGTGAGAGGTTATCAAGAGAAGACTGGAGATGGTTTGGGCACACCTTGAGACTGGAACCTGCAGCTGTTGAAAGGGTAGCGTTTACCTGATCGCCAGAGGGAAGAAGGAAGAGGTAGTGGCCAAGGATAACATGGAGAAGGATGGTGTTAAAGGGGCAGTGTCATGGGAGATCGATGGGAGATATCATGATTTTTGGCCAAAATTCACTAAATTTAAACTTTGAACACTGTGTAAATTAATTTCTCAATCGCTATTTTAAAGAAATATTAATAGTGATTCTAAGACGAAAGGTTGAACCAAAATGTAGTACAACCGGCGACTTTTAGTGCGTTACAAAAGCGAAATTTGAAAACGTCCGCCAGACGATTTCAAATTTGAACCCCTCTCTATCTTGGTCATCTGCCGGCAAAAATATCCGTGGATAGTTTCTTTGCACTCTGATAGTCTTTTAATGGAATTTTGTCATTTTATCTTGGCTGCTATCAACCGAATAGCGTCTTTCCGATTTTCAATGTGTTACTAAAAATATCGTGATACTGTCCCTTTAAGTGAGCTGAACGAACTAGACATTGGATGGGAGAAGGTCGTGAAATTTGGAAGAAGGCATCGGCTTAGCGCAATCTCGATGAGACCCCACGGGGGTATCTGTAAAACGGACCGGATGGCTGCGGATGGCGGATGGGAAAATGCAGATGGAAAAATGCGGATGACAAAATAAAAAAAAATGAAAAAATAAAATAAAATAAAAAGTATAAACAAGAAGAAAAAATTGAATGGAAAATGACAACAACAATTAAGAAAGGACTAACGTTACAATGTTATAAAACGTGTGCACATCATTTCCGAAAATTCTAGGGAAACTTGATGGTTTTCCGAAAAACCTCGAAAAGTCTAGGAGATCGCTAGGCGAAAACTTTCGAAATTTTTAGGGAACCTTCCATCCGAACAGATATTTTCCTGAAATATTCCTTTGGGTGCCCCTGTACATTCTTTTCTAGTTTCCAATAAACGTTCTGTGCGCTTGTTTGTTTTTTCAACGAACTGAATTCCTGTAACGTTTGCCATCAGCCGAGGTGGCGTCTTAAATAATGATAAGGTCTCTGTGATAAGTGACGGCCAAGTCGCCGTTGCGTGCGGGAGACTCGTGAGATTAATGCAAAGCTGTGAGCCATGATTAAAGCGTTTTCAATGTACCGTATGAATCTGTTTTGGCTTTTTTTCCCGAGAACGTTCAGCCATTTACAAAAATTACAACCGATCAACCACAGGATCATTTCGGCGGGAAAAATACCACAGTTGAGAAACCAAAATGAAAATCGAGGTTCCGTTCCTACGAGAGCCACAGGCGATCCAAACATGGCTGCAAATATACGGTTTGATAGAGGAGCGCTAGTGATAGATTCAATAACATAGTTATACCTGAACATTCTCAATGAAAAAGTCGCACTGTACAGGCCCGCAAATGATCCCGGCCCGCAAATGATCCCCGGACCGGAAATGATCCCCAAATTGAACCGCAAATGATCCCCGGACGGGAAATGATCCCCAGATAGGACTGCAAATGATCCCCGATCACCTGACCATAAATATTGAATGAAGTGGACTCAAATTTGGACAGTGGATTTAAATTTTATATACTTCGTTGTTTTTTTCCTTAATAACACACACCAGTCGTTATATTAAGCTATCTGCATGAAAATTTCACAACTTAAATTATAATGTAGCAGCACAGTACAACAGAACAATTTACCTATAAAGAGTAACATACATGTATATGATTTACTTATACCATGACAATGCCTAAAATGTGCACGAATTGTACGAAACTCTTCCAAATTAAAGAGCGGGTCAATTAAGATTTTCGCAAGTTTTTTTTTTCAATTTTTATTTTTTCGAAAAAGGAAGGAGAATCGGTCAATGCGCTTCAGATGGCGGTCAAATCTCACCCACTATCGTCGCCTTTGTTCTTAATCGGATCTTAGTATTAAGCAGAAAGTTTAAGCCTCGGTCGTCCATACGTTATCGCGTAATATGTTGATTTTGTCCTTCGTTTTCGTTTTGCAGCTAGTTGGACTCCCAGTTTTTTTTTTTTTTTGTCTATTTTGTTTTTTACAAAACACACTGTCGTCGGCATAGACCTACAGAAGACCATTGTCCCCCTCCATGGGGAGCCGCATGCCTTAGCTTGGCAACCGAGTTTGCCATCCAAATTTTTCCTCGATCACTATAGGAGGTCTATTGTTTACGGGAGTGCTGTTGACAGTTTAAGACCACATTAGTTTCACCCATCCCATTGTAAAACGTTCACAGCAATCAACACTCACTCACTGCGTGCAGTCGATTATTTCCGGTTCAGTCAAAAACCTCCGAACAATGGAAAATCCGGAGTAAAATAAAGTTATCGTCGATGTGCAGCAAGTATTAAACACGGCAAACCAAAGGCGACACACCCCATTGCTCGTCCTTTACTGGCGATACACCCGAGATAAGAACGGCCGAGTTCAAAATCTCCCTCTGAAGAAACTTCTATTAAATATATCAGAGTTAGCCGGCTCACGAAGCAAAGGCGACGCACCCAATTACTTATTGTTCACAGGCGACACACCTGACAGCCTGCGAACATAGACGTATTTCCGGCTGTCGGAGAGAATCTCGACAGCCGGAAATACGTCTGCGTTCAGTTCGCAGGCTACACACCTGATCTGAGAGAACAACTGGCATGTATGGTCCAGTTTATATAAAGTAAATTGTTCTGTTGCACTGAGCTGCTACATTATAATTTAAGTTGTGAAATTTGCATGCATGTAGCTTAATATAACGACTGGTGTGTGTTATTAAGGAAAAAAAAACAAAGTATATAACATTTAAATCCACTGTCCAAATTTGAGTCCATTCCATTCAATATTTATGGTCAGGCGATCGGGGATCATTTGCGGTTCAATCTGGGGATCATTTCCGGTCCGGGGATCATTTGCGGGCCGGGATCATTTGCGGGCCTGTACAGCACTTTATGGCGTTTGAGTGTGTGTGTCTTTTTCTGAGTTAACGCCATTTAATCGATTTTTTTATTCCCGGTTTAATAGAAGAAATACGAGTGAAAAACCGGGAAGCAAAGAAAGCGATTCAACGAACGGAACGCAAGGAGTATTAACACGTCTTATGAAGACTACCGACCAAAGGCAAATTGATGATTGGTTTAGTGGTCTCTTTAAGCCCCAGCGCCGTTCTTTGTTTACTGGCGGTTTTTTTCGGGTAACGTTAGTTCTTTGTTAATTGTTGTTGTTATTTTCCATTCAATTTTTTTCTTCTTGTTAATCTGTCTATTTATATATTTATACTTTCTATTTTATTTCATTTTTTCTTTTTTTCGCCATCCGCCATCCGCCATCCGCCATCCGCCATCCGCCATCCGCAGCCATCCGGTCCGCGTTTTACAGATACCCACCCTACGGTGCCACATAGGCACTGTTCGTGAGGATGTGTGTGTGTGGCCGGATGTGTCTGTCGGTTAGAATTAAGGGAGGAGGAGCCGAGTGTCTTATGGTTATTTTGCGCCGCTCCAGTTTCATGTCGCTCTTTTATCTATCCAGAAAGAGACTGCTAGCTGCAATCTAAAAATGGTTTATGTAATGTTTAAAACACGAGCAGGAGTGTTTTATCGGGTTTAAAACAAGGCGCAGCCGAGTGGTTTTAGACCCGATAAAACACGTGGTGCGAGTTTTTTGAACGGCTTCAAAACATTCCTGGAAAAGCGTGTGTCAAAAGAGTTCATAACAATTATGCTCTTATGAACGTTGGAAATTAGCACACGAGACAAACACCGCATACTAATGACGAGTGTTTTATCAAATAATAAAACACCGCATACTAATAAGGGGGAGGTTTATCGATATAAAGTCACTGCACGTGATGTATTATCGACCATTTGATAACATAAAACACAAATAGTGGAGGAATCGCAGAGAAAGGTTAAAACGCAGAACGTAAAGAAATCGCAGATAAGATAAGAGATAAGATAAGAAAAGATGAGTTTTTATCAGCTGATGAAACACCGCATACTAAGTCATACTAATGAGGAGTGTTTTATCAGCTGATAAAACACCGCGTACTGATAAGGAGGAGGTTTATTGATATAAAGTCACAGCACGTGATGTATTATCGACCATTTGATAGGTCAATGGGCGTATGAATTATCAATGTTATTTGAAGGGGAACAAAGAAATGGATTAAATTTGTATCCATTATGAAATTCTGACATCACAAATGTCTTACCCTTTATTTTGAAGTATTATTTGATTTCGGTATGGATGGCCCATTGAGCACCGATTTAAGCGCGGAAAAAAGCCCGTATTAAATCATCAGAATCATATTTAATATTTTTAATCATTAATGTAAGTCGTTTCTTCAGTGTCTACTTGCCGCCTTTTTTCATTATTATAGCCGGTTTTTTTTTCAGTCAATCGTAATACCTGCCATTCCGCAAGCTTCCTTTGTAAGGGTTGCATGCCGAATTATCGTCAGAAAACTTTGTTCACATCAATTGTCTCATTGTTACAGTTCCAAAAAAAATATTAGCCTGGCTTGTAGGAATGCGCGAAGAATGAAGCTTATAGCACACTGTATACTCCAATAAAGCAGTCGTTGGGTTGATAAGTTATTCAGTTTGACAAACGGTCAAGTTCAAATCTTGGCTTGATCGTAAGTGAATGCTGCGCGATTCGAAAAACTACAAGAGAACAGTGCATTCGAGTCCATCGTGTTTCACCTTCCCTGATTCAGCACATCAGAGTACGATAAGTAGTTTTTGTTATCCTGTTTTTGTTCTTTAATGCTGAGTGGGTTTCTATGTACACTGAGATTAATGGTCTTGGTTTACTGAGAATATTTAGCAAAGCTTCACTGTTGCAAGGGCAGTAGAAGCAAGTGACAAAGTTCTGCGTCTGAATCCATCCGTGAATATCAACACGGCTTAAAGAAGGAATATATAGTGGAATTACATGTTTCGTGTGCATAACAGCACTTATAAGATAAGTTTTTCAGTGAAGTGTCAACAGGGTTTTCCCTTGTAAATGGTGACCTCAATATTGGTCAATAATGGCCCACCATGGCCCACATTGGCTAATATTGGCCCACGGAGACCTATAGGGGCTAATGTCCAATATTGGCCCATGGTAACTTATATTGGCCAATACAAGTCTGTGGTGATCTATATCTGCCAATATGGGTCCATTGTTGACCCATAATGACCCCTGGTGAACGTTATTGGTCAATTTGCCTCATGGTGATCCATATTGGCTAATATTTGCTGATAGTGACCTATATTAGTAAACATCGGCCTAAGGAGCATGATAGCCTTTGTTGGCCAATATTGGCCCACAGTGCCCCATATTGGCCATATTGGCCCATGGTCAGCCATATTGGCCAATGTTGGCGTATTGGGACCTCTATTGCCTATAAATCTGGTCTGGTTTGAAACCCAAGCTACGCACAATCAAAAGACTGCATATACATAACAGCTGCAGTCACACTACAGTCTTGATCTAACACAAGCATTGAAACTGAAAAAAACTGTTATTCTCGTTGGCTTTTTTAGATTCTGAACACCGAACGAAAGCACTATAACTAAATAATAATGATTTTTGTCATGTTTAATTTTCATTTTATTTAATTTGGTCTTTCTTCACAATACAGACTTAAGAAAAACAAATTTACTATAACTAAAAAAGAAAAAGAAATAGCCTTTCCTCTCAAGATTCACGTGCCAGAAAGCGTCCAGTCGTGTTTTGAACTTTCCATACATTTGTCTGTTAGCGAACCAGCCGCGAACTGCTCTAAAAATAGCTCGCGGGAAAAAAATACAGGGAAATGTATGGAAAGTTCAAAACACGACTGCACGCTTTCTGGCACAGCTACATCCCTCCAAATTTTTTCTTAAAATCCTTTTCCTAGTGCCAATAGTTTCCAATTCATGAATTTTTCCGAAGCGATATTTTATGAAAATTATTTGACATCGGATTTCCATACAAACACTGTTATTTCGAGCTTGTTTGCCTACTCGTCAAAATGGCGTCAAAAACCGTGATAAGGCCTATTGAAAGGTTTGGATGAGAAAGCGAGACATATCGAGCGAGTTTTTATCGAGGCTTACAAGGATACCAAGACAACATACACATTTTTGACCAATGACAAGTAATTCTAAACTCTGGGGGGAAGGAGAGGAGCTTGCCGCAAATAAAATATTCGAGGCCAATAGAACACACAGCCCCTGGGTCCAACATAGACTTTAATCTGTAGCCCAGAATACCGCTTCAGGAGTGGGATCAATGTCATCTTACACAGCACCGCGACTACAACAGGACGCGATGCGGAATTACATCATAGCCAAAAGAGCGTACAGTAATTACGAAACATAAACAAACATGTCTAAAGCTCTATTGGATAAAACGATATTCCAGCTCTGCTGAATTAATTACTTTCTAATTAAAACAGGTATAAAAGTTGAACAAAAGGCTAGCACAAGTTGTAATTACACTTCGACGCTAATTACAGTTATCATCTGACAACGAATTAATAAGAAAAATGGTTCGTTCGTTGGCTTTTTTTATTTCACAGCGAAAGCGAATAAAACAAAAATAATGATTATAATTTTCTTCCCTCAAAATGTGAAACCATCACTACTCTAGGCACTCTAGACAGAATTCTATCCGAAGCAGACTTCTTCAATCCTGACCCCTACCCCTTCGAATTCGTACGGTTAAATTTCACTCGTGCACTTACTGGTGTTTTAGTGATGTGGAAATAAAATCTACCGGGCTACATCAATAGAGAACTTCTCCTTTTAGTAGATGGGAAAGTAAAAGAGGGAAGTAAAAAAAAAGCTAGCGAAACAGGAAGCGTTTATTCAAATACGATATCATTATGATTAGCCAACGGGTACATAATGGTAAATAAATTGTAACGTTTTTGCATCTAATCATTTTACATGTATGCATGACATATGGTAATAAATGATAATACCAACCGGAGTGTGGCTATTACTGGGTAAGTTTAATTCTCGCTGTTATTTCCCATGACCAAGCGCATAATGTAAGCGCATTTCATATTGGGTGCGGCATTTTCTTCAGTGAGTTCTTGTGAACATTTGTTTAAAGGTAAGTCGATCTTAAACAGAATATCTTTGCATGTTAGTTTCATGCAATGCGTTTCAGCTATATTTAGCAGTGATTTTTTTGCACAAACTTTGAATAGAGGACCATGAAAGTTAGTCAGATATCGATTATGTACAGCTTTAGTCTAGAGGAAGGTCGGAAAAGGAAAGGTTTTAAGTTAAAATTTTAAATCACGACAGTCTTTTGCGCCAATTACTTCGTTGGATGATGTGTAAGTTTTGAACGATCATCGCGAAAAGCTACAGCTGACAAAGTATATATATGTCGAATTTATTAGGTCTGCGTGCTCAACACACGTACGTGATCAACACAGAGTGAAAAATTTCATTAACTGGTTTCTGGCCGATGGTTAGTGTTGAATTATTAATCGAAAACTGATAGATCACTAAATCGCATTAAGAAAACGGAGAGAATCCTCATAAGATGAACCATTTACTGAACGCAGTGAATTTTTAATCATAATTGGCCTTTCCATTATGGATTGTACTGAGACAAATCTCGATCCACTGGAAAAATTTCTGCGTTTCTACAAAATTAAGGTGCTTTTTCTCAACAATGTATGTTGTGACTTCGAAACGGTCGAACATTGAACAAATGTTTTTCTTTAGTGTATGTCTATTCAATATTTTGTTTTCTTTTTAATTTAGCGTCAATGCAAACGAAAGTCGCTCAAAACGAATCCTGCGTTATAAATTACTATTAAACTCGATTGATTTTAATCTGAATGTACTTTCTTGAAAATGTTCACCTTCGATTTACCTGTCCGCGTACCTTGGGTGCAATTAACTCGTTTCGAATATTAACCTTTCGCACCAACGACAAAATTACTTTTATTCTAACTTTTCCATTGTAACCGTGGATATATAAATGCCTAAAATATAAATATTCAAATGAAACACATCGCGTGGTTTTCATATGAATTTCTTTTCAATATTCTGGATAACGCTTTTTAATTTTAAAATTATTCAGTCACTAATATTGCTAGAGTGTACAAAATGTAGTGCGTTTACCGATTTCAGCAGGAATTGGCCGAGTTATTTTGTTTTAATTACTGATATGCATGGACAGACAAACACCTTTTCATTCATTTTCACAAGTTTGGTCATATTAAGTTCAGGATGGAACTGACAAAGATCTGAACAGTTTCTTTTTTAATAAAGTGTCCACAGTTTCGGTAAATTGAAAATGTACCGAATTTTCTCTGCTGGTGTAATTTTTACCCAACCATTATTTGAAATGTTGAAATTGTTTTCTCGAATCAATTTGCCATGCCTTTGACCGTGGCCTACCTGTTCCATATATTTGTTTTGTTTGAGAGATGAAACAACTGCAAATTAGTTGACATATGACAATGTCATTGCCTGTTTAAATATACATACGAGATTTTTGACACAAGAATTTTCAATCGTTGCCTTAAAAGCCTGGGATTAATCTTCCACACTGAGAAGGCGCTATTTTTTCGTAAATGAACTCGAACAATATTGATTTTAACATGGAAGATTGATACACAGGTACCAACGAATCATTTTAAGTAAGATGCGTTTTCTACATGTTGCTTAGCGCCGGCTTTTTTTTTTTTGGACATTTGACACTGAAAGAATTAACCACGAGCTGACGAATGTCAGTAAGCATCCTGCTGACTTCCCAGGGGTGGGGGGACTCCCTATAATGGACCATACGGGAAGGCTCCACACGAAAGAAGTACCTTTTTCAGGATGGAGGTATATAAAAGGGTAGGGATTCTGTACGCTAAAGTATAGAAAAGCGTAGGGAAAATTGTCATTTATATATTCAGTGAAATGGACTTTCAAAATATCTCGAACAGACCCTACGAAAGAAGATAGAATGCTTCTATTGTAGGTATGTGAAAGGGTACCATTTCCTATGGAAAGTATATGAAAGGGTAACCTTTCCTGTCAAAACAGGTATATAAAAGTATAAGGGTTTGGGCCTCGGGCTAGAGTATTTCTAGCGGGATTTTGAAAAGGTTGCCGATGAAAAGTTGAGCACCAAAATACGGGGTTAGTCCTAAGAATGACGAGAAAGGGAGCTCAGGAAGAAATAAAGGAAAAACAAGAGACGAGAGGGAACCTGATGTTTTTGTAGTGTTTTGTTATTGAACGACAAAAGAAAAAAAAAGAAAGATTCGTACGAAGCCAACCTCGTTCCCAGGGTTACAAAGGAAAAGTCCTGGGAATGAGGTTGCGAAGAAGCATGACTTGAACGGTTTAAAAATAATATTCAGCTATATATATATGTAAATGTATTCTAATATATGCAAATGAAATCACTTAACTATTTTCAACACAAAAAGCAGCCTGAGACCTCAGCTGACAGTGATTAAAGGACAAACTGCCTGTTATACCGGCGATATGATAGAGATAGCGGTAAGGTCTTATCATCGTGCAACTCCGTACCGGCAAAATACGCCCGCTGATATTGAGGCGCATAATGGAAAGAAAGCGCGAAGCGAAATGAAAAATGCAAAAATGGACATCAATTATTTTTTAGGCCAATATAATGAATGAAATATTCACCGTAAATTTTAATCTACGGCTATATCGGGGTTTTTTCTTTCTTTTTTTTTCTTCTCATTGTAAACAGGTCAGGCGTTATTCCGCGAAGTGATCATTAATGTTTAGACAGCCTTCACACGTAAACAGTTGCAAAATTGAATCCCTTTTTCGTCTCTCGCAATATTCCCTCAGGCTATCTTTAGAACAGAGACTTCCTTTATTTCAAGCAGAAACCGCTTGATTACTAATGTATTGACAGTGTGCCACAGTGAACTGCACTAGAGAAACAGCTCCATCCAGCTACTACGTACTAAAGTGGAAAGCATCGAATTAACCAGGTTTGCGTTCAAGTCAGCAATTTTAAATTCCCTGTGGTTAGTGTCTTCTGGCCGGCAAATCTCACATGTGGCAATATAATACTGATTAACGAGCCTAGTTAACTTGGCGGCACCTTAAAGGTCTCAAGCAGGTGAATTGCAGAGTTTTAAAAGGCACCGAAAACCTGCAAACTAATAAATATCTCAAAAATTAAAACAACTTTTCGACGAGTGTTACAAATTGAAAAAAAAAAAGCCTGAAATTTGTGCGTTTGTGTTGCAAATCTGAATCTAAAATAATGTTGATGTATAAAGATAAAAAAAAACCCAGCAGTTTTAGGTAAAGATCTCCACATAGAAATGCATCATCTATGTAACTCTTTACGGGAAAATACTACAAGTGATATTTATTTATTTATTTATTGAGCAGTGACCTTTTATAAATTAACCATCTTTTGCTTGGAATGAAAAGTTTAAAAACATTTCTCTAGCCTAGCTATCTACTACTGGCCCTTTAGCTCATAAATAAATCGTTTGCCAAGGTTCACTAAAAACCGCGGCGATCTCAACTGAGGGCTGCAAGAAAGTAAGCGAGAAAGATCCTGTTAAATAACGGATATTTAAGTAATTGTGGTCTTCGAGGTTTTTTTTTTGCCATTTTATCATTAATAAGCGGCAACAAAGAAGTTATCAGCACTGCATGGGGCGATAGTTGTTGCACCCCAGCCGAAAAATCGAAAAAAGTCATGTTTGCCAAGTAGAAAGCAACAAAGATGTTTGTATCCTTATTCACAAGGCCCAGAGCTTTCCGTTTACTTTAGCCAATAAAAATGCACAAGATCTGTTCGGTTATTTGCACTGTTTCAGGGCATGTTGACCAGCGCTCGCTTTTCATTGCAGTATTTTTGTTTCCTTTGAAATTCCAGGTGTTTACTTCTGAACAGAAACATAGGCGCGCTGTTCCTTAATAAGCACCGTCTCGAACTCTTAAAGTAAAATTAAGGTCCGGCTGGGCACTGAATTTATTAGAATCCTTACGGCATTCGTATATTTCTCAACGCGCATCCATTTTTCTTGTTTAATCGATTCGTCAGCTGTTCAGAATTCACCACCAAAATCATGCCAGGATATTCACTGGTTCAAATCTTGATGGTAATTGAAAAGCAGTTTTGAAATTAAAGCATTTACCGCACAGTATTTTTTTACTTTTTTACTCTAACGTCGGCAGATAGTTTTTGTGTGGGCGAGAAGTAGGTATAGCCGAGTTTTTTTTACCTACTTCGAGGTGTTTGGAAATTGGATGAAACACTCTTCATTGTGTCTGATATTACTTCATGCACTCCATCAGTGTTTGATTTAGTTTCTCACACCATGAATAATTCTTGGAGAAAATCAAGGCTGAAGTTTACCACATTTTATGACAATTAAGATCACTTTTCCAAACCTCCTTCACGGCAGTGATTTCCTTTATTTTCTCTTCATAAATCATTAATGAGTTTTAAAAAAGGGATGGAAAAAAGCGAGGCACAGCCAAGTTTATAGCCAACTTCGAAGTGTTTGGAAATCGGAAGAAGGACTCTTTCACCAAATTTTTTGATAATTACCATCACATTTTCAAATTTCCTCCACCGCATTAACTTCCATTGTTTTCTCCTCAAGGATTATTTATGAGAATTGACGTCTTCGTTTCTTTTACCTTATGGCGATTAATATCAAATTGGCACGAGAATTATGGCTTCATCACTTGAGAACTTTATTTGAAATTACCATGGTTATTGCTCAAACGACTAGGTAGAGATTAAATTAAATTTTAAGACTTTCAGAGTTTTCTCCCTCTATATATTAACATTACTCAATCACTGGACGAACTGGTTAGATTTAGAATATCATTTTTTGTTTTACGATGCCACAGTTAATAGCGTCATTGAATCGGGTTTTCAGCCATTACCAACATACCGTACTTTGTTTGAAATAATTCGATACATTTGGTGGCCATTTTTGGTTACATTTTTCCCGGCTGTTTATCAGCTGAACTGTCGCTCGAAAACTGCGTGGTGACCGCGTGTTATCGGCAAATATTTTAGGGATTTAAAATATCAGTCTTGTTGAAATTCATCTTCGATGGGGCATAAATTTGAAATAAAACTTTGGTCACTTAGCACACAGCTAAGAATTAAAAACTAAAAAGCTGCTATGTGTCTCTTGACTTTAAAGATTAGCAGTGACTATTTGCCATCGAGTTACATTCCCAGAAAACCAAAACTTTATGGTTGAATATTCTTCTATTTTGTCTATTTTGTGATATAGACACACTGTGTCAGTTAACATTTCGATCGTGATCAGTTTTGATGGTGAACAAACATAATTTTTCTGGCCAAAATGAAGGAAAACTTGCTCATGTATAACCAACCCAAAACGTGTAATTGGTGATGTAAAACGCTGGTATATATGCGCAAGCCAAGTAAACAAAACTTTCGGTTTAGCTCATGATTGGAAAATAATTGCACATTTGCTCCGAGATCTCAAACTAATCAGTAACGGCTAAATGCAACTGAACTGTGTTTCGCTAAAGAATGGCGGTGATATAACAAGAGCCCTGATTGGTTAGACAAACACTTAGACATTAGGCAATAACCTTCACTGAAGACACTGAAGATGCACCGTGGTTGCTTGAAAGCCACCTTTGTTTAATTTTACAGAAACAAATTGTAGTTTCCCAAAGGACACAGAAAACATTATTATTACAAACGGGTCCTCAGGCTTTTGCAGAACTCAAAACAGAAGTAGAAACGTTTACCTGCGACTCTTTCTATTGAACAATTAGACGACAAACTCCAGTTTTCTATCGACCGATAGTTCGCACGCACCGAGCCAACTTTCCGGAAAAGTCGGTAGAAACCGAGAGCGAATCGTCTGATTGTTTCAGCAAAACCCAATGACCGATCTATTCAACGAAAAAATTCGGGAAAAAAAGTGGTTCAGTTCTAGCCGTTTTGGTCTACGAGTTCGGCAATTTTCCTCGCATGCGCTCTCAAGACAGTTTATAAATGATTAGATCACCCTTGCATAGGCCATCATATTGCGGCTTTACTGAATAAACGGTCACCAGGTTATGCTAAACTCTCTAAAATGACGTTGTTATGTATTTGTTACATGTTACATGTTCACATACTCATTACGTCACGATACATAGTTTCCTTAATTTTTCCGTAATTTCTAACTGTTTTGAGTTCACATCTCCTCAATACAAACACCATCGTGTTTGTACCAAGATATGCAAATACTCAGGATTTCTAGTCCTTATCAATAACTATTTGGTCTGTCTTAGAGGTCGTGCTGACCTTAGTGGATCACTACCATTGAATCCGACTTAGTACAGCGAGCACTCTGGCGTTACAAGACAATGTGCCACTTGGTTTAACAAACTTGTCATGTCTCTGCCGTGCGTTCCTCAATTATAAGTACATCTTGATCGGTTTTCAGTTGAGTGGACCAAAGTAATTACTCTGGCCTATCACAATAAACGTAAACAGCGCATTAAACCAATCAGAATTCGAAGCAAATATATGTAACCGGCGCCAAGCGCAGGAAAATGCTTGCAGGCAAGTCACGATTGGTTTAAATTTGCTTCTTATTGATCCAGAAAGTGGCACGAATTTTGCTGGCCAGTCGCAGTACGTAGTAAAGTAAAACCAAATCAAACACGAACTACTTTCGACACTCAATTGAAAACTGCCTAATACACTTTGTTTTGCTCTTACTGAATTAAATTTGACGTCGAAAAGCAGTAGTGTCACATTGCAGAGACAGCTTGACACGGCAGTAACATGACGTTTGAAATAGCACACTGATTGATTTGTTATCTAAAGGAATCAAGAACAATGAAATAAGTTTTTTTCTCTGCCTTCACAAATAGAATCGTAGATTTTTTCTTTGTTTTAGACCAATAAGTTTTAGTAGAGATGCCTACTTATCTGATTTGTCATCTAAAGGAATCACGAACGGTAAAAATAGTTGGTTCTCTGTCAACACAAAAAGAGTTGTAAGTGTTTTTTCTATACTTTAGACCAATTTTTTAGTAGGACGTTCTGCAATTAAATTAGAGTATTAAGTTATAACAGTTTTTAGATTAGTAAGTAGTTGTAATATCAGCTCAAGATATCATTTTACCACTAGAAGATAAAGTCAATGTTCATAATTACATTTGAATTCGAGATATAGAAAGAGCAAATAACTAAACAAGTCAAACATGTTAAGGGTTCTTTTAGGCCAGCAACTGAATAAGCTGAAAAACCTGTTCAGGCAGACTTTGTAGTTCAGGGTACAGATCATATTCAGCATCAGACTCGTCATATGAGTCAGAATCAAAGACCAAAGGGACATCATAATCTTCATCTTCAGGTCGCAAAATTGTAAGCTGTTCCATTAGAGACACGAGCTCTGTCATAGAGGATGTGGTGTGCAATAACTCCTGGTCCGTTTCCATTGACTCTTTAGCTTGCTCCATAGTAAAAGGTGTGACCGGCAATGGTCGCTTGGCATCCATAACTTCTCCTAGCACATTCTGTCCTGTAGTTGATTCTTTGTCTGGAGATTGCAGAGGTAGGTTTTCATTCAATAGCCCTTCGAATGGAATCGCCATTTCCTTTGCTGGCTCTTGATTTGCCACTTTAGAAAGCTCTGTTTGTCCAACGAATCGTGCGTCATAGCCCAGTTCTACCCCCTTCAATTTTCTCTGCCTTAAGATAGTACGCGTACGTGAATGAAGACCGTTTTGGGATGCCCTTTCCTTAATAATTTTTCGTCTTAACCGTGCGAGCACCGAAGTCTCGCGGCGCTGTTGAACTGTAACTGGTTCCTTCCGTGGTTTCTTTGCTTGCAATTCTGACACTGATATTTGATTGGGACAGCCAACGCTTGCGGGTTTGCTTCTTTTCTTTCCTTTCTTAGCAGTGGATGATCGCTCGATTTCTTGAGGGGCCTCAGCTTTCTTATCTGCTCTGACTTCGTTGGAACAGCCAACGATTAAAGCTTTCCTTATTTTCTGTCCGTTGCTGACATCGAAGGATGAATGCTCAATTTCTTGGGAAGCTGCGTTGTTTTTTACGTCAATTTGATTGGAACAGGTAATACTCGCAGGTTTACTTCTTTTCTTCCTTTTGGTAACTGCGGAAGAGCGCTCGATTTTTTGAGGATCCGCAGATTTCCGAGGCTTATCTACGCCGATATGATTGGAGAAACCAACTTTAGCAGTTTTGTGGTATTCTTCTCTTTGTTAACATTAAAAGAAGCGCTCTCACTTCCTTGAGGTGACAATTTCTTCGTATGATCACCACCGGCCTTGCTGGGAAAACCAACACTCCAACACTCGCAGCTTTACTTCGTTTCTTTCTCTTTTCAACGCGCAAGGAAGAGCGCCCACCCTCTTGATGGATGTTTACGTTACCTGTCTTATCTGCGCTGTTTTGAGGCAGTGCCGTCACTTGAGAGCTTGGAACATTTCTTCCTTCATGCAAGTTCTCTTCTAAGCTTGCATTTGTAACTTGACCGGAAACTTGGCGTGTTGTACGCAGTGGATGACTGTGATCTCGGCTTCCATTTGCGGCTTGAAGTTGGTCAGCGCCCTTTGCGTTGTCATTGGTTACTGGATAAACAAAAGCATCAATCTTTGTGTTGTAATAATTTTTATAGTCCATACTAGTAAGAGGACGTTTACCCGTAATCCCAGAAGAAATTCGCAAAGAAGTGCATGGTCTTTGGCGAATGAGGTTTCTTAAGAAAACATTTCCAATCAATGAACGTTTCGCCGCGGAAGTCGCTCCATTTTCACTGCAGATTCTAGTTGTAGTAGTTGCTTTCTTCCTGTTTTCTGTGTTGGGCCT
This sequence comes from Pavona decussata, assembly GCF_977016875.1. Taxonomy (NCBI): domain Eukaryota; kingdom Metazoa; phylum Cnidaria; class Anthozoa; order Scleractinia; family Agariciidae; genus Pavona; species Pavona decussata. The sequence continues at coordinate 1,750,258 of NW_028145475.1, read as the reverse complement.
GAGGTTGTTCGTCTTTTGATGGCGATCGTGTACATCCTCACCTTTAATGAAGGCCGCAAATAATCCCCCTTCATCCCAGACGGGTCTCCTGTTTTCTTCGTTAATTTCATTGAACAAATCCAACTCGCGCTGAACGCGAGTACACAGTTTCTTCAAAACACATAGGAGTGTTATCACAATACAAATCACTGCTGTGACAACAGAAATCACGGCACACGGAATCACTAAAGCCGTAATAATTGCACAGTTGAGTATGGTAGACCTTTCACCGTCCATCTTCGCATGCTTCCGTACTTGACGTTCTGAACAGACTTTGTTTATCTCGTTTGTGACGATATTTCATTTTGCCTGTTTCGTCATACTTTACAGCTCGCGCATGAATTCGTACGCGCGCACTATTTAATAAACACTGTGCGATCAAATTGTGCACCGTTTTTCTGTTATTAGAGAGATTTCGAATCGCTGGTTTACGGCCAGTGACAAATATAAGCCGAGATTCTCGTTTATGTTTACTTGAAAAAAATTATTATAGTACATAGATGAGAATAGTGCAAAATACTTCTGGCCTTTCATGCTAATGCAAAACTACTCAACTTTACTTAGAGACTGAAAACAGCGAGCGGCAAATGTAGGATAAACATGGTCAAAACTACGCATAAATAATTGTACATACTATAACAGTGGACTGGGGCACTGACACGGTGATTTTGCTGTATTTTGGTCAAAAAAGCTCAGACATTTAACGAAAAACCTATTTGCTAACATGAAATAACTCTTAGAACACCGGGAAGAAAATATTAAGGGATTTCTCCAAGGAAGAACAAACTAAACTTAGTTTTTAGCGACTTCTCTAAAATACACAAGAAGAACTTGAAAAACTGGCCAATTTTTTCAAGTTGGAAACCATTTCTATCCTAGCCATCTACAGTCAAACATAACTAAAACTAGTTTCTCTCCACTAGTAGGATGATTGTTAACAAAACTCGACCATTATTTTAACGATTCTATCGGCTGAAGTATGCTTTTTGACCATTCAAAGTAACACTAAAATATGTGACACTACCCCGTTTATAAAGTAAAATAATTAAAATGTTGTTTGCAGCAATCCACATCACCACATCAAAAGGGATTAGTTTTTTGATGTTACGAAAGTTCAAGGTGACCTTTTGCTAAGGAAAACACTAGTTTTTCTTTGCTATTTAATCCAAAAATGCGTTGTGCCTCGGTCTAATTAGTCGGCTATCGCCGAAAATTCAACATTGTCCACCTTCTAGGAGGTGAAAATGCCTTTGCTCATTTTTCTGTCGCACAAATCACTAAAAATTCGCGAAGACGCTATTCCTAAAACTTAACTGTTACTGCATGAAAGCTCTTATTCACTGTTTTCTGTGGTGATTCGGCCATTTTGTTAAGTATAAACGAACCTTGTACGAGGTTTGACGATTAGCTGAAATTGGCTTCAAATTTATTCTAGTATTTCCCAGGAAAATTTATAAACTTAAAACTTGTCTTTAGGACTGTTAAGTGCGAGATTAGAATTAGCTCAATTCAGAGTGTGACGTACAGATACTTAAGCTTTGTTGTTAATTTAAAACGGTTCCAAAATAATCTTGATTTTTTAAGTAAATGTTGCGTCAAACTAATGTCACAACAGAAACGAGATGTTCAGTAATGAAAACACTAACCTGAAGACAAAACCTTCTATCTGATGAGAAATGGTTCTTTTGACTAATTTTACAATGAACAGTGTAAATCTTGCATTGTGATTGGTGGAGCGGAATTTGTAATTAGAGTATAGACTAGACGCACGATTGACGATTGACGTCATGGAGTGGTGTGACAGGTGCACGACCCCTGGCGCAAGTGATCAGAGTCTAGAGTCCAGCCAGAGTGACTGGTCAACAAAGTTTTGCAAACTATTTTTGCGAGTAGCGGACAAACATAGGCAAATTTTCGCAAGAAAGGAAAACTGTCCGACGAAAAATTGGATAAAGACCGTTGAGAGTAACTTCAACCAGGTTAAAAAAAAAATTAGAACTTTGTTGTGACGTGAAAAGGAAGGAAATATTTGCCCAAATTTGTCGCCGATAGAAATCCAGAAATGGCGAGTATAAATCGATCACAAATTACAGTGAAGCAACTGACATGCTGCAATATTTTGGGGGCAAGAAATTCCTACTGCAATAAAGGTTAGTTTTGAAAATAGTGTTAGTGAAATTCTTTCGGATTATACTCTAATTTAGAGGATTACAACTGCGTATGTGTATAAATGGTCTTAAAGTTTCCTTGAAAGTTTTTGAATCGACTCAGTCAACGTGATGCTCGCTCACGAAATGTGGTCAAAAGTCTTGATTATTGTATAAAACAAATAGATTCCATTTTGCCGTGGGTCTGTACTCTGATAAGACACAGAGGACGTCAAAACGTGGTGAGAATATCAGTCACGTACTTCTTTGTTCCCACCACGTTTTGACGTCACCTGTGCGATATCAGAGTACAATTTTTCAATTCAATCTCAAATCAATTTTTATTTTTCACACGTACAACGAGATTCAGTACAATACATAAAAAACAATAAACATTTATATTACAAAGGAGGATTAAAAAGAATTAGAATAAATTTGTTTGGTTTAGTGTGAGCAGTGCCCAAAGGAGCATGCTGCTTTCGAGTTGCGCACTGCTTACGATGGAAGAGAAAATTATTTCGGTGGAAGAGAAAATTATTTGTAAAGGTTTGAAAAAGAAAAAGAAAAAGAGCGTGTTTAGCGAACGGATGACGGTGAAGAACTCTACATTACTTTTGGTTTACAAGCAAATTTTTCCTGTATTTGGTTTTAAACGAAGAAGCAGAGTTTGATTACTTAATGTTACAGTCTATTGTTTCCCATATTTGTGATGCTGCGAATTGAAAAGTGTGTTTACCGTAGTTAGTACGTATTTTTGGTCTGCTAAAATTTTGTCGAGATGAAAATCGGGTATTGTACGAGTGCCGAGAGGATGCTGTGGAAATAGAGTTTGCAAAAACAGGACATATTTGATCATTTATTATTTTGAACGTGAAAATGGCAACCTTGAGTTTGAATGCATTGTCAATCGTTAGAATTCCCAGTAGATTGAGGTAAACAGTGGCATTTTCTCTTTTGTGAGCAAAGAATATATTTTTTACACATCTGTTTTGGACGGTGCGAATTTTGTTGAGATGGGTGGTGTAGGTGTTGCCCCAGCTCATTAAACCATAGTTGATGTAAGGATAAATTAGTGTATAATAGAGTTATTTCAGAGTATTCAGGTCGACATAAAACCTTAATTTATTGATAATTCCAGTATTTTTTTGATATTTTACTTTTAACGTGCTTAATTTGTTGTTCCCATTTAAGATGTTTGTCAATATAAATTCCGAGATATTTAATAAAATCTTTTTGTTCAATGTCGTGGATTTTTATATTACCTACACACTTATTTGGGGAGCTGAGGCAAGGCAGACGCAAGGCAAACTGATGGAATCTATTTGTTAAATACTTCACCTTCTGAAAGCATCATTATGAAGAACTTGCAAAATACAAGCACATTTCAATTTAGGATAAATTAAAACATTTAGTACAACAGAAAATTCTGAAAAACTTTCATTTGAAAGGCTACACTCGGGGATTTCATACACCTGATTAAAACTTGGTGCCTCAACTACACTTGCTCGATTTCCGAGGAAAGTTTAACTGCGCGATGGCAAGCTTTCAAACAGTGTCTACACAACTCAAATTTGAGATATAAAAGCGTTTACATAATCAGACATGCACTAAAAATTTACATTTTTCTCACTCTATCAAATGTAGAAAAACAGACGGTTGTTGTGTTTGTATACCCTGTTGGTCAGTAGATGTCAAATCATGTCAATTTTGCGGTAACACACTGTTCCTTATTTTATTAATTTTGTTGCATGTTATATAAACATCTTTCCTTAAAACTCCGAACGCCGGAACTTGTAATAGATTGTTTGCATCAACAGAAAAATTTGGCGGCTTAAAACTGTTGTTCATTCGGTCACGATACGTTCCAAATTTCTTATATATCAAAGGAGAAAACATTTGTACAACCTGCCTTTCACCTCAAAATTCTAAGTCAACTCAAACGAGCAAAACGTTTCGATATTTTTTCAATCTTTTTATTTTTTACAGATATTGTGCCTAGTTTGACGACTTTCAAGTCTACTAAGTGCGATATTAGACTTCACCACCTGCGTTAGTCCTCCCAAAAACCTTTCCTTATTCTTGTATCTTTGATATTATAGCCCAGCCTGCCTTCGTACTTAGCAGTCAAAGTCATGCTATTCTTTTTGTCATCCTGGCCCGCCTAGATTAGCTTTGCTACCTGCGGCACCAAGAAATTGTACATGTAAATTTATGCAAACACCTAATAAAATTGAAAAGTTGATGATGTTACAGCCCACATACGCTGCTCACTCGGTCATTCGTTAAAAAGGTTTTCTCCAAGGTCAATTTAAATTAGTTAATTCTTCAATTCACTGTGGACGATAAGTAAACGAGGATCAGACGGTAATTGAAACTATATTCAGAGCGCAGCCCAGTTGAAGTCGTTTGATAGCCATGGTTTTCCAAAGACAATTTGAAGGTAAATATAATATTTATTTTTTCTCATCTCAAAACGTTATCAAGTTTTTAGTACATATTAAGGTATAGTGTACAGCAAACGCCGTACCATACAAACTGACAATTGCTCTCTCAATGAACAACCGCGCTCTTTCAGGCGAATCTCTCTTTGATAAACCTCCAACAGGGATTCATTTTACTCTTTCGCTAATGTCTTTTTCGAGGTTTCGCTTGAGTGTTGTACAGTCTACAATAACAAAAAATATAAGAAACTATAGTTTAATCAGACAAGTCAAGCCATCTCGAAAGACAAAAAGCCGTTTGAGTAAGCTAAAGTTTGAGTTATCGAGGCTCGATTAAATGTTCTTTAAGTAAGGCATGGGTAAGTGCTTTTCGTTGTACCATCGAGTTAGGGAGAGAAGTTGAGTTAAATCGGGCTTAAGTTAAAGAAATTGTATCGAAGTGGAATCACCACGGCCAGAACAATAAAAATATTACACAATGTGTTTCATCTGCTATTGATTTTCTTTCATGGTTTTCGCAAAATTTGTAAAAAAAAAAAAAAAACAAAACAAAAAGTTGGTTCTCATTGAATACTGAAATCGTCTTCCGCAGCGTCGCGACATTGCGGCTCTGATTCCATTTCGTTATTTGAATAATATAGACTAAAATGAACCTCTAGGGCTACATTGTAGGAGGTGTTATTATGAGTATATATTATGCCTCTTCGACTAGATGCATCTTGTACAGCTTAACCGAACACAAATATACCTCAAGAGACTTCTTTTTCAGTTAGGGCATATGGTAAAGCCCTTTTAGCATTCCCTACTGTTTTATGCTATCAACATTTAATGGCGTGATTCGCACCATAATAATCACTAAATAGTCAGTTATTGGACAATCCTTATGTGTGTTTATCAGCTAAATTTACATAAAACTGTGTGGTGCCCGTGTGTTATCGGCAAATATTTTAAGGATTTAATATATCAGTCTTGTTAAAATTCAGCTTCGATGGGACATAAATATGAAATAAAACTTTGGCGATTAAGCACACAGGTAAGAATTAAAAACCAAAAAGCTGCTACGTGTCTCTTGACTTTTAAGGTTAACAGTGACTATTTGCCATCGAGTTACCTTCCCAGAAAACCAAAACTTTATGGCTGAATATTCTTCTATTTTGTCTGAGACGAAACGCGGCGTTAGACTAGCCACGAACATTTCACAAGTATTTGAAAATTGCGAACGGCGTAGTTATCAGCGAAATTGGATGGTGATATAGACGCACTGTGTCAGTTAACATTTCGATCGTGATCAGTTTGGATGATGCACAAACATAATTTTTCTGGCCAAAAAAGAAATCCGCAACCGTCCACGGGGCACCTGATATATATTGTTAAGTCAAAGTGCACTTTGTTCGTAACGGACTCTCTGTTCGATGCGTTGAAGATTTAACTTAACTTGGTATTTGGTCTTGTATCACTCCTCCGATGAATATGCGGGCAAGACTCCATATAAGGCAATAACTTTGTTAACCATGCAAGAGTTCGAAGTATAAGTCTGGTTGTATACGAGCAAGTTTTTACTTTGACAAGTTTTTTTCATGCTTTACACACTCCGGAACAAGTCAAAATTCTCAAAACAACAAAACAAAACAAAAAAAAAACAAAAAACAAAACAAAACTCGTCAAGGAAAACTTGCTCATGTACAACCAACCCAAAACGTGTAATTGGTGATGTAAAACGCTGGTATACAGTCGTTTCAACTAATGTTGTCGGTTCAAATCATGAAGCTAAAAGACAAGACCGAAAGTTTATGTGGGATTTTTATGAATAAATTCATCAAAATCAGTCATGCCTGAAGAAAACAATAGGTTGTAATTAGCAGTACAATGACCTGCACGTGCAGGGATGATTTTAATGAAATTATTCATAAAAAATAATCCCACAAAACATTGCGGTCTTGTCTTTTAACTTTATTTTGATCCGACAACGTTAATTGAAATAGCTGTATATGCGCAAGCCAAGTAAACAAAAATTTGGGTTTAGCTCATGATTGGAAAATAATTGCACATTTGCTCCGAGATCTCAAACTAATCAGTAACGGCTAAACGCAACTGAACTGTGTTTCGCTAAAGAATGGCGGTGATATAACGAGAGCCCTGATTGATTAGACAAGCTCTTAGACATTAGAAAATAACCTTCACTGAAGACACTGAACATGCAACGTTTTTGAATGCTTGAAAGCCACCTTTGTTTAATTTTAAAGAAACGCATTGCAGTTTCCCAAAGTACACAGAAAGCACTATTATTACAAACGGGTCCTCACTGGCTTTTGCAGAACTCAAAACAGAAGTAGAAACGTTTACCTGCGACTCACGTTTCGATCACAGTTTCTTGTTCTCTTTGCGTATGCTCATCTTTCTATTGAACAATTAGACAGAAAACTCCAGTTTTCTATCGACCGATAGTTCTCTCCGAGCCAACTTTGCGGTAGAAACCGAGAGCGAAAGGTCTGATTGTTTCAGCAAAACCTAATTACCGATCTATTCAACGAAAAAATTCAGGGAAAAAAGTGGTTCAGTTCTAGACGTGAAAACTGCAAAGGACCGCGAACGATAATGCTGTCAGTTGACGTAGGATCTACAAGAGACCTTATCAGCCAAAAATAAACTGTAACTAGCCGTTTTGGTCTACGAGCTCGGCAATTTTCCTCGCATGCGCTCTCAAGACAGTTAATAAATGATTAGATCACCCTTGCATGGGCCATCATATTGTGGGTTTACTGAATAAACGGTCACCAGGTTATGCTAAACTCTCTAAAATGACATTATTTTGTATTTGTTACATGTTACATGTTCACACACTCATTTCGTCACGATACATAGTTTCCTTAATTTTTCCGTAATTTGTAACTGCTTTGAGTTCACATCTCCTAATACAAACACCATCGTGTTTGTACAAAGATATGTAAATACTCAGGGTTTCCAGTCCTTATCAATGACTATTTGGTCTGTCTTAGAGGTCGTGCTGAGCTTTGTGGATCGCTGCGATTGAATCCGACTTAGTACAGCGAGCACTCTGGCGTTACACGGCAATGCGCCTCCTGGTTTTACTTGTCATGTCTCTGGCGTGCTGTACTCAATTATAAGTACATCTAGATCGGTTTTCAGTTGAGTGGACCTAAGTAATTACTCTGGCCGATCACAATAAACGTAAACAGCGCATTGAACCAATCAGAATTCGAAGCAACATGAAATATATCTAACCGGCGCCAAGCGAGGGAAAATGCCGTGCAGGCGAGTGACGATTGGTTTAAATTTGCATCTTATTAATCCAGAAAGTGGCGCGAATTTTGCTGGCCAGTCGCATGACGTAGCAAAGTAAAACCAAAGCAAACACGAATTACTCTCGACACTCAATTGAAAACTGTTATAATACACTTTGTTTTGCATTTACTGAATTGAATTTGACGTCGGAACTTTACTTTACTACGTACTGCGACTGGCCAGCAAAATTATTATTATTATTTATTCGCACCACTTTCTGGATCAATAAGATGCAAATTTAAACCAATCGTCTCTCGGAAATCAAGTAGCCCTGCAGTAGTGTAACATTTTAGAGACAGCTTGACATGGCAGTAACATGACGTTTGAAATAGGATCACTTATTGATTTGTTATCTAAAGGAATCAATAACAATGAAATTTCTTGTTTCTTTGCCTTCACAAATAGAATCGTAGATTTTTTGCTCGGCTTTAGACCAATGATTATTAGTAGAGATGCCTACTTATCTGATTTGTCATCTAAAAAAATCACCATCGATAAAAATAGTTGGTTCTATGTCAACACAAAAAGAATTGTAAATGTTTTTTCTATACTTTAGATCAATTTTTTTAGTAGGAATTTCTGCAATTAAATTAGAGTATCAAGTTAAAACAGTTTTTAGATAAGTAAGTAATTGTAGTATCAGCTCAACATGTCATTAAATACCATTAGAAGATAAAGTCAATGTTCATAATTACATTTGAATTCGAGATATAGAAAGAGCAAATAACTAAACAAGTCAAACATGTTAAGGGTTCTTTTAGGCCAGCAACTGAATAAGCTGAAGAACTTGTTCAGGCAGACTTTGTAGTTCAGGAAAGAAATCATATTCAGCATCAGACTCGTCATATGAGTCAGAATCAGAGACCAAAGGGACATCATAATCTTCATCTTCAGGTCGCAAAATTGTAAGCTGTTCCATTAGAGACACGAGCTCTGTCATAGAGGATGTGGTCTGCAATAACTCCTGGTCCGTTTCCATTGACTCTTCAGCTTGCTCCACAGTAAAAGGTGTGACCGGCAATGGTCGCTTGGCATCCATAACTTCTCCTAACACATTCTGTCTTGTAGTTGATTCTTTGCCTGGAAATTGCAGCGGTAGGTTTCCATTCAATAGCCCTTCGAATGGAAACGCTATTTCCTTTTCTGGCTCTTGATTTGTCCCTTTGGAAAGCTCTGGTTGTCCAACGAATCGTGCGTTATGGCGCAGTTCTACGCCCTTCAATTTTTGCTGCCTTAAGATAGTACGCGTACGTGAATGAGGTCCGTTTTGGGATGCCTTTTCCTTGATAATTTTTCTCAACCGTGCGAGCACTGAAGTCTCGCGGCGATGTTGAACTGCAACTCGTTCCTTCCGTGGTTTCTTGGCTTGAAATTGGGACACTGATATTTGATTGGAACAGCCAACGCTCGCGGGTTTGCTTCTTTTCTTTCCTTTCTTAGCTGTGCATGATCTCCCGATTTCTTGAGGGGCCTCGGCTTTCTTATCTGCGCTGACTTCGTTGGAACAGCCAACGATTAAAGCTTTGCTTTTTTTCTGTCCGTTGTTGACATCGAAGGATGAATGCTCAATTTCTTGGGAAGCTGCGTTGTTTTTTACGTCAATTTGATTGGAACAGGTAATACTCGCAGGTTTGCTTCCTTTCTCCCTTTTGGTAACTGCGGAAGAGCGCTCGATTTCTTGAGGATCCGCAGATTTCCGAGGCTTATCTACGCCGATATGATTGGAGAAACCAACTTTAGCAGTTTTGGTGCTATTCTTCTCTTTGTTAACCTTAAAGGAAGCGCTCTCATTTTCTTGAGATGACAATTTCTTCGTATGATCACCACCGACCTTGGTCATACAGCCAACACTCGCAGCTTTACTTCGTTTCTGTCTCCTTTCAACGCGCAAGGAAGAGCGCCCACTCTCTTGATGGATGTTTACGTTACCTGTCTTATCTGCGCTATTTTGAGGCAGTGCCGTCACTTGAGAGCTTGAGACACTTGTTCCTTCATGCAAATTTTCTTCTAAACTTAAATTTGCGGCTTGACCGGAAACTTGGCGTGTTGCGCACAGTGGATAACTGTGATCTCGGCTTCCACTTGCGGCTTGAAGTTGGTCAGCGCCCTTTGCGTTGTCATTGGTTACTGGATAAACAGAAGCATCAATCTTGGTGTTGTAATAACTCTTATAGTCTATACTAGTGAGAGGACGTTTACCAGTAATCCCAGAAGAAATTCGCAAAGAAGTGCATGGTCTTTGGCGAATGAGGTTTCTTAAGAAAAAATTTCCAATCAATGGGCGTTTCGCTGTGGAAGTCGTTCCATTTTCACTGCAGTTTCTGGTTGTAGTAGTAGCTTTCTTCCTGTTTTCTGTCTTGGGCCTGAGGTTGTTCGTCTTTTGACGACGATCGTGTACATCCTCACCTTTAATGAAGGCCGTGAATAATCCCCCTTCATCCCAGACAGGTCTCCTGTTTTCTTCGTAAATTTCATTGAACAAATCCAACTCGCGCTGAATGCGAGTACACAGTTTCTTCACAACACATAGGAGCGTTATCACAATACAAATCACTGCTGTGACAACAGAAATCACGGCACACGGAATCGCTAAAGCCGTGATAATTGCACAGTTGAGTATGATAGACCTTTCACCGTCCATCTTTGCACGCTTCCGTACCTGACTTTCTGAACACACTTTGTTTATCTCGTTTATGACGATATTCCATTTTGTCTGTTTCGTCATACTTTAAAGCTCGCGCATGAATTCGTACGCGCGCGCTATTTAATAAACACTGCACCGTTTTTCTGTTATTAGAGAGATTTCGAATCACTGGTTTACGGCCAATGACAAATATAAGATTCACGTTTATGTTTACTTGAAAAACATTATTATATTATACATAGATGAGAATAGTGCAAAATACTTCTGGCCTTTCATGCTCATGCAAAACTACTCAATTTTACTGAGAGACTGAAAGCAGCGAGCGACACATTAAGGATAACCATGGTCTCGTGTTCGTTTCTACCGTTTTTTGTAAACGTTATTTTAAATCTCTTCAATATTTTAAGTCCTACTTTCAAGGGAAGTGATCCCGTAACAGTCGAATCCGTTCAATTTAGACTTCTTTTTAGATGCAGAATTATGTCAGTTGTGTGCATGTCGTGGAAGACCAAAAACTACGCATAAATAATTGTACATACTATAACAGTGGACTGGGGCACTGACACGGTGATTTTGCTTTATTTTGGTCAAAAAAGCTCAGATATTTGACGAAAAACCTATTTGCTAACTTGAAATTACTCTTAGAACACCGGGAAGAAAATATTAAGGGATTTCTCCAAGGAAGAACAAACTAAACTTAGTTTTTAGCGACTTCTCTAAAATACACAAGAAGAACTTGAAAAATTGGCCAATTTTTTCAAGTTGGAAACCATTTCTGTCCTAGCCATCTACAGTCAAACATATCTAAAACTAGTTTCTCTCCACTAGTAGGATGATTGTTAACAAAACTCGGCCATTATTTTAACGATTTTATCGACTGAAGTATGCTTTTGGGCCATTCAAAGTAACACTAAAAATAAGTGAGACTGCCCCGTTAGAGTAAAATAATTCAAATGTTGTTTCCAGCAATCCACATCATTTTGTGGCTTTGTAAAAGTAAATTTGTGTAAGCTTTTAAACACAGTTCGATATGTTCGGATTCTTTAGCGGAAAAAGGAATCTTATTCGGAATCTTATTCGGAATCTTACTTTCCAAATTTATAAGCTGCTGTCGGCTTTCCGAAAATGCTAGCTGGTCTTTTTTCACACTTTTACCGGCGTATTTGCCCGTTCGAAAACAAAAGGAATTAGTTTTCTGATGTTATGAAAGTTCAAGGTGATCTTTCGCTAAGGAAAAAACTAGTTTTCCTTTGTAATTTAATCCAAATTTGCGTAGTGCCTCCGTCTAATTAGTCCGCTATCTGCGAAAATTCAACATTGTCCACCTTCTAGGAGGTGAAAATGCCTTTGCTCATTTTTCTGTCGTACAAATCAGTAAACTTCACGAAGACGCTGTTCCTAAAACTTAACTGCTACTGAAAGATCTTATTCACTGTTTTCTGTGGTTATTCGGCCATTTTGTTAAGTATAAACGAACCTTGTACGAGGTTTGACGATTAGCTGAAATTGGCTTCAAATTTATTCTAGTATTTCCCAGGAAAATTTATAAACTTGAAACTTGTCTTTAGGACTGTTAAGTGCGAGATTAGAATTAGCTCAATTCAGAGTGTGACGTATAGATACTTTAGCTTTCTTGTTAATTTAAAACGGTTCCAAATTAATCTTGAATTTTTAAGTAAATGTTGCGTCAAACTAATGTCACAACAGAAACGAGATGTTCAGTAATGAAAACACTAACCTGAAGACAAAACCTTCTATCTGGTAAGAAATGGTTTTATTGATTATTTTACAATGAACAGTGTAAATCTTGCATTGTGATTGGTAGAGCGGAATTTGTGATTAGAGTATAGACTAGACGCACGATTGACGATTGACGTCATGGAGTGGTGTGACAGGTGCACGACCCCTGGCGCAAGTGATCAGAGTCTAGAGTCCAGCCAGAGTGATTGGTCAACAAAGTTTTGCAAACTATTTTTGCGAGTAGCGGACAAACATAGGCAAATTTTCGCAAGAAAGGAAAACTGTCCGACGAAAAATTGGATAAAGACCGTTGAGAGTAACCTCAACCAGGTTAAAAAAAAAAAAATTAGAACTTTGTTGTGACGTGAAAAGGAAGGAAATATTTGCCCAAATTTGTCGCCGATAGAAATCCGGAAATGGCGAGTATAAATCGATCACAAATCACAGTGAAGCAACTGACATGCTGCAATATTTTGGGGGCAAGAAATTCCTACTGCAATAAAGGTTAGTTTTGAAAATACTGTTAGTGAAATTCTTTCGGATTATACTCTAATAGACCATTTCCGAGTTTCTGTGAAACTCATTATGAAAGTGAGGCTAAGTGCAAAGTTTTTATTATGAAAATTAGTTTTCATTCATATGCAAACAAAGCTAATTTTCATATGAAAAGTCAACGTGATGCTCAACGTGATGCTCGCTCACAAAATGTGGTCAAAAGTCTTGATTATTGTATGAAACAAATAGATTCCATTTTGCCGTGGGTCTGTACTCTGATAAGACACAGAGGACGTCAAAACGTGGTGAGACTATCAGTCACGTACTTCTTTGTTCCCACCACGTTTTGACGTCATCTGTGCGATATCAGAGTACAATTTTTCAATTCAATCTCAAATCAATTTTTATTTTTTACATGTACAACGAGATTCAGTACAATACATAAAAAACAATAAACATTTATATTACAAAGGAGGATTAAAAAGAATTAGAATAAATTTGTTTGGTTTAGTGTGAGCAGTGCCCAAAAGAGCATGCTGCTTTCGAGTTGGGCACTGCTTACGATGGAAGAGAAAATTATTTCGGTGGAAGAGAAAATTATTTGTAAAGGTTTGAAAAAGAAAAAGAAAAAGAGCGTGTTTAGCGAACGGATGTTGGTGAAGAACTCTACATTACTTTTGGTTTACAAGCAAATTTTTCCTGTATTTGGTTATAAACGGAGAAGCAGAGTTTGATTACTTAATGTTACAGTCTATTGTTTCCCATATTTGTGATTCTGCGAATTGAAAAGTGTGTTTACCGTAGTTAGTACGTATTTTTGGTCTGCTAAAATTTTGTGGAGATGAAAATCGGGTATTGTACGAGTGCCGAGAGGATGCTGTGGAAATAGAGTTTGCAAAAACAGGACATATGCATATTTGATCGTTTATTATTTTGAACGTGAAAATGGCAACCTTGAGTTTCAATGCATTGTCAATGGTTAAAATTCCCGGTAGATTGAAGTAAACAGTGGCATTTTCTCTTTTGTGAGTAAAGAATATATTTTTTACACATTTGTTTTGGGCGGTGGGAATTTTGTTGAGATGGGTGGTATAGGTGTTGCCCCAGCTCATTAAACCATAGTTGATGTAAGGATAAATTAGTGTATAATAGAGTTGTTTCAGAGTATTCAGGTCGACATAAAACCTTAATTTATTGATAATTCCAGTATTTTTTTGATATTTTACTTTTAACGTGCTTAATTTGTTGTTCCCATTTAAGATGTTTGTCAATATAAATTCCGAGATATTTAATAAAATCTTTTTGTTCAATGTCGTGGATTTTTATATTACCTACACGCTTATTTGGGGAGCTGAGGCAAGGCAGACGCAAGGCAAACTGATGGAATCTATTTGTTAAATACTTCACCTTCTGAAAGCATCATTATGAAGAACTTGCAAAATACAAGCACATTTCAATTTAGGATAAATTAAAACATTTAGTACAACAGAAAATTCTGAAAAACTTTCATTTGAAAGGCTACACTCGGGATTTCATACAGCTGATTAAAAGTTGGTGCCTCAACTACACTTGCTCGATTTCCGAGGAAGTTTAACTGCGCGATGGCAAGCTTTCAAACAGTATCTATATAACTCAAATTTGAGATATAAAAGCGCTTACAAAATCAGACATGCACTAAAAATTTACATTTTTCTCACTCTATCAAATGTAGAAAAACAGACGGTTGTTGTGTTTGTATACCCTGTTGGTCAGTAGATGTCAAATCATGTCAATTTTGCGGTAACACACTGTTCCTTATTTTATTAATTTTGTTGCATGTTATATAAACATCTTTCCTTAAAACTCCGAACGCCGGAACTTGTAATAGATTGTTTGCATCAACAGAAAAATATAGCGGCTTAAAACTGTTGTTCATTCGGTCACGATACGTTCCAAATTTCTTATTTATCAAAGGAGAAAACATTTGTACAACCTGCCTTTCACCTCAAAATTCTAAGTCAACTCAAACGAGCAAAACGTTTCGATATTTTTTCAATCTTTTTTTTTTTTTTTACAGATATTGTGCCTAGTTTGACGACTTTCAAGTCTACTAAGTGCGATATTAGACTTCACCACCTGCGTTAGTCCTCCCAAAAACCTTTCCTTGTTCTTGTATCTTTGATATTATAGCCCAGTCTGCCTTCTTACTTAGCAGTCAAAGTCATGCTATTCTTTTTGTCATCCTGGCCCGCCTAGATTAGCTTTGCTACCTGCGGCACCAAGAAATTGTACATGTAAATTTATGCAAACACCTAATAAAATTGAAAAGTTGATGATGTTACAGCCCACATACGCTGCTAACTCGGCCATTCGTTAAAAGGCTTTCTCCAACGTCAATTTAAATTAGTTAATTCTTCAATTCACTGTGGACGATAAGTAAACGAGGATCAGTAATTGAAACTATATTCAGAGCGCAGCCCAGTTGAAGTCGTTTGATAGCCATGGTTTTCCAAAGACAATATGAAGGTAAATATGATATTTATTTTTTCTCATTTCAAAACGTTATCAGGTTTTTAGTATATATTAAGGTATAGTGTAGAGCAAACGCCGTACCATACAAACTGACAATTGCTCTCTCAATGAACAGCCGCGCTCTTTCAGGCGAATCTCTCTTTGATAAACCTCCAACAGGGATTCATTTTACTCTTACGCTAATGTCTTTTTCGAGGTTTCGCTTGAGTGTTGTACAGTCTACAATAACAAAAAATATAAGAAACTATAGTTTAATCAGACAAGTCAAGCCATCTCGAAAGACAAAAAGCTGTTTGAGTAAACTAAAGTTTGAGTTATCGAGGCTCGATTAAATGTTCTTTAAGTAAGGCATGGGTAAGTGCTTTTCGTTGTACCATCGAGTTAGGGAGAGAAGTTGAGTTAAATCGGGCTTAAGTTATAGAAATTGTATCGAAGTGGAATCACCACGGCCAGAACAATAAAAATATTACACAACGTGTTTCATCTGCTATTGATCTTCTTTCATGGTTTTCGCAAAATTTGTAAAAAAAAAAAAAAACAAAACAAAAAGTTGGTTCTCATTGAATACTGAAATCGTCTTCCGCAGCGTCGCGACATTGCGGCTCTGATTCCATTTCGTTATTTGAATAATATAGACTAAAATGAACCTCTAGGGCTACATTGTAGGAGGTGTTATTATGAGTATATATTATGCCTCTTCGACTTCCCAGATGCATCTTGTACAGCTTAACCGAACACAAATATACCTCAAGAGACTTCTTTTTCAGGTAGGGCATATGGTAAAGCCCTTTTAGCATTCCCTACTGTTTTATGCTATCAACATTTAATGGCGTGATTCGCACCATATTAATCACTAAATAGTCAGTTGTTGGACAATCCTTATGTGTGTTTATCAGCTAAATTTACATAAAACTGTGTGGTGCCCGTGTGTTATCGGCAAATATTTTAAGGATTTAATATATCAGTCTTGTTAAAATTCAGCTTCGATGGGACATAAATATGAAATAAAACTTTGGCGATTAAGCACACAGCTAAGAATTAAAAACCAAAAAGCTGCTACGTGTGTCTTGACTTTTAAGGTTAACAGTGACTATTTGCCATCGAGTTACCTTCCCAGAAAACCAAAACTTTATGGCTGAATATTCTTCTATTTTGTCTGAGACGAAACGCGGCGTTAGACTAGCCACGAACATTTCACAAGTATTTGAAAATTACGAACGGCGTAGTTATCAGCGAAATTGGATGGTGATATAGACGCACTGTGTCAGTTAATATTTCGATCGTGATCAGTTTGCATGATGAACAAACATAATTTTTCTGGCAAAAAAAGAAATCCGCAACCGTCCTATGAAGAGATCACGGGGCACCTGATATATATTGTTAAGTCAAAGTGCACTTTGTTCGTAACGGACGCGTTGAAGATTTCACTTAACTTGGTATTTGGTTTTGTATTACTCTTCCGATGAATATGCGGGCAAGACTCCATATAAGGCAATAACTTTGTTAACCATGCAAGAATTCGAAGTATAAGTCTGGTTGTATACGAGCAAGTTTTTACTTTGACAAGTCTTCTTCATGCTTTACACACTCCGGAACAAGTCAAAATTCTCAAAAAACAAAACAAAACAAAACAAACAAAAAAAAAAAAACAAAAACAAAAAAACAAAACATAACTCGTCAAGGAAAACTTGCTCATGTACAACCAACCCAAAACGTGTAATTGGTGTTGTAAAACGCTGGTATACAGTCGTTTCAACTAACGTTGTCGGTTCAAAGCATGAAGCTAAAGGACAAGACCGAAAGTTTATGTGGGATTTTTATGAATAAATTCATCAAAATCAGTCATGCCTGAAGAAAACAATAGGTTGTAATTAGCAGTACAATGACCTGCACGTGCAGGGATGATTTTAATGAAATTATTCATAAAAAATAATCCCACAAAACATTGCGGTCTTGTCTTTTAACTTTATTTTGATCCGACAACGTTAATTGAAATAGCTGTATATGCGCAAGCCAAGTAAACAAAAATTTGGGTTTAGCTCATGATTGGAAAATAATTGCACATTTGCTCCGAGATCTCAAACTAATCAGTAACGGCTAAACGCAACTGAACTGTGTTTCGCTAAAGAATGGCGGTGATATAACGAGAGCCCTGATTGGTTAGAGAAGCTCTTAGACATTAGAAAATAACCTTCACTGAAGACACTTAACATGCACCGTATTTGCTTGAAAGCCACGTTTGTTTAATTTTAAAGAAACGCATTGCAGTTTCCTAAAGGACACAGAAAACACTATTATTACAAATGGGTCCTCACTGGCTTTTGCAGAACTCAAAACAGAAGTAGAAACGTTTTCCTGCGACTCACAGTTTCTTGTTCTCTTTGACGTATGCTCATCTTTCTATTGAACAATTAGACGGAAAACTCCACTTTTCTATCGACCAATAGTTCTCTCCGAGCCAACTTTGCGGTAGAAACCGAGAGCAAATCGTCTGATTGTTTCAGCAAAACCCAAGACCGATCTATTCAACGAAAATATTCGGGGAAAAAAGTGGTTTAGTTCTAGCCATTTTGGTCTACGAGTTCGGCAATTTTCCTCGCATGCGCTCTCAAGACAGTTTTATACGATTAGATCACCCTTGCATAGGCCATCATATTGCGGGTTTACTGAATAAACAGTCACCAGGTTATACTTAACTCTCTAAAATGACATTATTTTGTATTTGTTACATGTTACATGTTCACACACTCATTACGTCACGATACATAGTTTCCTTAATTTTTCCGTAATTTGTAACTGCTTTGAGTTCACATCTCCTAATACAAACACCATCGTGTTTGTACAAAGATACGTAAATACTCAGGGTTTCCAGTCCTTATCAATGACTATTTGGTCTGTCTTAGAGGTCGTGCTGAGCTTTGTGGATCGCTGCGATTAAATCCGACTTAGTACAGCGAGCACTCTGGCGTTAAACGGCAATGCGCCTCCTGGTTTTACTTGTCATGTCTCTGGCGTGCTGTACTCAATTATAAGTACATCTAGATCGGTTTTCAGTTGAGTGGACCAAAGTAATTACTCTGGCCGATCACAATAAACGTAAACAGCGCATTGAACCAATCAGAATTCGAAGCAACATGAAATATATGTAACCGGCGCCAAGCGAGGGAAAATGCTTGCAGGCGAGTGACGATTGGTTTAAATTTGCATCTTATTGGTCCAGAAAGTGGCGCGAATTTTGCTGGCCAGTCGCAGGACGTAGTAAAGTAAAACCAAAGCAAACACGAATTACTCTCGACACTCAATTGAAAACTGTTATAATACACTTTGTTTTGCATTTACTGAATTGAATTTGACGTCGGAACTTTACTTTACTACGTACTGCGACTGGCCAGCAAAATTATTATTATTATTATTTATTCGCGCCACTTTCTGGATCAATAAGATGCAAATTTAAACCAATCGTCACTCGGAAATCAAGTAGCCCTGCAGTAGTGTAACATTTTAGAGACAGCTTGACATGGCAGTAACATGACGTTTGAAATAGGATCACTTATTGATTTGTTATCTAAAGGAATCAATAACAATGAAATTTCTGGTTTCTTTGCCTTCACAAGTAGAATCGTAGATTTTTTGCTCGGCTTTAGACCAATGATTTTTAGTAGAGATGCCTACTTATCTGATTTGTCATCTAAAAAAATCACCAACGATAAAAATAGTTGGCTCTCTGTCAACACAAAAAGAGTTGTAAGTGTTTTTTCTATACTTTAGATCAATGTTTTAGTAGGAATTTCTGCAATTAAATTAGAGTATTAAGTTTAAACAGTTTTTAGATAAGTAAGTAATTGTAATATCAGCTCAAGATATCATTTTACCACTAGAAGATAAAGTCAATGTTCATAATTACATTTGAATTCGAGATATAGAAAGAGCAAATAACTAAACAAGTCAAACATGTTAAGGGTTCTTTTAGGCCAGTAACTGAATAAGCTGAAGAACTTGTTCAGGCAGACTTTGTAGTTCAGGGTACAGATCATATTCAGCATCAGACTCGTCATATGAGTCAGAATCAGAGACCAAAGGGACATCATAATCTTCATCCTCAGGTAGCGAAATTGTAAGCTGTTCCATTAGAGACGCGAGCTCTGTCATAGAGGGTGTGCTCTGCAATAACTCCTGGTCCGTTTCCATTGACTCTGCAGCTTGCTCCGCAGTAAAAGGTGTGACCGGCAATGGTCGCTTGGCATCCATAACGTCTCCTATCACATTGTGTCTTGTAGTTGATTCTTTGCCTGGAAATTGCAACGGTAGGTTTTCATTCAATAGCCCTTCGAATGGAATCGCTATTTCCTTTTCTGGCTCTTGATTTGCAGCTTTAAAAAGCTCTGGTTGTCCAACGAATCGTGCGTTATGGCGCAGTTCTACGCCCTGCAATTTTCGCTGCCTTAAGATAGTACGCGTACGTGAATGAGGTCCGTTTTGGGATGCCCTTTCCTTGGTAATTTTTCTCAACCGTGTGAGCACTGAAGTCTCGCGGCGATGTTGAACTGCAACTGGTTCCTTCCGTGGTTTCTTTGCTTGAAATTCTGACACTGATATTTGATTGGAACAGCCAACGCTCGCGGGTTTGTCTCTTTTCTTTTCTTTCTTAGCAGTGGATGATCTCCCGATTTCTTGAGGGGCCTCGGCTTTCTTATCTGCGCTCACTTCGTTGGAATAGCCAAAGATTAAAGCTTTGCTTCTTTTCTGTCCATTGTTGACATCGAAGGATGAATGCTTAATTTCTTGGGAAGCTGCGTCCTTATCTACGTTAATTTGATTGGAACAGGTAATACTCGCAGGTTTGCTTCCTTTCTTCCTTTTGGTAACTGCGGAAGAGCGCTCGATTTCTTGATTGTCGACAGCTTTCTTACCTACGCCGATATAATGGGAGCAGCCAACGTTATCAGTTTTGGTGCTATTCTTCTCTTTGTTAACCTTAAAGGAAGCGCTCTCACTTTCTTGAGATGACAATTTCTTCGTATGATCACCACCGACCTTGGTTATACAGCCAACACTCGCAGCTTTACTTCGTTTCTTTCTCTTTTCAACGCGCAAGGAAGAGCGCCCACTCTCTTGATGGATGTTTACGTTACCTGTCTTATCTGCGCTATTTTGAGGCAGTACCGTCACTTGAGAGCTTGGGACACTTGTTCCTTCATGCAAATTTTCTTCTAAACTTACATTTGCGGCTTGACTGGAAACTTGGCGTGTTGCGTGCAGTGGATAACTGTGATCTCGGCTTCCATTTGCAGCTTGAAGTTGGTCATCGCCCTTTGCGTTACCATTGGTTACTGGATAAACAGAAGCATCAATCTTGGTGTTGTTATAATTTTTATAGTCTATACTAGTGAGAGGACGTTTACCAGTAATCCCAGAAGAAATTTGCAAAGAAGTGTAGGGTCTTTGACGAATGAGGTTTCTTAAGAAAAAATTTCCAATCAATGGACGTTTCGCTGTGGAAGTCGTTCCATTTTCACTGCAGTTTCTGGTTGTAGTACTAGCTTTCTTCCTGTTTTCTGTCTTGGGCCTGAGGTTGTTCGTCTCATGACGACGATCGTGTACATCCTCACCTTTAATGAAGGCCGCAAATAATCCCCCTTCATCCCAGACGGGTCTCCTGTTTTCTCCGTAAATTTCATTGAACAAATCCAACTCGCGCTGAACGCGAGTACACAGTTTCTTCACAACACACAGGAGTGTTATCACAACACAAATCACTGCTGTGACAACAGAAATCACGGCACACGGAATCAATAAAGCCGTAATAATTGCACAGTTGAGTATGATAGACCTTTCATCGTCCATCTTTGCATGCTTCTGTACTTGACTTTCTGAACAGACTTTTTTTTATCTCGTTTATGACGATATTCTATTTTGTCTGTTTCGTCATACTTTACAGCTCGCGCATGAATTCGTACGCGCGCGCTATTTGGTAAACACTGTGCAATCAAATTGTGCACCGTTTTTTCCTGTAGAGAGATTTAGAATCGCGTTTACTGCAAACGACAAATGTGAGATTCACGTTTATGTTTACTTGAAAAACTTAGTACATAGATGAGAATAGTACAAAATAATTCTGGCCTTTCATGCTAATGCAAAACTACTCAATTTTACTGAGAAACCTAAAACAGCGAGTGGCAAATGAAGGATAAACATGGTCACGTGGTCATTTTTACCGTTTGCCGTAAACGTTATTCTAATATCTCTCTAATATTTTAAGGTCTACTGTCAAGGGAAGTGATCCTGTAACAGTCGAATCCGTTCAATTTAGACTTCTTTTTAGTCGCAGAAAGATATCAGTTGTGTGCATGTCGTGCAAGACCAAAAACTACGCATAAATAATTGTACATACTATAACAGTGGACTGGGGCACTGACACGGTGATTTTGCTGTATTTTGGTCAAAAAAAAGCTCAGATATTTGACGAAAAACCTATTTGCTAACATGAAATTTTTCTTAGAACACCGGGAAGGAAATATTAAGGGATTTCTCTAAGGAAGAACAAACTAAACTTAGTTTTTAGCGACTTCTCGAAAATACACAAGAAGAACTTAAAAAATTGGTCAATTTTTTCAAGTTGGAAACCATTTCTATCCTAGGCATCTACAGTCAAACATATCTAAAACTAGTTTCTCTTCTCCACTAGTAGGATGATTGTTAACAAAACTCGACTATTATTTTAACGATTCTATCAACTGAAGTATGCTTTTTGACCATTCAAAGTAACACTAAAATAGGTGACACTACCCCGTTTATAAAGTAAAATAATTAAAATGTTTTTTCCAGCAATCCACATCACCACATCAAAAGGAATTAGTTTTTTGATGTTACGAAAGTTCAAAGTGACCTTTCCCTAAGGAAAACACTAGTTTTTCTTTGCTATTTAATCCAAAATTGCGTTGTGCCTCCGTCTAATTAGTCGGCTATCGCCGAAAATTCAACATTGTCCACCTTCTAAGAGGTGAAAATGCCTTTGCTAATTTTTCTGTCGCACAAATCACTAAAATTTGCGAAGACGCTGTTCCTAAAACTTGACTGTTACTGAAAGATCTTATTCACTGTTTTCTGTGGTTATTCGGCCATTTTGTTAAGCATCAACGAACCTTGTACGAGGTTTGACGATTAGCTGAAATTGGCTTCAAATTTATTCTAGTATTTCCCAGGAAAATTTATAAACTTGAAACTTGTCTTTAGGACTGTTAAGTGCGAGATTAGAATTAGCTCAATTCAGAGTGTGACGTATAGATACTTTAGCTTTCTTGTTAATTTAAAACGGTTCCAAAATAATCTTGAATTTTTAAGTAAATGTTGCGTCAAACTAATGTCACAACAGAAACGAGATGTTCAGTAATGAAAACACTAACCTGAAGACAAAACCTTCTATCTGATAAGAAATGGTTTTATTGATTATTTTACAATGAACAGTGTAAATCTCGCATTGTGATTGGTGGAGCGGAATTTGTGATTCGAGTATAGACTAGACGCACGATTGACGATTGACGTCATGGAGTGGTGTGACAGGTGCACGACCCCTGGTGCAAGTGATCAAAGTCTAGAGTCCAGCCAGAGTGACTGGTCAACAAAGTTTTGCAAACTATTTTTGCGAGTAGCAGACAAACATAGGCAAATTTTCGCAAGAAAGGAAAACTGTCCGACGAAAAATTGGATAAAGACCGTTGAGAGTAACCTCAACCAGGTTAAAAAAAAAAAATTAGAACTTTGTTGTGACGTGAAAAGGAAGGAAATATTTGCCCAAATTTGTCGCCGATAGAAATCCGGAAATGGCGAGTATAAATCGATCACAAATCACAGTGAAGCAACTGACATGCTGCAATATTTTGGGGGCAAGAAATTCCTACTGCAATAAAGGTTAGTTTTGAAAATATTGTTGGTGAAATTCTTTCGGATTATACTCTAATAGACCATTTCCGAGTTTCTGTGAAACTCATTATGAAAGTGAGGCTAAGTGCAAAGTTTTTATTATGAAAATTAGTTTCATTCATATGCAAACAAAACTAATTTTCATATGAAAAGGTTTTGCACTTAGCCCCGCTTTCATAATGAGGTTCACAGCAACTCGGAAATGGCCTATTTAGAGGATTACCACTGCGTATGTGTATAAATGGTGTTAAAGTGTCCTTGAAAGTTTTTGAGTCGACTCAGTCAACGTGATGCTCGCTCACAAAATGTGGTCAAAAGTCTTGATTATTGTATAAAACAAATAGATTACATTTTGCCGTGGGTCTGTTCTCTGATAAGATACAGAGGACGTCAAAACGTGGTGAGAATATCAGTCACGTACTTCTTTGTTCCCACCACGTTTTGACGTCATCTGTGCGATATCAGAGTACAATTTTTCAATTCAATCTCAAATCAATTTTTATTTTTCACACGTACAACGAGATTCAGTACAATACATAAAAAGCAATAAACATTTATATTACAAAGGAGGATTAAAAAGTATTAGAATAAATTTGTTTGGTTTAGTGTGAGCAGTGCCCAAAGGAGCATGCTGCTTTCGAGTTGGGCACTGCTTACGATGGAAGAGAAAATTATTTCAGTGGAAGAGAAAATTATTTGTAAAGGTTTGAAAAAGAAAAAGAAAAAGAAAAAGAGCGTGGTTAGCGAACGGATGACGGTGAAGAACTCTACATTACTTATGGTTTATAAGCAAATTTTTCCTTTATTTGGTTTTAAACGAAGAAGCAGAGTTTGATTGCTTAATGTTACAGTCTATTGTTTCCCATATTTGTGATGCTGCGAATTGAAAAGTGTGTTTACCGTAGTTAGTACGTATTTTTGGTCTGCTAAAATTTTGTCGAGATGAAAATCGGGTATTGTACGAGTGCCGAGAGGATGCTGTGGAAATAGAGTTTGCAAAAACAGGACATATGCATATTTGATCATTTATTATTTTGAACGTGAAAATGGCAACCTTGAGTTTGAATGCATTGTCAATGGATAGAATTCCCAGTAGATTGAAGTCAACAGTGGCATTTTCTCTTTTGTGAGCAAAGAATATATTTTTTACACATTTGTTTTGGGCCGTGCGAATTTTGTTGAGATGGGTGGTGTAGGTGTTGCCCCAGCTCATTACACCATAGTTGATGTAAGGATAAATTAGTGTATAATAGAGTTGTTTCAGAGTATTCAGGTCGACATAAAACTTTAATTTATTGATAATTCCAGTATTTTTTTGATATTTTACTTTTAACGTGCTTAATTTGTTGTTGCCATTCAAGATGTTTGTCAATATAAATTCCGATATATTTAATAAAATCTTTTTGTTCAATGTCGTGGATTTTTATATTACCTACACGCTAAATTGGGGAGCTGAGGCAAGGCAGACGCAAGGCAAAATGGAATCTATTTGTTAAATACTTCACCTTCTGAAAGCACCATTATTAAGAACTTGCAAAATACACGTACATTTCAGTTTAGGATAAATTAAAACATTTAGTACAACAGAAAATTCTGAAAAGCTTTCATTTGAAAAACCACACTTGAGGATTTCATACAGCTGATTAAAAGTTGGTGCCTCAACTACACTCGCTCGATTTCCGAGGAGGTTTAACTGCGCGATGGCAAGCTTTCAAACAGTATCTATATAACTCAAATTTGAGATATAAAAGCGTTTACATAATCAGACATGCACTAAAAATTTACATTTTTCTTATTCTATCAAATGTAGAAAAACAGACGGTTGTTGTGTTTGTATACCCTATTGGTCAGTAGATGTCAAATCATGTCAATTTTGCGGTAACACACTGTTCCTTATTTTATTGATTTTGTTGCATGTTATATAAACATCTTTCCCTCAAACTCCGAACGCCGGAACTTGTAATAGATTGTTTGCATCAACAGAAAAATATAGCGGCTTAAAACTGTTGTTCATTCGGTCACGATACGTTCCAAATTTCTTATTTATCAAAGAAGAAAACATTTGTACAACCTGCCTTTCACCTCAAAATTCGAGGTCAACACAAGCGAGCAAAAAGTTTCGATATTTTCTTAATCTTTTTATTTTTTACAGATATTGTGCGTTGTTTGAAGACTGTCAAGTCTACTAAGTGCGATATTAGACTTCACCACCTGCGTTAGTCCTCCCAAAAACCTTTCCTTATTCTTGTATCTTTGATATTATATCTCAGTCTGCCTTCTTACTTAGCAGTTTAAGTCATTCTATTCTTTTTGTCATCCTGGCCCGCCTAGATTAGCTTTGCTACCTGCGGCGCCAAGAAATTGTACATGTAAATTTATGCAAACACCTAATAAAGTTGAAAAGTTGATGATGTTACAGCCCACATACGCTGCTAACTCGGCCATTCGTTAAAAGGTTTCCTCCAAGGTCAATTTAAATTAGTTAATTCTTCAATTCACTGTTGACGATAAGTAAACGAGGATCAGTAATTGAAACTATATTCAGAGCGCAGCCCAGTTGAAGTCGTTTGATAGCCATGGTTTTCCAAAGACAATTTGAAGGTAAATATGATATTTATTTTTTCTCATTTCAAAACGTTATCAGGTTTTTAGTATATATTAAGGTATAGTGTACAGCAAACGCCGTAGCGTACAAACTGACAATTGTTCTCTCAACGAACAACTGCGCTCTTTCAAGCAAATCTCTCTTTTCTAGACCTCCAACAAGGGTTGATTTTCCTCTTTCGCTCATGTCTTTTTCGAGGTTTCGCTTGAGTGTTGTACAGTCTACAATAACAAAAAATATAAGAAACAATAGTTTAATCAGACAAGTCAAGCCATCTCGAAAGACAAAAAGCTGTTTGAGTAAGCTAAAGTTTGAGTTATCGAGGCTCGATTAAATGTTCTTTAAGCAAGGCATGGGTAAGTGCTTTTCGTTGTACTTTCGAGTTAGGGAGAGAAGTTGAGTTAAATCGGGCTTAAGTTATAGAAATTGTATCGAAGTGGAATCACCACGGCCAGAACAATTAAAATATCACACAACGTGTTTCATCTGCTATTGATCTTCTTTCATGGTTTTCGCAAAATTTGTAAAAAAAAAAAACAAAACAGACAAAAAGTTGGTTCTCATTGAATACTGAAATCGTCTTCCGCAGCGTCGCGACATTGCGGCTCTGATTCCATTTCGTTATTTGAATAATATAGACTAAAATGAACCTCTAGGGCTACATTGTAGGAGGTGTTATTATGAGTATATATTATGCCTCTTCGACTTCCCAGATGCATCTTGTACAGCTTAACCGAACACAAATATACCTCAAGAGAGTTCTCTTTTAGTTAGGGCATACGGTAAAGCCCTTTTAGCATTCCCTACTGTTTTATGCTATCAACATTTAATGGCGTGATTCGCACCATAGTAATCACTAAATAGTCAGTTATTGGACAATCCTTTTGTGTGTTTATCAGCTAAATTTACATAAAACTGTGTGGTGCCCGTGTGTTATCGGCAAATATTTTAAGGATCTAATATATCAGTCTTGTTAAAATTCAGCTTCGATGGGACATAAATATGAAATAAAACTTTGGCGATTAAGCACACAGGTAAGAATTAAAAACCAAAAAGCTGCTACGTGTGTCTTGACTTTTAAGGTTAACAGTGACTATTTGCCATCGAGTTACCTTCCCAGAAAACCAAAACTTTATGGCTGAATATTCTTCTATTTTGTCTGAGACGAAACGCGGCGTTAGACTAGCCACGAACATTTCACAAGTATTTGAAAATTGCGAACGGCATAGTTATCAGCGAAATTGGATGGTGATATAGACGCACTGTGTCAGTTAACATTTCGATCGTGATCAGTTTGGATGATGAACAAACATAATTTTTCTGGCAAAAAAAGAAATCCGCAACCGTGCTATGAAGAGATCACGGGGCACCTGATATATATATATATATATTGTTAAGTCAAAGTGCACTTTGTTCGTAACGGACTCTCTGTTCGATGCGTTGAAGATTTCATTTAACTTGGTATTTGGTTTTGTATCACTCTTCCGATGAATATGCGGGCAAGACTCCATATAAGGCAATAACTTTGTTAACCATGCAAGAATTCGAAGTATAAGTCTGGTTGTATACGAGCAAGTTTTTACTTTGACAAGTTTTCTTCATGCTTTACACACTCCGGAACAAGTCAAAATTCTCAAAAAACAAAACAAAACAAAACAAAACAAAACAAAAAAAACAAACAAACAAAAAACGAAACAAAACTCGTCAAGGAAAACTTGCTCATGTACAACCAACCCAAAACGTGTAATTGGTGATGTAAAACGCTGGTATACAGTCGTTTCAACTAAACTACCTCGATTTCAGAGAATAATTGTTGATTATACTTGCACTCTGTGCTACGTTTCTATTATTCGCCACTTAAAGTATGGTGTATTACTATTTTTGTTGTTGTTGTTACCTTGCTGATTTATAGCGATTTTTTCCAGTCTTCTTGAACTGAAGAGTGACGCTGATTCTTCCCAGGCCCCAACGCATTTCGCGGAAAGAATGGACGCTAAACGTATCTCCCTTCTTTTCTGCGATGCCTGAGAACGAGGCAGAGGGTGACGTATAGATACTTTAGCTTTCCTGAGTATGCCTGCGTCACTTTCTAGAATAATCATCATTCTCATTCATTCACCAGGCTGGAAATATACCATCACATTTCTTTAATATACCATACGTTCGACATTCAAATCCTAGCAGTATGCAGGATGTTTGTCCCATGAACCTAGTTTAATGGCCTTAGCTCCCACGAGTCTCCTGTAGCTCAGTGGTAGAGCATCCGAACTAGTCTTGGGAAGGTCTTTGGTTCGACTCCTGATAGGAGCACTCGGATTTCATTTTTCCGAGTATGCCTGCGTCACTTTCTAGAATAATCATCATTCTCATTCATTCACCAGGCTGGAAATATACCATCACATTTCTTTAATTTAGCTTTTCTGTTAAATTTAAAGTGGTTCCAAAATAATCTTGACTTTCTAAGTAAATGTTCCGTCAAACTAATGTCACAACAGAAACGAGATGTTCAGTAATGAAAGCACTAACCTGAAGACAAAACCTTCCTCCTGATAAGAAATGGTTTTATTGATTAATACTTCACCTTCTAAAAGCACCATTATTAAGAACTTACAAAATACACGTACATTTCAGTTTAGGATAAGTTTAAAACATTTACCATAACAGAAAATTCTGAAAAGCTTTCATTTGAAAGGCCACACTTGAGGATTTCATACACCTGATTAAAAGTTGGTGCCTCAACTACACTTGCTCGAGTTGCTTTCAAACAGTATCTACATAACTCAAATTTGAGATATAAAAGCGTTCACAAAATCAGACCAGCATTAAATGTTTACATTTTCACACTCTTCCAAATGGAGAAAAAGAGACTGTTGTTGTGTTTGTATACCCCGCTGGCCAGTAGAAGTGTCAATTTTCCCGTGACACACGCATTTTATTGGTCATGTTTGTTCCATGTTATATAAATATCTTTCCTTCAAACTCCGAACGGCGGAACTTGTAGTAGATTGTTTGCATTAACAGAAAAGTATAGCTTAAAACTGTCGTTCATTCGGTCACGATATATTCCAAATTTCTTATTTATCGAAGAAGAAAAGATTTGTACAACCTGTCTTTCACCTTAAAATTCTAAGTCAGCACAAACGAGCAAAACGTTTCGATATTTTTTTTCACTGAATTTTTTTTACAGATATTGTGCGTTGTTTGATGACTGCCAAGACTAAGTGCGATATTAGACTTCACCAGGTGCCCACATAGGCTGCTTCCTTGGCCATTCGTTAAAAGGTTTTCTCCAACGTTAGTTTTAATTAGTTAATTCTTCAATTCACTGTGGACGATAAGTAAACGAGGATCAGTAATTGAAACTATATTCAGAGCGCAGCCCAGTTGAAGTCGTTTGATAGCCATGGTTTTCCAAAGACAATTTAAAGGTAAATATGATATTTATTTTTTCTCATTTCAAAACGTTATCAGGTTTTTAGTATATATTAAGGTATAGTGTACAGCAAACGCCGTAGCGTACAAACTGACAATTGTTCTCTCAACGAACAACTGCGCTCTTTCAAGCAAATCTCTCTTTGCTAGACCTCCAACAAGGGTTAATTTTACTCTTTCGCTTGTGTCTTTTTCGAGGTTTCGCTTGAGTGTTGTACAGTCTACAATATCAAAAAACACAAGAAACTACAGTTCAATCAGACAAGTCAAGCCATCTCGAAAAACAAAAAAGCTGTTTGAGTAAACTAAACTTTGAGTCATCGAGGCTCTATTTAAAAATGTTCTTTAAGTAAGGCATGGGTAATTGCTTTTTGCTGAGCCATCGAGTTAGGTAGAGAAGTTGAGTTCAATCGGACTTAAGTTATAGAAATTTTATCGCGGTGGAATCACCACGGCTAGAACAATAAAAATATCACATAACGTACTAGTATTACATCTGTTATTGATCTTCTTTCATGGTTTTCGCTAAATTTGTAGAAAAAAAGTTCTTCTCATTGGATACTGAACAGCGTCACGACATTGCGGCTCTGATTCCATTTTCGTTATTTGAATAATATAGACTAAAATGAACCTCTAGGGCTACATTGTAGGAGGTGTTATTATGAGTATTTATTATATGGCTGGCTCCACGAGCGGGCAAGATGAGTCAAATCCTTCGCTGTGATTGGCTACCCGAGCGGGCAAGATGGAGCTATCTTGCGCGCTCGGGATTACCCGTTGCCCGTCCACTTGGCATCGAAAGTTTAATCCCGAGGAACAATGCAATCTTTTCTTCGATTTTCTCCTTGTTCTGGCGGAAAATGCTTACTAAAATGTTCGGTAAACCGTGTCAACATTTACCTGAAGGAAAGGAAAGAGAATAGAATCATCCTGGTGTAGTGAAGATTTTGTTTCAGCTACAATGAATGCGAGTTGAATCGGTGAGTTGCTCTGTGTGTAGAGATTAATTTTGTAAAAGTTATTGTCTCAAGTCGAGTACTTAATTGATTAGTTCTCTAGATTTGCAATGACTGTATTTAAATCATAGCGTAGTGAAAGTTGCGTTAAGTGTCTAGAGCGGTTCAGAAGAGTGTTTTTCTCAAGTTCGCCGCGACTTGCTTGTTGTAAACAACAAAATCTTATCAAAGTTTCGCCCAGTTTTTTGAGTCACCCGCTCTATTTTTCGGCTAATGTTTGCATATAATTTCAAAATGTATTGTTTCATTCAAGAACTATTGATTGGAGGCCGAAAACTGTGTAAAAATGTTTATTATTTACGCCACCGCGCGATCGGCTGAAAATGGCGAGTATGCCGGATTCTATTAAAATCTTCCCGCACTTGCGAAAATCTAAATTTTTCGTACTCAATAATCGTATACTCCCTTTAAGCCATTATAAAGTTAGAGCCTTAAGATTTATTTAGGATTCCTTGTTTTCCATGATTACATGCTAATCCAAAAATGCACTGAAAATGAATCTTACACCGGCCGGCTATGAAGAATTTCTTTCCGAGCAGAACAGTTTCTTGTTCCGTTTTGTTTTGTTGTTGTAGTTTTAACTTGAAGATAAAGCCATATAATAAATCCTTTATTGACCAAGCTTGTTCGGTCAAGATGGCTGGATATTGGCCTCGTTCTTTTTTTGCGTTTTTATGGACCTCGACTTCGTCTCGGTCCATAAAAACGCAAAAAAAGAACTTGGCCAATATCCAGCCATCTTGACCTCACGCTTGTTCAATAACGCATATATATTATACCACTTCGACTGTCCAGATGCTTGCATCTTGTACAGCTTAACCGAACACAAAATATACCACAAGAGTTAGGGCATACGGTAAAGCCCGGCCTTTTTAATAGCATTCCCTACTGTTTCATGCTATCAACCATAATGATCACTAAGTAGTCAGTTATTGGAAAATCCTTATTAAAAAACTGAAGGCAAACCCGATACGATGACTCAAAAGGTGAGTATTTCACAATGGAGATCATGTTATGTTTCGTGACAATATTTTGTTATGAAATGGACTTTATACAGGCAGGTACGGCCAAAGGTTTAGCACTGTGTCAACGAAATAATAGAATAGCGTTCCCTACCAGGGTGTCCGTTACAAGTTACCTGGCGGCAAGTGTGTTAATACGAGAGTTCGGTTCATTATTAATGCGACAAGGTCTTACTTCAATTTGCGATGAGGGTGTAGTGCGAAATACGAAAAGCGTTGTCGCTTTTTTTTGCGAATTATCAAAATTTGTCACTCACTAAATAAAGTTCGACCCCAATGATGCCGTAACAAAAATGTAGGCACCATGAGTACATGTATTTTAGTACGCTTTAATTTGTGTTTTACTAGGTTTCTTTTCATTGTATATAATTACGTACACATAAACAAATGAAAATAAACGATAAAAACGAACGTTTCGGTATCGTCATGACGCCATTATCAAGTTCGCAGTAATTCAGAAAAGTCGATTGTTTAGTTTACGAAATGTTGCTAATTAGAGAGTTAACACCATCTCTCAATGTCCAATCGGACTCAATTCAACTATTTGCGTGACATTACATATTCAAATATTGTCAATTTTGGTGAACTATTTCTGACATTAACTTTATTTCAATTACTCCGAACTTGATAATGGCGTCATGACGCGCGCCACCGAAACGTTGTTCGTTTTTATCGTTTATTTTCGGCACTTGCCTATGTATATCTAAACCTTTACTTATCATAATTATTTAGTCGTTATAAAGTGATTTTTACACAACCCTACCAGCGCGCTATGCTGATTTTTAAATCGTGTTGAAATAAAGCATTTACTTACTAACTTGTTTACTTGCTCACTGCTCCGTTTATTACGAATTGCGAAAACATGTTATTACAACTTGGGATTAGTGCGCTATTACCAAGTGCGACCAGCGTTATTAAAATCTGCGAGAGTGCGATAGCTCGAAGTAATACCGTGTAGCATGAAAATTTTGCGGGTTCTAATTTTTGCCGATTTTGCCGATTGACCCCGATCCGCAAAAATTAGTTCCCGCAGAAATAAACACCGGCAAAATAAAACGCCGCAAATATTAACTCCCTTCAGCCAAATTAAAAACTCCACTTTTAATAGATCTGCGCCACTGAGGCGATATACTTTGGACTTAAACAGACCAACCATGATCTAGTGGCGCTTCTGCGGCGGCCTGCACAGAAGTTATTTCAACTCTTGAAACTTCAACTGAACAAGAGTGTTATTATCATCGGCTGAGTCTGCCTCATTGCGTTACGATAGGGCAAAGTTTTGCATTTTAGCAGGCCGCTCCCAGTTAGGTCTCAAAGTTTTATACACTGTACTTGCTACATCTTTCACTCGAAAGCCCCTCTGTATGCCTAGAAAGGTTTCAGCTACGGTAATTCAAACATTCATACTGCTTTCTTATAAAATAATATAGTGTTTGGTTGTTCATAGTACACTGATAGTAGGCCAGGTAGGCTTTTTGTTTTGTTTTGTTGTTGTTCAGTCCCTTTACGACGTAAGGTATTACAGTGATATGTCTCTAATTCTGATGTAAGTAGAGTGAACTGTGACTCAACATACCGTACAATAACAGTTAAAAACATTAAGGTTTCTTCCACTTAAATGCTCTGCTGCTTGAACAGATCATCGCAAAAATTAGTTCCTAGCAAAAATTTTAGTCATCTCGAACCGCAAATATTTGTTCCCGCAAACTGACAAAAACTCACCAATCCGCAAAATAAAACTCCCGCAAAATGTTGTAGCAAGAAGCAAATTTTTGCAATTTATGGCAACTTGGTTTGTTAAAATTTGGGACATCTTGTAATTTTAACTTGCGATGCTTGCATTGTTACGCGCTTTTAAATGGTTCTTATATAGCACGAATTACATGCGAAAAACCTTGTTAATTAGAAGTAGCGAAGGTTCGGCTTATTACAAATTTCGACAACATATTATTACAACTTGCGATAAGTGCGTTATTACGGAATGAGGCAAGCGTTGTTAGGAGAAGCGACAGTTCGGTTTATTACAAATTGCGATAACATATTCAGTTACAACTTGCGATAAGTGCGTTATTACGGAATGAGACAAGCGTTGTTAGGAGTAGCGACAGTTAGGCTTATTACAAATTGCGAATGCCTGTTATCATAACTTGCGATAAGTGTGTTATTGTGAAATGCGACAAGCGTTGTTAGGAGTGGCGACAGTTCGGTTTATTACAAATTGCGACAACATGTTATTACAACTTGCGATAAGTGTGTTATTACGGAATGCGACGAGCGTTGTTAGGAGTAGCAAAAGTTCGGTTTATTACAAATTGCGAATGCCTGTTATCACAACTTGCGATAAGTGTGTTATTACAGAATGCGACGAGCGTTGTTAGGAGTAGCAACAGTTCGGTTTATTACAAATTGCGAATGCCTGTTATCACAACTTGCGATAAGTGTGTTATTACAGAATGCGACGAGCGTTGTTAGGAGTAGCAACAGTTCAGTTTATTACAAATTGCGATAAGTGCGTCATTCATGACGGAATGCGACAAGCGTTGTTAGAACTAGCGACAGTTCGGTTGGTTACAATGATTGTAAGATCCTGTTATTACAACTTGCGATTAGTGCGTTATTACGGAATGAGGAAGCCTTGGGTGGCATTAAGCTTTGAATTGGCAATCGTCTACCTTCAGTGTTCCGATAGTTGTGCGTCAGCTAACACAAAAATATTAACATAGCATTTTCTGAGTAAATGTAACCATATTTTTTTTTGTGTAGCGAATTGTATGGTCACGATTTTCCTGAAACTTGCAGCTCTAAGGCTCATTTGATGAAGATAGGAAAAAATCTGCCGTCAGGTTCCAAAATTATGCGGTAATTGTTTGTAAAAAATAAGGTTTTAAAAGTAACCTGATATTCAAACATTTTTACACTTACAAAAAACTGAAAAAAGCATTGTCGTAAAATTTAGACAGTTTCTATTTAGAATGCTAAAAAAACAAAGAAATCGGTGAAATCTTTCTTCCGGTTTATTATAAATTGCGACGATATGTTGTTGCGATGTGTGACAAGTGCGTTATTACAAAATGCGGCAAGCGTTGTTTTAATATTAACAGACCAGTTTTCATGCATGGAAGCGTGTGGGTGTCTTTTTCATAAAAATAGAATTTCCATGGTATAATACACGACCAAAATGTCGGCTGTAGATACCATATCCTCCACATCCCGCGAAAATATTCATGATGATCAGTGTATGACCCTGGCGTATTTTTGCGGCCTTATGCCCCACGAAGAGCATAACTGAGTGAGTGGCGTGAAACGGCCAATTTGTCTACATACTCAATTTCTTAGAGTTTCTAAGTGAATAAGCTGTTTTACAATGCATCAAAAGTCTTTCGCGCTTCACTTGTCACAAAAGACACACTAAAGTGAATGTCTTCCTACTAAAACAAACCAATATTAAAATATTTAACAGTCCAACCTACGGAAAAACATGGCGGCTGTACATTTTACCACAATGCCTTGCAAATCTGACACAGTCAACAGGCACACAAGAAAGCCATATTTTTGCAAAATTCGTCCCTTTACTAACAACACTGTGATTGCTGGGTTTGAATTTTTTAGAACTTTTCTGTGCGTTTGCGTGAACCTTTTCCGGGTTTTCGTATGTTAGGAATTATTGTGTAAATGTACCAGTCGCCTTCTTTTCCGGTACAGTGGATTATCCAGCGAACTCGTCCGAAACATCAGCCGATACTTACCGGGCTTCGTCGGCTAAAATCAGGCGATATGCCGGAAGATTCAGGAGTATAATAAACCCTTCTCAAAAATGGCGGCAACAGATTTGAATGAGTTCAAATTGAACTGAATGAAAAAATGATACCAGCCCTGGAAAGAGCACCTTTACTTTAGCAACCTTGCCAAGTTTCGGTGTATTAGCTGTTATATCAGCTTGGGAAATGTTAGATGAAATTAGACAAATTTACAGACGTTTGTATCACTGGGGTATACGTCATACCCCCAGTCATACAAACGTCTGTAAATTTTTCATTTTTCAACTTACATTCTCTCAGCTGATATTACACCTGATATGCTGAAACTTTGCAAGGTTTCTAAAGTAAAAGTGCTCTTTCAAGCTAGTGCTGGTATATTTTTAATTTAACTTATTTGAATTTTCAGCCGCCATTTTGGAGAAGGGTCTATTATTTTATTATTCAACATACTGATAACAATTAAATCACAGTTTTATGGCAAGAAAAGATGAAAATAGTCTTTATCTGTACATTTTTTCTCCCCGAAACACGAAATGACATGTTGCAGATTATTATTCAACGCACTGTAGCAATGCCCAAATATGGTCATAGTGCAATGAATATTCGTCGTCCGTTGTCAACAGATATCCTGCGATATACGTAATTTTGTGTGTCGGGGAGAAAAATTGCAAAATAAAGATCGTCTCCAGCTTTTCTGCAATTAAACTGTTCTTTGTTAACAATGTGTTGAATAATTAAACAATTTATCCTGCTCAGTTGTGCGGTGATATCCCCTAATTCTAGCCAACTGGAGCTACGGCCTCCTCGTCTAAGTATCGATCAGGCGATATTCCGCGCGATTTTGCAGGCTCAATTGTTATAATATAGCGCACGTGCATCCTAATCTAATTCCTATTGGCGTCATCATGGACGTGTGCAAGTCAGATGGGGGAAGCATGCACGCGCTGTGTTATTAAAAAACGTTTACAGAGAGACAACACCATAAAAAATGTATATTTATTAGAGCTTGAAGCTTAATGAAACGTTAAGATTAAACCGATATGAGAAAACATTTTCGCATTTTTTTTTGTATAGAGAATTTTGTAATTAACCGGGAACAAAACCTGTTTTCCAGGAATTATTACGCGGGATGCCCTGAAGGGGCATACCGTGTCTAAAAACGGGTCGATTTCTTTTTTTTTTTTTTCTTCCTCGTAGCTACAAATGTGTACATTAATTTATTCATTAAACTATCCCCTCTCCTACTCAGGATGTATTGTCCTGATTGTCTTCAACAAAAGAAGGCCAATCAAAATCCTTTTTTGTCGCTTATATCGCGAGGGAGGGGACCCACTCACCCCTACTTGTGTGACGTCAAAGCATCATTTGATTTATTTATCAAATCCAGATTAAATTTGGTGCCATGTTGTTAACATGTTCTGGACTCAAGTGTGCCGTTTTTAAACGGAAATTTCACCATTTTGAAGCGGTGAATCGAAAGAATAACTTCTAAGAAGCACCCGACATTTAAAACGGTGGAAATTGGTGAGCTCCTGGCGAAGGAATCGTGCTTTGTTTGACAGTCTTAGACCACGACGCGAGACTGAAAAGAGGTCATTGAGAAGCTTATGTTATCGTAATGGAATTTCAAAAATTTCCAGTGAAAGTCTGGGTCGCGTAATACAAGGGGAACAACGTAACGCGATCGTCGTGACTCAAACTATTCCATTAGCAAGGATAGATTTATCAATCGGCGAAGCATACAGTTGGAATAAATGAATCAGCCCCAGCATCACGCGTAATGCCAGTGTAGCAGGCATCTTGTTTACTTTATTTTCGCTATGTTATAAAAGAATTCATGGAATTCATAGAAGGATTCATGCTTTTAGCTGTGCGTATATCGAGTTATGGATGCACTTGCGAAGTTTGGAAAGCACTCAAGAAGCTAGAGTTGCTCTCGGCTACGCCTTGAGCAACTCTAACGCTTCTCTCGTGCTCTCCAAACTTCCCGCGTGCATCCATAACTCGATATACGCACGCTAAGCATGAACCAATTCTTAAATATCTGTTGTGTACAGACGGCGAATATCGAGCAATGACAAGTAATTTTGGCCCCATTTTCAAAGTTCTAGTTTACTTTTTTTTTTAGTTTTTACCCAAAATTAACTTAATAAAAGGAAAAGACTGTTCGCATTTAAAAACAGATGACTTTCACAGACAAACATTGGTGGAGATTTTCGTGTCAAACCTGCAGCTACTTTTTGTTTATGCACGCAGTGCATGATTGATGACCAATTTCTTTTAAAAAGGTGAAGTCACCACTGATTAGCCTGTGTTAACAGCTGCCAAGAATTCTGCTTTCCATTTTAAAATTCCGCTTCTTACAAAGCTTGCGACAAATAGGCGTCTAGCTCGTTGCAGGAACCCGAAGGACCCCGAAGAGAGACGTTACAACAGTACAGGTTTATTTGTGTGACATAACTTCCTTGATAACTGAGTGTGCTGGTCACTAACTTGGTTCTTCTTCGTCTGTCTGAGTGAACTTAGTTTCAAGAACAAGTCATCATGCTAACTCGTAAGTTACAAATACAACAACCATTAATACTTCTCTGAAGGGCGTCCAAACTCCAAACAAAACAAAGCATGCAAACAGCGGCTTCATAACAAAGTATGCAGCTTGGTAAGCTTATACTATACAAAGACTCAAAAGGAGAGTCACCTTGCACAGCAGAATAAACAGCACCCCACCAAACTAGTACTGTTCGGTGGCTTTCACTTGAATGGCCAAGCATTAGATCCACAAAAACCGGTTCAGGTTTTCAAGTTGGGTACAAAGGGTTGGTTGGCTGTCCATATTAATGTTTCATCTTAATATTAATGGCAATCGTTTAAGTAAGGAAAATTGTTAAGAACTGCATTTATTTACAGTTTCGAAAAAACAAACGCGCTTATTTCTTCTACTTTCAGCTACGTATACACATTATATACATGTTACGCAAACATGATATGCGTCAGCTTGTATGCGCTTTATATAGTTTTCAAAGCGCCTAAATAGTTCCTCTGCTGTCTTATCTCAGTGAAAATCAGCAAGTTTGGCTTGCATGCAGTTGATTTGCATATCACAATAGCTAATATAAACGGTGAGAGTGTCGGTTAGCTAATAATCAATCCACTATCTTGGCCAAATTATTGACTGTATCTTCTCTTGATGATACAAAAAATAAATTATTCTTTTAGTGTTTCTGCTATAATTTAAGCAGATACAAACGTGCTCATCGAATAAACAAGAAGTCTTAATCAAAGAAGCGGCTCTTTGAAACTCCTCCTCAGAATTCTCCTGTTCTATTAATTACGTAAATTTATAGAAGGACGCCGCCAACTTGTGCTTTTTCACCCGCTGGGACTTAATACTAATCTATCTACAAATTAATGCTAGTCCCTGCGGCGTACTGGCGCCATAAACGTTTGAAAAACACCAAAACAGTTATTAGCAGCATCTACTGGTTTCAACATGTGTTTCTCTACTGTCATGGTCTTGTCTAAGGCTTTCGCAGCGAGCTTATGATAAGCAACTTAAAGCTAAGGCAAACGTTTACTGTTTAATATTATTGAAAAACTGACATCACGTGTGTCAAATGGTTGGCAGCCCTCCGGGCAGTCGGCCCTCAGTTTCTCCCTTTTAGATGTCTGTCTATTTTCCGTTCAAAATTATGAAATTGTGCATATACCTCAAAGCTATTAATAAACGAGAAGTTCAAACCCTCCAGGTATAGCTAGCCGAGGATAAAAAAGCCGACTTATAGCCGCAACATCTGTTTCTAGAAAGGACTTTGCTATCATCAGTCAAATCAACTGCAAACAACTTTTTTTCTATGATTAAATGTGAATTTTGTTTTTCTTTCAAAATTTAACGAGGATACTGAAAGAAACCAACCTTATTATTGTGCATTTTAGCGGTGTGTCAAAGAGAATAACGAATTATCTATTTGGCAGTGAAATATATGAAATTCATATATATTGGAACTACAGATCAAAGAATTAACCATCGTATTTATTCTATTTTAATGTATTCTATAAATTAACATTGTATCTGGGGACAAGAACCTGAAAGTCGAGTTGAAAGCTCTTTGGTGATGAAACCTATTATTGCAATCAGTATTCAGCCTTCAAATTTTTTATGATTTCCATGGTTTTTAATCGTTAATTGTTCGTCAACCCTCTGTTCGTATGTGGATAATCGAAGACGCTTTTTGAAAAATTCCATCAAGTTAGTGCAGGAAACTTAGCAACAACTGAATTTAAACAAAAGCTTTTTGTCTTCAGTGTTGGCTTAATTAAAGGGGCTGTGTCCCCGATGTTTTCGTGTCACTTTGAATAGCCACAAACATATTCGACTCCACGGGATCGTCAAAATAATGTTTCAGTTTTGTTAACAATATTTTAACCCTATTAGTGCACAGAAACTAGTATTAATTATGTTTGGCTGCAGATGGCTTGGATGGAAATGGATTACAAACTTGAAAAAATTGGCCAGTTTTTTCAAGTTCTTCCTGTGTATTGTAGAGAAAACGCTAAAACCTGATTACACGAGTCTGTTCTTTCTCAGAGAAATCGCTCAATATTTTCTTCCCGGTGCTCTAACAGCAATTTCACGTTATAGAAAGGTTCTTGGTCGAAAAATTGAGTAGTTTTGACCAAAATACAACAAAATCTCCGCGATAGTGCCTCTTTATAAAAGATGCCAACCAAACGATTCGTAATCGTTGACTGTCTCCCTACCACCTCAGGACTTTTTTTACACCAGTTTTGAACTGCGATTCAGACTTTATTTTCAGTTTTAAACAATTTTCTACAAAATAGCTAGTGCCCTATCATTTCCATTGACTTACGGAAGAGAAAACTAGTAGACCTTATTGTATGTTTCAGTATAGCTGTTCAATACAGAAGCATTGAGTTGGTATTCATCATTACCTCACCGTAAATGGGGGAAATTGGACTGCTAATAAGTCCGCTGTAGAAAGTCTTCCTCGGAGTCAAACTCTAATTTGGAAACGAAGCTATAAGACTGAAATTTTTAATTGTTTTCTGTCCTCAGTTGTTGCAAAGATAACTACGACATCTTGACGTGGAGTAAAAACAAAAGTAACGACAACAAAAACAAAATCAAGAACAAAAAATGGCGCTCGCTGGTGGGTGGCCAGAACAACAAATAACATCCAGCTTGATACGATTTTCAAAACTATAGATCAAATCAAATTATGTGGCGTCAACTCCGGGAATTGAACCTGAACCACACTGGTTGGACGCGAGTGTTCTCATCACTTCGTTATCGCCGTACCCCTGAGGCTAACAGCTTTTCTTTCAGAACACGGCTAATCTTTTATTATTTGATCATCGATCTTTCACTTCCTAGAGAGCCAAACAAACAATTGGATTTGCTCTTTTTTTGATCCGTATCAAAGATGAGGTCAAATATAATAACATTTTTGACAACACATTTGATGCGCATCAAATATATGACGCCTTTGCATATACCTTTGACTCGAATCAAAAGTGAGTTCAAATGCATTAACAACTTTGACCCTACCTTTGACGCGCGTCAAATTTAAATCAAACAACTTTGACTCCGCCTATGACGCGCATCAAAGGTGGATCAAATATATGATATCTTTGATTCGAAACAAACTTGAATCCACCGTGAATCAAATGCGGCCTTTATCACCTGTGATTCGAATCAAAGGTAATCAAAGGCGGCCTTTGACAGTCTTTGACCACACATTTGATGTGCGCAAAGGCGTTTTTTCGTGCAGTGAACGGTCACGCTGAAAGGTTTCTTTCACAAAATTAACAGTGAGGGGAACAAACAGTTGCAAAGAGACTCTTCTTTCTTTTTTGCTTGGTCGGCACTGTTCCCCATTCTTTAAACACACGACGCAAAGAGAGACCTAATTATTTCTTGCCACTCCCGGAAAAGCAAAAGAAAACAGCGCTAAACCCTTCCCCCACCATTAATCAATCGCAAGTTCGAATGACTTCAAAATGCACGCAGCGCAAAGGTTTATTATCAAGCCATAGAGGAACGGAAAATTAGCTTCGGAATGAACTGAGAAAGTCGCTTGAGATATTCCTTTTGGGAATTTTATCACAGTTAGGAAATAGAACCATCTGATGCCAAAACTGAACTTTTTTTAACTCGGTGGGAATTTGCTTAGTTCCTAGGCCTCTCTCTGTCTTTCGTCTCGGACCACGTGACCACGAACCAGTTAACGGAAGGTCAATAGTTTCAATTCCCGTTGGGAGAACCCAGATTTTCTTTTTTTCCGATTATGCCGGCCTTTGTCACTGAATGAAAAATTACATCTATCAATTCTTTTCCTCTTGTCGTGGAAAAAAAAAACTAAACAAAACAAAAACAAAAACAAAACAAAAAACTTACAACGCCATTTCAGATTGAAATCGATTTGGCTAGTGCTCGGCTAAGAGCAGAAATTAAACTAATCTATTATTGTATATACCCCTAATTTTGCTGCGCAAAATGGCTCTACCTTGAAGTTTGTGGATAAAATCCTGAAGAATTTTATGTTTTTTCCTGTAATAATGTTTATTACGTTAAAATGTGGTTCTAACCTCTGAGTGTGTTGATGAAACTCTAACGTGTGACCATTCAAACGAAAACTATTTTCCTGTGTTCCCCGCCTGTTGATTATGTTGTACTAGGTCGGCGCAAATGAAAGCCACTTGGTTATGTTTGCTTTCCTGTGGTGTTATTATATTGTGCAAATTGATTCTAACCAAGTATGTCAATCTGAAACTCTAAAGTGAAACCATTCAAGTGAAAGCTATCAAGCAACGATTCCTATGTGTGTTTTTTTTATCATATATATTTTACTGTTTAAGGTGGCTCTGTATTTTGAGTTTTGGGGTGAGGTCCCAAAGCAGGAGTACTTTCCTGTGGTGCGGTTCATAATGCTGTAGATGTCTCTAACGTGAGCTTACATGTCTGACGTTGTTTATAATGCTGTGTATTGGGACCATTTTTAGTCTTAACCTTTAAAATCCTTAAGTATGCCCATTCAAATGAAACCTTTTGAACATTAAAGGGTACAAATGGACGTTGTGCCGCTTACACTAAGGACACAAATCATGGATCAGAGAATTAACTCTGTAGTGTAAGTAACAGTCGGTAGAGCAACGGTTTATCAAATCCGGAGGTTGTGGGTTTGATTCCTGCCGAGGTCGGAGATTTTTTCTTTGCCTCGTGCAGTCTCCTATTTCCTTCCTAGGGCTAACGCTCAGTAGGAAATTCATGAGTTCACTTTAGCACTTTAACATACAAAACAGAGCTAATTCCCTGATCCGTCTTTTGACCACTCCTTTTGTGGTGCTGTTCAAGCTGACGCTATCGAATAGCACTTTTCTGTTTTAGCGCCGGATTCAGATGATTTTTTAGGAAAACTAAAATCTTTTCCTTTGGTACACTTAAAAATTAATGGTTTAAAAGTGTTTGTTTTTGTTTCCGTTGCTCAATCACATTCAATCCAATAAATCACCTGCTGAATCAGTTTTCCAAGTATAATTTAATGAACATTCATTAAACTTAGAAAACATGTTATTACTTTTTGTTATTTATGTCAAGCGTAAATTGAATCATATGCGTCACACAGTGCATGGCTGAATCTTAATTACTCAAATTCCTCGTTAGTCACTTGTACTCGCTTTGGACTCGCTTGTCAGAAGCGAAACGTTTTCCTCGTGGTACTTAAGCAATTTTTATCTTCCAGTATTTCGAACTGTCATCACATTGAACAATTTTTGTGTTCACCTCGAAGATTGGAATTACCAAGATTCTATTGAATATAAAACTGAATTCAGATTATGCGAACCGTAAGGAAAAACAACGAACTGGGAGTGTTCGAGTAGATATCGAGGTTAAATTACTGCAATAAAACAAAAAAGGCAAAGT
This sequence comes from Pavona decussata, assembly GCF_977016875.1. Classification (NCBI taxonomy): domain Eukaryota; kingdom Metazoa; phylum Cnidaria; class Anthozoa; order Scleractinia; family Agariciidae; genus Pavona; species Pavona decussata. Next base: position 1,707,243 of record NW_028145475.1, on the reverse strand, counting down.
TAAAGTTACTGACACAGGTCTGAAACACCGATATTTTATTTGCTAGTGAGTGAAATTTAATCAAGGAGATATCAATTATATTTCTCTGGGCGTTATTTCAGTTCTGAAAACATTTTGGTGTGTGTTTATACTGTTTTATAACGTGGCTTTAATTACACGTCGAATACATTATATTTCTGGGATATTTTGTTTGATTAGAGTTAACGGGTGTCGTTTTCGTAGTTTCATGAAGGTCATATACATACATAAGATAAATATTTAATGAAGAGAGATGAGATATACAGTTTTCCTAATGGAAATCTTGTTTTAGGGCCAAGTGCTTGACCATCGATATCTTCCCGTTAATTCCGAGGAGCTGTCGCACTAACGCTATACAATCATGGCAAACTGGTATTACTAGAGATACAAAACGAAAAATTTAGATTTTAAAAGGATAACAGAAAAAAGAACCTGGCAAAACAAAATTACGAAAAAAGGATTTTTACAATCTTGGTGGTATTCAGTAAACTGTAATTGGTTTTATGTTTAAATATCGGCTCATCATGATCAGTAAAGAATAACTTGCATTCGTTGACGAGCATTGTGAGTTGTGAGTGTTTTCTCCGAACCCGGGGTAAACAATCGCTCATTCGTTGTTCCTTAGAAGATAATGACGCACGGAGGGACAATGACTTTTGAAGAGGTTCAATTTCAGTTATTGCTCTCGCGAAGAAAACGCTGTAAAAAGTCGTTGACATTGTCCCAAAGAGGCAGGTGATTTTAATCAATGGCGTAATTAGGAGATAGCATTTAGGTGTGAAAAGAGCTAAAAAAGGCACAAGTAATGAACCGAAATAAAAGCGCTGTGTATTAAACACGCAGTATTATGTCAATTAAATCAAAATAGACTATTATGGGGTTTGTCAGGATTGACCAATCAGAATCGTGCTGGTAATGTGACATCACAAGAGTCAAACTTTTGCATATGCACAATCTTTTGAAAAGGATTATCGAGGATAGTGCACTAAGGGAAATTTGAATTCGCTCCTTTTTTCTTTCGTTTTTGACGTCAAATCACCAGCGCACGAATGGTCGAAGGAATGGATGCGATTTCAAGGTAACATTATCAAGTACTCGTTCGTCAAAAAACATATTCACCAAAAATGCGACAGTTGTCTTGCTTGTTATTAATATATGCTCTCTTATTTTCGTTGTGTCAGGAAACGCGACCGGGAACCGGGGAATTGAAATGAATTGAAACACCCAGCGAGTGAATTTGCGGCTAACAACAACGGCTATACATTGCTGTACAAAATATCCGCAGGGGTTATACTAGATTTAAGGCAGCCCCTGTTTTAATTCTTATTTTATTATTCAAACGAGGGCAAATCCCTTTGGCTTTCAACTGTGTTGTTCGGTTGTCAGGGCATCCAGCAAGGGCCAGAGAGCCGGGAAAACGATTCATTTTGGGAGTCAATTCTTCTTTGAAAAAGAATCTACAAGGCTTAACATCGTAACCCTGGATTGCGAACTTGATAAGATAGGTAGGGGATCCTCAAAACTGGGCATAGAATATCTGCATTTGAACAGTTCTGGATATCTTGGTGATCTGCTTGTGATGTAAATGCAATTAAATGGAGAATTGCGGATTTTTTTTTTAAAGGATAAAAATTGCATCAGAAATATAAATGTGCATGACTTTCATGTGATTTTTCTAAAAAATATTTTCACCAAAATATCAAATCAAATGACACAAATCTGCGGTTCAGGTTGTATCGGAATATCACTATAGCCTACGGCAAGCGATCGCTGTTTATTTTTCAAGTTTAAATTGCTTTTATTATTTCTTGAGGGCCAACCCTTCAAGATATAAGATAAGACGATACTGATACCAAATTTGTTAGCGTCTTCTCTTAATAGCCACAACACAGTCTGTGAAATGTAACCTCATGTTTGAAGCAAGTTTGAAATGCCCAGCAACCCTGGAGAGGACACGTTTCAGCTCGAGTGCCTGCGGAAAAAGAGGCTTAAGTCAGACAAGACCACTATTGACTTTGTTTGTACACCTGTAGAAGCGAGGTTTATTGAGTTAAAACCGCGGATGGGACGCCGCGAAAAATGCGCGTGAATTGCGTGCGGTACAACAATTCAGATCTGTAACGGCGTCGAGAAAGCATTCAAAACCAATCTCGTTTGTTTGTTATTTGCAGGGCAAATGACTCCGTTTCAACTCCTGCGGCTTTCATTAATTAGCGTTTCTCAGAAAGCTTCGTTCACTCGAGAAAGAAACAGGCGAGACGGCCTGACCACATCATGGCGGAAAAATCAAGATTTTCTGCTGTAGTTAATTACTTCAGGTCGTTGAAGAAAATGGCTTGCGGTGGGAATAGACCTACACAAACTGTGACTCTGAACCGTGAAATCGTGAACAAAATACTAAAGCCGTTACATCTGATGACGGCCTTTATAGGCCACCGAAGCAAACACCATCCGATCCTCGGTACAGTCGGACTAATCATCTGGGCTATGAATCTGGTTTGTCATTTCTCACTGGATTTTTACGAGGCGGCGCATATCTTCGGTTGGGCGTGGGCAACGTCGATAGGACTCTTCTTCATCTCGTTTAGCTCAGGGACTTACATGCTAATTACTGATACACTTCCGTGGTTTGAGGATTGTCTCGAGATTTTGAACGTGGATGGCAACTTCAGCGAGACACTGGAGAAGGCGAGCAAAATCGCTAAGGTAAGTGGGACGTGACTTAATTTTCAAGCTCTATTACATTCATAACTTTGCTCCTAAAAACAACGTGAAATGACACAAATTTGTCTCTGATTCTCATTTTAAAAGTACCGTTTGAAAATGATTATAAACAAATGAGGAAAACAATGTTTTGCTCACAAATCTGTCATCACGAACAGCAACACAAGCGTTTTCTTGGTTCGCCACTCTTATCGAATTTCCGGACCGTGAGAATTATACACCACAAAGTGTCACTTTTACTTCATCTAGTTCAAACGTAATATTTACTCTTTTTGTGAGTTCTCTTCATCCAGCGAATTCATTTTACCAGGAGTAAGCCCACCAGTCCCTCTTGGGTTTTTTTCTTTTGTGTTTACTTCCAAAACATGGGCTGTTAGGAGGAATCGAAGATTGAAAGCAAGCGCCTATAGCAAATTGGATATTGCAAAACCCATTTCTTTTCAATGATTGGTGGAATCAAGGGTTCGAAGAAGAAGCTCAATTTTTTTGTGTCAACAGACAGTATATTCGCTATCAGCGATTTCCACGTGAAGTTTGTTTTAAGCAACATTTTCTGCGACAGCTGTCAGAGAAAAATTACCCCGTAAGAGTCGTCAAAAATATTGAAATCCTCTTCAAACAGCAGTTCATTTCAATAACAATTAAAGTAACGTGGAATTATTTGATATTTCCGACAAATTATGATGCAATTCGCGATATTTTTCTGCGAGCTCTTTTCAGGGTTGTAATTAAGAATATCAAAATTCTAAGTTCGTGTTCCTCTCACTTGAATATTCATAAACACTACTTTTATATTTCGGTTGTAAATTTGTCGGCTAGTCTGTTTTGATTGCTCAGAAAAATAATATCAAATAATCAGTAAGGTAAATTCGACAATTTCTTTGCTAGGCGCATATTGAATTAGCTCGAGAAAACAGGAAAGACTATTAATCTCACCAAGATGAAATATTTTTATGATTTGGATGCAAATCCAATCTTCAAATAAACCGTTTTTTAACATCCAGTTGTAATAAGCGACGAGAGATATTTGTTGATGTGAATTTTGAGTATAATAACTATCCTATTCATTTATTTCATCCCATAACAACCCGAACAAAGACAAATATTTCCGCGTTAAAAACACTTGAAAATTTCTCTGATATTTTACTGATTAATCGGTTCCTTTCTGGAAACGTGCACAGAATACTAAAGTATCAAGACGAATACATTGGCGATTGTTTTATATTCAAAAGAAAATTCAAATAAAAAGGCACACAAATTACGTCAGTGAATCGACTCTTTTGTGATCAGAGAGCGAAAGGCTTTATAATCCCACAAATTCAAGACGAATGCATTTTCCTTTTTGAAGAAAATTTGGAAAATAGTATTTTTATAATAAATTTTACGTTGAAAGGAAAACATGTCCCACGTTATTTTAATTTAATTTTTTCTTTTATTTTACCCCAGCGGTTTGCAGATAACTACAAGTGTATTTAATTTTGAAATTGTCTAAACTTCGTTTTCGTCATTCATAATCCCATAAATATTACCCCGAACCTTTTCAAACAACCCCCGCAATTTGCAGTCCTCATATTTTTCAGACACTTACAGAATTTTACAGTTTTAATTTCCATGTTAACTGTACTGAAGGGGGTCAATCCCCACATTATTTTTGTGACATTAATTTTGTGCTCAACGGTTGATCTAAATTTTTAGAAAATTTCTTGTTTCTTTTTTATATTTCAAAAAAGCAATGCTGTAAAAACGAAATTCAAATTTCGAGGCAGCTGTGAAACAAGACGTTATTTTTTTTTCTAAATAAAAAGTTGCCAAATTCAACACGAGACCTTCTTGATTACATTTTCAATTGTCATTATCATCAAATTTTCGGAGGTAAAAATATTTACTTTATCTCTAGCAATGTGACGTATTCCTTTTCGTGAGATTTTCCTCGGCGCCACCTTTCAATCACTGCCAGGCAAAGTTTACAAACAGGAAAATAAACCACGTTCTTTTCTCACGCAATTCTTGTAGCCGTATATTAGCACTGACATGTTTGAGACAAATAATCATCTCATATTTATTTTATTAACATATAAAACTACATTCTTATTGAAACTGTACGTGCGCTAAATTCTGGGAAACAAAAATTCATCGTCATCACAAACTCTCTTGTCGTGGCAGTCTAGAACAACGAACAAAAATCAGGTCAGTTATCGATTTAATCAAACTAAACAAGCGTAGATATTGAAAACACCGACCCGACTTTTTCAAGTTGGAATTCATTTCCATGCTAGCCACTCTCAGCCAAACCCGATACTCAATAGTTTCTACGCACTAGAATAGCCTTTCTTTTAGCAAACAGTAAGGCTTCCTTCGATGCTAATGCATTATTTGACGGTTCAAAGAACACATCGCATAGGCCCTTTAAGATACCGACAAGTGGCAGGTGCGATATGAGCCTAGTAAATGACTGCCTATCTTACATTAGGTCTCCCTTACCGACCCGTTTACAGAAGGTCATTCGTCCGAGATCTGTTGAACAACTTAATTTCTCTGTAGTCCCGAAGCGTTCTCAGAACCTTTTGCGCTTATTTGATCTTAACTTGCAACAATAATTAGGAACGTACCATTCTTTGGTTTCTTTTCTTAAATGGCTTATTCTTTTTTTTGGAGATCTCAAACTCATCCATCAAGCTTGAATCAGCAGGGATTTTAATAATTATAAAAAGAACCTATTTGTACAGGATTACTGCTTCAGTTTTTGAAAACTGCTATCAATGCAGGTCCTGTTCTCTACTAAAAACTAAAATATTTATATGACAACATAAAACTAAGCTATACACATTTTGATTTTGTGATATGCAGGAGTTTTCATGAGGAAAAATGTCTGTAAAAGCAAAGAACAATAAATGTATCCCTTCGTTTTCAAAAGACTCTCTTCTGTTCTACATCAGGGCTTTTTGGAAAATGTATCTAATATATTCTTCGGCAAAGAAAGGCGAATACGTTTTTTTGGGATATCAAAACGGTAAATGTAGATGAGCGAGCTCGGAAGTCGCTTTCAATCCTCCTTAGCGCGTTTTAAAGGGATATTGAACAAAACTAATGCAGTTTGCTCTGTCAGGATTTTGGCTGATTATTTTTTAAACGTTTTAGAGCTCCCATGCAATTTTCAGTAGGAACTGGTCTTTTTTCATTCCGAGAACAATATTTCACATCTCCGAAAGCAAAAAGCATTTTATATTTAACCATATTGCGAAATTAAAGTTCAAAGTGACATTTTACTGCCGCAAAAAGCTATAATAGCGATTCAATGACTATGGTGATTAACTCTAAAAGGAACTCAGCTTCTACTCTTTTTTGCTTCTTAATAATAAAAGCCAAAACTTTGGCTCAATTCTTTTGAGTCTTTGAACGAAATCCTAAGACTAATTGAAATGAAAGTTATTGAGCAGGTCTTTCCCTTTGCTGGCTGATTTTAACTTTTGAGGATTTAAATAAAAGCTACCGAGAAATACTTTTCTGTGCTACTGTTCGTTTATATGATTTACAAGGTGGTATTAACTTTTGAGTCTGCTGATGAAATTCGTACCTACGAACGTATTCTGTACAAGGTGATTCAAACTTTTGAATTGATGGATGAAATCCTGAAGTATCACTAATGAGAGTAGTATTATCAAATTGTGACGCTTGTTTGTTTCATGCGAAAATCGGAGAACAATTGTAAATTTCTGCTCTCAGTGGGAAGTGGAAAAGCCTAAAATAACGAACAATGGCAACAGGCAAATGACACCACATTTATAACTAGTATTTGTAAACGACTAAATTTGAAATCAGGCATTGACAATGAAGTATGTTTTCTTATTGTCCTGTTTGATCATGGTCGCTTACTTGCAACAGCGCCGGCAACTTTGATCCCATTCAGCGCTAACCACCCTCAAAATCAGCTTGAGACCTTGAAATGTTAATAAATCATTAACGCCAAAATGTCGGAATAAGGAGTCATTCTCAGCGAGCATTCATTGAAAGGGTGCAATTAAGACTCGGCCTTGGTTTAATTACAGCGTATTCATTATTCAATGTCATTTAGTTTGGCAATGGTAGTTAATCCGAGCTGTGTTGGTTCAATAAAGTAACTTTTTGAAGGGAATTTCGTGTAAAAAATTCATGCTGGCAAAAGATAATCTACTGACTGAAAATAAGGCAACCCAGACAGGAATTTAAAGCTATTATTTTCATGTAATGAATCAATTTCCCTTGCTGGATGAATTTGATCATTTTCGTTAGATTCTTCGCAAGAGTTGTTAAACAAATAGTGCTTTCAGTGATTACTGGATACAACGTTCCGTTTTCTTCCATTTTTTTTTACAATAATGCTTAGAAGCAGTTGCTACCTAGAAACTTTCAGTTTATGCAATGTGGTATTTTTAAACTCCATCTCGCAATTAACTTTTGATAACCCGAGACTTGATCGACTCTAGGAAAAGAAAATACACACAACAGAAGTGTTTTGTTTATGTTTGGACTCTTCTATACCTTTCGATCGTGCCATTTTTACTAATTGAGTGCGTTTTTCAATCTCCCGAAGAGCTTTAGGGCCTGAAAAGCATTTTTTCATATCCCTCTTTTATTGGTTGTAGATAGATTCTCCTACAAAAAAACTCAATGTGTTTCATAATCTTGAAAAATGTAAAATGTTTTGGCTTTCATCACAATTAAAACTTGAAGTTTTGATAATAAACTTTGTGCACGTAAAGTAGTTTTAATTTTCGGGCTTCGGGAGCTTCGGGGAACGCACGCCTGTTATGGGATGAAGTCGGCTAAAACTTCAATTTTTCAGCAACACAGAAACTACTTCGTTTACACAGCTGCTGAGTATATTTTTAAAATGAATAACAGCATTGTTGCAGTTCATTAAATGAAGAATATTCTGAATATATATGTACCGGATGTATGAAACTAGGTGGTTCCGAAGCGATCGCGTGGGCTTTGCCCTTGGAAAGTAAAATTTCTTTTGAATTTATTTTTAATCACTGATATGACCTACATTAAAATCGTTCATTTGGATTGCAATCATTTCAATCATTCATTTGCCTATCACAACAAAATTAGACCAACTGTAAGTGTTCATGAACACAGCTCTATAGCTTAAAGAAAATTGGGTCGTGTTGTATGAGGTTTTAACAAAAAATGCGTTCTAAACTGATTTCGTCCAAGCCAGGACGAACAATTTAACACGGCCAACTGTAAATAGTGTCAAGAAGGATATAAAGAACCCACTGATAACAGATAAGTAGAGATCTATTGGTTGTATTAAGTCAAGTTGGCGCTGTTAGAATAACCATTCCCAAATGTAAATTAGAAAATAAAGTAGCAACGCATCACTGTAGTTTAGCCGTTTTCTTTGAGCTGTTTTATATAATTCCCTCACAGAAAACTCGTTCTCATACTTAATATTCCCGCAACGAACGCAGGGGTAACAAAAACATCAAGAGAAATGTTCATTACAGGATCTGTCAGTTTGATTGGATGATGGGATAATTGCAATTACAGAGTTTTGATTGGCTTAGCCGCGGTCATCCGTTATATCATGCCCGAAAAATAGCGGCTATTAAAATTTTTCTTGCAAAATGAAATCAGCACAATCTTGCAAAACTTCGTTGTTGTTTTTAATAAAACTGTTATTCCACTCATGCTTGTTGGATATGGGATGATTATCATATTATAGGCAACGGCAGCGCCTCGTTGGCTACCTGTCATCTCATACACAACGCAGGCGCGTGCAATAATTGTTAATATGCCACTTTTCAGTTATGGTATAGTATGGACTATGCATCATTATTTATGTCCCGCAGGGCCGACATACACCGAGAGATTTGAGGTTTTCCTCCGTTAAGCAATGGTAAAAGTGAAAAGGAAATTAAAATCTGATTGCGATTTCAAGTCACGTCCACAGTTAGTCAGAGTATCAACTGCTTTCTTTCTTAAGTCGTAATTTATAAAATGCCTATCATGCCTATCTACACAAGAATCGAAACTGCACTCTGTTGATATTTATGCCATTCACCACTCACAGTAAAGTGTATTACTTGCTGTCTGTGTTGATATTGGAAAGATTTACTATGAATTCTGCTAGTTATTTTTCTTAGGTTTTTAGTTAAGAAATTTGCTGAAGAAATTACTAAGGTTTGAATTACGTTCGAACGTCCGGCGTGGTTCAAATGAGTGTAACTTGGGCCTTACTCAAACGATATTTCGACGGCGATAGAAAAGTTCATCTCTCACCGCAGGAATAAAATATCTTTCAAAAACTCATTAATAATTCATAAGCCCATTGACCTATCAAATGGTTGAAAGTACATCACATGCAGTGATGTTATATCGATAAACCTCCTTCTTATTAGTATGCAGTGTTTTATCAGCTGATAAAACACTCCTCATTAGTATGCGGTCTTTCTCTCGTATGGATATTCCCAACGTTCACAACAGCATAATTGTTATGAACTCTATTGACACGCGCTTTAACAGGAATGTTTATGAAGCCGTTCAAAAAACTCACAGCACGTGTTTTATCGGGTCTAAAACTCGTAGCACGCGTTTCATCGGGTCTAAAAACACTCGGCTGTGCCTCGTAGTTTTAAACCCGATAAAGCACTCCTGCTCGTTTTTAAACATTACGAAAAATAGATTTATCGTAATGACTCGATTTAGCTCTCTCCTTCCAAAAAGCGCTTAAAAAGCGTTTAATAAGCTCCCCCTATATAAAAACACGATTTACTGAAAAGCGCACTAACCGTGTAAGACCCTCTTTCAGAAGTGTCCCTATAAGAAAGCCATATATGAAAATGGCTGCTCTAAAAACAATTTGTCATTGATACAATTCTTACTGATGTTTATGTGAAAGAGAAATAAACAGTCCATATATATCCCTAATATGTATCTTCCATAGTTTTCGCAAACTGAAATGAAGGCCCCCAGAGGGAAATGGAATCGTTTGGTGAATACGATATCAGTATATAACAACTTTCAAAAACTCATTAATAATTCTCAAGCCCATTGACCTGTCATGATAATACATCACGTGGGAGTGACTCTATAGATAAACCTCCTCCTTATTAGTATGCGGTGTTTTATCAGCTGATAAAACACTCCTCATTAGTACGCGGTGTTTTTCTCGTATGCTAATTTCTAACGTTCACAAAAGCATAATTGTTATGAACTCTATTGACACACGCTTTTCCAAGAATGTTTTGGAAGCCGTTCAAAAAACTCACAGCACGCGTTTTATCGGGTCTAAAACCCAATAAAACACTCCTGCTCGTTTTTTAAACATAACTCAAACGGGGAAACCAGGGAGGCATTCTCACCAAAGGGAAGCTTGCGTTAGTGAGTCATTTTCTACCCGTGTTTTAAATTTGGCAGAAAATACATAAATCTATTAAGTCTGGAGGGAAAAAAACTCTCACCTGTCACTTTAGCACTTAATATCTTTCAAAATAAAGTTTAAAGCAGCACGTATTTCTTGCTGACTGCAACAAACGTGACTTGAAATCAAAATAACGTTTTAACTTGCTTATCATAATACACACGACCATAGGAAACCCTCGAGCTATTGAAGAAAATCTTGCATTAAATAAATATGTACTTTAGCTAGTACCTTATCTAATGCCGCTTATTATTTTATTTTCTATTCAGAAACTTCCTTGGTTATTGCCCGTGGCGAGCGTGATTGCGGCATGCGGTCAATACGTGTGTTATTTCATCGACAATGCCGTGCAACTTGAATTAGGATGGCTATGGCTGACAATACTCCTGAACATAACAAGAGTTCTCAGCTTGCTTCATATACTGTACGGCTACATATTGTTCCTTGTCATCATTCTCTTTGTCATGTACATCACTGGTGCCTCTATGAAAGAATTCAGAGGTAGATAATTGTTGGTTTTTAATTTAATAAGTAAGTCGGAATTTCATATTCAGAAGGTCGGGCCGGTCGCTAGAACATGGCAGTCAGTTACGTTTTCATTAGTATGCGGTGTTTTTCTTGTATTCTTATTTCCAACGTTCACAAAAGCATAATTGTTATGAGCTCTATTGACACACGCTTTTCCAGGAATGTTCTTGAAGCCGTTCAGAAAACTCGCAGCAAATGTTTTCTCGGGTCTAAAACCGTTAAAACACTCCTGTTCGTTTTTTAAACATTACATATTCAGGGTTATGCGATGCTTCATGCTAAGAAGTGGGGAAACGCATGACTGTCAGTCACGTTGTCTGAGATAGCATCGGAGTTTTGGCTCGCGCTATAATAAGTCAATCTTCTCGAGTTTGGAACAGAGGACGAATGGTTAGCTTCTTTTAGGTCGCGCGTCAAAAGACGGCGGACGGAGTTTGGACGTTTTCATACTTTGCGTTTTGCTCACGAAGGAAGTTCTTTGATCTCAGAGTTGCTCTCTTACTACCAAAGTATAAGAAATGGTGCCAGTGATTTTCTGGGGGAAGCGTAGCAAAACTGCTGCAATAGACTGGTGTCCCATCTGCGAGGAAGCAGCTTTTCCGCTTTGCACAAACCACCGATACGCACCCAAGACGGCTCCCCAGTGTCTTAAATAATCCATAGACTAGAGTTGGACCAGAGTGCATCAAATGCATCAATTGTTTCCTTTTTACCCAATTCTCAGTTTATTTTATGTTTTTCTTTTTCTTGATGCCATGTTCTCAGACGGTGTCGAGGGAGAGTTCCGCGAGCGTGATGTTAGATTGACTTTTCGTGAGGCTGTTCAGCTGTTTGAGCACAGATCTCAGTTCATCAGAAGATCGTCAAATGCCTGTTTGGTAAGGACATTTTTCACCTGCCGTTCTTTTTCTTTTTTCCTGACAACCACTCCATGGACCCTATGCAAAAATGACTGACAGTTTAATATTCATTTGTTTGCATTCAAATTAGCCCTACTAACCTCGTTCTTGAGTTAAAAAATCAAAAGAATATTTCCCCTTGAACCAAGCTAGTAGAGCTAATTTGAATGTAGACAAAAAAATATTAAATTGTCATCCAGCCATTTTTGCTTAAAGTGCACCTAACCCCCCAATTTTTTTTTCGCTTCAATAAATCTTAACACCTGTTCGAAACATATTGCGCTACTTAGCGCCTTTTTAAACCAAATCTTGACTTTTTACAGGCTGTAAAAGTTACGAAATCTAGCCATCATCTGTCCCATGACCGCGCTAGTAAGGGGCATGAGTCTATCCTTACTTGACGTCCCAAATTGCTTTGCATGCATTTTCACAAAGACTTAATACAACGCAAATCAGTTTGTGACGTCAATTCAGGAATAGACCCATGCCCCTTACTAGCTCGGTCATGGGACAGATGATGGCTAGATTTCGTAACTTTTACAGCCTATAAAGAGTCAAGATTTGGTTATAAAAAGGCGTTAAGTAGCGCAATATGTTTCGAACAAGTGTAGAGATTTATTTAAGAGAAAAAAACATTTTGGGGTTGGGTGCACTAAGGGCTATAAACCTACGTATAAGAAACTCACCCAACATTCCCCAACACGACACGAACAAGCACTTTCAATAAGTATTCCACTGTCCTCACGACGCTCCGTCTTCGTCTCACTTGAAAAACAGTAAGAGCTTCGCAGTCTACACTATCGTGTTCATTCCGCTTTTCCTCGTCCGCATTAAGACGTCTGAATACGCTGATACCCTACGAGGAGATAACAGTCATCTGCCCATGCGACAAGTACACGCCTGCGATGTTTGTTAGTTGAATGATGTCAGTTTTTTTCCGAAAAACTCTGTCTCACTGTCCACTAGTCTAAAATAATAGCGTTCCGTTTTGAAATGTCTCCACCCTGGAGAGCGTTTTCGGTGAAACGATTAACGTTTCCCATCGTTTTAGTGAGGCGAAGTGTATGCGTTTGCAAACGAAAACTTTTGAGCCGGCAGAGGAGTCAAGTTAACGATACTATGTTCCATCTTCAACTGTTTTACACATGTAATTTACAAGTTCACAGAATCTGGGATGGTGGACATGTTCTGGCATGATTATCATGTACCAGTAACAATAACACCACACCAGCCTTCACCTTGCTGGATTGAAATGTTTCATGTTTCTTTTCTCTTTTTCTGTCGCTCATTATAGTTCATGTTGTGTAACCTCGTCCTGACGACTGTCCTTTCGTTTGTGATCAACGGATATAACTTCTTGTTCTTCAGTCGCCGAGCAATCTATCTTTGGTTCGCGCTTGTTCCCATGATATGGAGCGCTGCACCGTTGATCCTGGCAGCGTGGGCAACAGAAAACTACCAGGCCTACGTTGCGTCGGTCGTGAGGTCCTGGGGAGAGCATGCCGAGTCAGACGAAAGCGAATCTGAGGGGGAGGACATGGATGAATATCAGGAGGCCATGAAAAAGCTCAAGGTGAATCGCTCGCGAAGCGTTCTCATCGCCAGTACAAACTTACTGAAAACACTTAAGCGAAAGAGACTTGTGTTACGACAAGACAGGCGTATGTCTGCCGCTGCATTGAGGAGAGAATCACTGATCAGCGAGGCCAGGAGCTCCCTAGCTGATGTGGCTGAGGATGTAAGATCAATTGAATCGAACAGGAAAATCTTGGGAGTTCAAAACCCGCTACGATTGGTTGACATGGAGACCGGGAACGAAGATACGTTTTCGGAATCGCGGCTACCTTCGACTTGTATCCTGAACTCTAGTTTCAAAACAAACACGATGAACACGCAGCCGGCTAGGGACAAGAAGAAATCCAAGTTCAATTTCAAGTCCTACGTGATGTACTTGCAGGGCCTGATAAAGGAAGTGGGCTTTTCGGTAGGCGGTATGATTCTATCGTGGGAGAAGGTTTCTAGTATTGGGATACTGTGGGTCTCGGTACTGGCAATCTTTATTCAGGAGATCGTCTTTGGAAACAGAAAAAGTACGCTGTTGACATGACGCTAATGATTCTTTTTATAAACTGCACATAGGTTTGTAATATAAAAACTCAGGCACGTGTGGCTATTTTAAATGCACACAAAGCACGAGAATTCCCCCGGGGGGACGTGAATGAGCTTAGCAGGGGCGGATCCAGGGGAGGTGAAATGGGTGAATTTTCACCCCCCTTTTTTTGAGCCCCCTTCCTTTTTTTTTTCCTTATCCGTCAAATATTGAAATAATATTTGATTTCTCTAATTGAGGTGGAGAATGTGCATTAGCGGTGACTGGTTCTACCAATCAATTTATTCATTTTGAGCCTGTTGGGGTTGACAGACCTACACGACTCCCGCTGTGTGCCCATTGTGTTGATAAAAGCCTTTATAATTTTGCTTTAATAAGCATGTCTTTAAGCGATTTCCCTTTTCTATAATAGATAAAGGGAGGTTCCTTGTATATCTCTCTTAGTAGCGGCTGGTTTTGTATTAAATGCCATTCAGTGTCCATTAGAATATTTTTCAAACATGGCAGTGATGTTGAAATTGTGTCACGAAGGGTAGAATTTTCTTGTGCACTTTCTGTTTTTGTGTAAGAGCGTTCTTCCTTTCTGCGAAGTTAACTTCGGAGAGGATTTTGTCCACCAGGTTACTAGGATAAGCTCTCGATACCAGGCGTGTTTTAAAGTTTTTAATGTTTTCGTCAAACACTACTTTAGAAGCGTTTGTCCTCAGAAGTGCCTGCTGGGTGGCAGCTTTTGTAGTTTGTGTACTGAAATGTTTTAGTAGGTTTGTAATGTGTGCGCACGTCGAGAATCGATTCTTTCTCGAATCTCTGTCCCTTATAGACTGTTGTATCCAAGAATGTTCTTTCTTATTGTGAGACATCAGCGGTAAACTTTATGGTAGGGTGGTACGAATTTGCTTGCTCAATGAATTTTCTATTTCTTCTTTGTTTGTATCCCACAAGTAAAATACATCGTCAATGAATCTTCTCCACATTAGTGGTTTGTGAACGCTCTGCCTTAAGATCTCCTTTTCTATAGATGCCATAAAGATGTTGGCAAAAGCTACTGCCATTTTAGTGCCCATGGCAGTTCCGTGTGTTTGGAAGGAGTTCTCCCTCAGTATAAGGCTGAGCATTTCTCTGAGGAAATTTGTAGCTATAGGAGGGTTATTGGCATGAAAGTTCTCGTATGCGTTGCATACTATAGTGATTCTTTCAGTCCTCCTGTGGGATATTCGTGTAAAGGCTAGTGACATCCATTGAGACTAGAAAAGCGTTTCTAGGCACCCTAGTGCTTTCAATAAACCTTATGAAATGTGTCGTATCTTTTAGAAACGAGTCCTGTATTTGTGCTATTGGCTGAAGTAGTTTGTCTACGAATGATGATAGGCGTTCTGTTGGGCCATCACACCCAGATATGATAGGTCTTGACTTCTGACTAATGTCGGTTTGTGAATTTTTGTGAGGGTATAAAACACTGGGCTTCGAGGCGGATTTGGTGTTAGGTTAAACCATTTAACCGTCATTTCGTCTATGCACCCTACTTGATGAAGGGCATCAATGAGGTGTTTAACTCTCTGGGATGTGTCTCTAACCATTGGTTCGTCTAGTGGCTGACAGTTATTTCTATCATCCAATTGTTTCTGTCCGTCATTGATTTTGTTTTCTCCGTTCATAACGACGGTTGTTCTGCCTTTATCTGCTTTTTTGAGAATAATTTCTTTGTTGTTAACGTTAATAAGCTCCTTGAGAGCTCTTCGCTGCACAGACCTCAAACACCTCAACCAGGCTTTGGCTCTATAAAAAATTACATTATTACAAAAATTCACCCCCCATTTCAAAATCCTGGATACGCGCCTGCTTAGGAAACTTTCAGTGGAATCTCATTTCCTGGCTTTGGTTTGCATTCATTTTCACCCGTGAAGGGTGCAAATTCTTTCTGATAATTAGTTCCTGGCTAAACACCTTGAAAATGATAGGGACAATATTAGCCAACGTGACATAATTTTTGAATTGCTAAAAGATACGACGATCACCCTCCTGAATTTAATGTGGTAGTCTCGACGCCAGAGAATTGACGAATTCATTGGAGATTTCCCGGGTAAGACACATTCTCAGTGTAGGATTTGAGTCCTTTGAGACAGCTAGTAAGATATCACGCAGATAGAGTTAATTAATAACAGCTATTTACAACAACAAATTATCATCGTTAAACAAAGCTGGGCTATATTTGTAGGGCTAAGGGGAGTCCCAAGATCAAGTGTAGAAATGTCAAACATAACCAAACTGCAGTTTCCTGTAACTTTGCCGGAACGTGGCACAGCACTTCAACGATTTGCATCTCCTTGAAAAGTTATGTCTATACATAATGTTCAAAAGCCCTTGTATCCTCATCAGGTTGCTTGTTTGCTGTTATTAGAATGTTTGTTCCATACGACGCATAACTCTGGACAAACGACAAACGATGCTCATTATTCTACAATATTATTTCAAGGTTTTCGAGTAAAAGAGTTACAAAAAGGAAGATAGTTTTTATAGATATCATATAGTATGCCAAAAAGAAAAAAGAAAAACAAAAAACATAATAAAATAATTATTATGAGTGAACCTGGAAATAGGCCATTTTACAGTTGTCTGCTTAGTGACCTGGCCTTGGATTGGAAGCGAGGCTGGGGTTGACCTTGTTTTGATACAAACCTCACTGCTTTTCAAATCAAAATGCAAACTAGTTAGCATAAGAACAGCATGATCTACATATGAAAAGCAATGAGGTTTGTATCAAAACAAGGTCACCCCCAGCCTCTCTTCCAATCCAAGGCCAGGTCACTAAGCACACAACTGTAAAATGGGCTATTGTCAGTTTATCCACAATCTATGTAAAGAAAGCACATTAGTATTTTCACGCGGATAGAATTTGCTATTTATGTACGAGGAGCAGTAACGTAGCTCAGTATATATAAGTTCAGTCAGAAGTATCGAGTTAGTGTAGATAGTGCAGAATGGTTAACCCTTACAACTCTAAGGGGCACAAATTTGGCAACCTTATATCCCCATTTGAAAGAAATAGAAACTGCTCACCAAATATTATTTTTATATGGTCACACGTTAAAGTTTTAAACACAGACTCAATCGTACAGCGCAGGAAAGAACAAAAAAACGGAAGTACCGCTCAAAAGCTTTCACCTAAATGTTTACACTCTTTTACGATTTCATCTAAAGAGTCAAAAGTTGGAACCACTTTATGTACAGCGTACCAAATAGCATCATAAAAGAGTACTCTTCAGCAGCTCTTATTTGAACTTGCGCTACAGTTCTTCCAAGCAAAACCAAGACCAATCGTGACTTGCTCGCAAGAGTTTTCCCGCGCTTGGCGCCGGTTACATTTATGTGTTTCGAATTCTGATTGGTTCAATTCCCAGTTTACGTCTTTTCTGATTGGCCAGAGTAATTACTTTGGTTTTGGTTTTACGACACTCACATTAAAAACAGCCCTTTCATGAATGCTGTAATCTGCGTGCCAACTTGACTCTTACTAGACAAGTTGGGTTGTGACATGCAATCGAGAAAATTGCCGGTTGAGTGAAATGCTACTTCAAGAAGACGCAAAGACAGTTTTCCGTGTGATGCACTAGTAGATAAAGACAGGTAATGTTCATTAGCAACTCGGCCGTCAAATCATCAAAGGGGGCTTTTTACACCGAGCCTCACAAGACAAGCGAGTTAGCTCCCATATATTTATACACACCTCCTAAATATCCACACACGAAATAAAGTGCTAATCAAAAACAAGAAGCAAGTCTCTTCATTTAATAACAGTAATGATAGCTCAAATTTAAAATAAGTAATTTTGGATTTATATTACGATTGGCTACCGTACGAAGTCCCAACAACAACAAGAGAGACCTACAAGTTAGATTCGACGAATTTTTTCACCGCACGTCACAGGGAAGCGATCTATAAAGTTTACATTTGACCCAAATTAATTTGTCAACATCTGGTAAAAAAAAGAAAAAAAAAAACTTTTATGCCTTCTCTCCCTGCCCTCAGAACTGAAGCGGCCTGTGGGGGAAAGCCATCAAAAAGAACAAAAACAAACCTCAAAAAAGACAACAGTGATAGCGCAAAAAAGAACGGCCTAAGAATAGAAACGAAACGGAACGATGGAACTGCCAACGGTTTGCAAAATAAACCCCAAAATAGGCAAAGAGGAAATCGATTTGTGGCCCCAAGAGGGACGGAAGGAACGAAATAGTCAAACTTACCTCGCAGCAAGTCACATAACACCCACACAACCTGGGAGGGGGTTCGCATAATTACAATTGACTCCTCCCCAAGCCCCAGTACTACTCGACTATAATGACCACAGGCATAAGAGAAGACACACTATTTTCGAGACTATTTACTATGCAGGCAAATATTTTATTTTCTGCAAAAACGACTATAGAAAATATTTTGTTTCTCTAAGCAGAAAGCGGTCTTCGTTGTATAGTAATTAAACTATTTATTAAGGAAACGAGAACGGTACGAGAACTTAAAAAAAGGCTAACCTCGTTTCCACAGCAGAATACAATCCTCCGGAATACCCTACCGGTACGTTAAACAGTGGATAACGGGTTTACTTGAACTAAAGGAAAGCTTCAGAACTGTTCTCGCAGAAACGGAAGAAATGTCAGTTTCAATGTGGCTTACATGACCAACAGTGTTGACAAAAGTGTGCGCAGACACACTACGTGACCTTTCGTTCACCACTAAATCTTGGTCAATACGCAAACGTTAAAAGAGAAGTTATAAAATCGAATTCAAAGTTTACAGTAATCCTGAATTAGTTGAGTCACTGTCTCAAAATATCCGGGTCCTTCCTTGATAATCACGGAGCCCTTTCCGCTTTCTTCTTCAACAGGAAACACATGCCATTTCCCTCAACAGTCTGACCTTGGCCGTTGGTAGTTTTTGCATAAGCTTACAAGACAATAAAAGTAACCATTTCATCACATTTTATTTATTTATTTTTTCAATTTTTGATTCAAATCAAACAAAAATGCAGCTATTTTACAACCATATGTACAATTTCTAACATAAATAAAATTGTAAAAAAACCTACCCTGCTACAAAAATAATAAAATCAAGACAAATCCGAGAAATAAATCGCGTCTATTAACAAAGCCTAATGAAAAAATTGAGAATGGCAGGGTTTATCACAAATAAAATTGTTATAGCTGTTTTTCCCGCCAAAGGGCACGCATTCATTGGCTAGTTCACTGTCACATGACATCTAACAGTAGAACTGTTTGCCGCCAAAAGCCCATGAGGGTGTAACATTGCGAAACTATGACGTCAGAGGGTAACAGTTGACTTACCCGCAAATTTTGACTGCTTTACCAATTTTTCTTACTCATGGGGCTCCGCGCGCCGGTGGTGACTTCCTTTGTTTGTTATTCATGATTATTATTTATGATTTCAGTGAGACGAAAAGTTCAAATATCGTGGGCTCTCTTTGTGAAAAGAGACCCTCTAAAACCTCCAAAGGGGACCCACTCGACCCTCATAAGCTAACTACTAAGAATAAACCCATGTGTAAAGTACGCCATACAGTGTAGCACGACTCATTTATACCTTTCGTTTCGTAATTTTCTCATTATCATTTACCTTATGGTTGCCTAAGGTCCATAAAATAATCAAATAGAGATAATTATATATTTCTTTTCGAAAATTAAGGCACAAAGTTTGACGCTAAGCCATACCTATACATTAAACCACCCAAACGGTGACTGAAACGACCACGATAATAAAATACGTTATGACAGCTAAACTAAAACTTTCCTTTAAAAAGACTAACTACATGACCTCCTGGTCGATAATCTGTAAGCCAATGACAGAAGGCATCCATTTAAATCAGTCCCTAGGACTTTTCAAATGTTAAGTAGATGGACATTGAAGCTCGAGTCGAGCCAATCACGACGATTACTGATGATCACACAAGTAACCAATCGTAGGTTTCATCAAAGGAAAAATATTCTTTGGTGTAAAGGGACCTCCTTGGGCAAACTTAAGTTTGTAAACCACGGAGACGGCGTGGTCTAGTGGTTACGGCACTAAACGGTTTTTATAAAAGTTCAAGTACTGCTCTCCGGCCACATGGGGTTGTTTCACGGTAGTTCGTGTTCAAATCCTAGGCAACGCTATGTCAATACCCAGATGATCAGCCTTCTGCCAACTGGGATTACTAAAAACGTTTATGTTCTATTGGTAGTGGTACTTTCTCTCATTGCTGGTCTCCACAATTAGCACTGATGTGCTAAATGCAACGGCAATTAAATAAAGTGTTGATGATGATGATGATAAAAAAAAACCCTTCTGAAAAAACCCTCGGGGAGAATTAATAATAAAGTATTGTAAAGTACTGTGTGATGATGACATTAAAATCGCGTTTGCAAATGCAACTTAATCCCACCCTCCTACTTCGATCAAAACTTATCCAAAGATTTATTATTTACTTTATAAGAATTTTAATATATTGAAATATTAATATATATATATATTGAAATATCAATCGTAAATAAGTATCATTTGTTATTCGTTGCGAACGATTTTCTATCACCATTCTCAAAAATAGCTAGGAAATTTCCTTTTCAGAACGAAAAACATTCCAATCAATAAAAGAGTTTCTATAAATTTTCAAGACGAATTCATTAATAGTTTGGCGAGCTAAAGCCACCATGTCCAGCCTTTTCCCAAAAATGCCAAAGCTGGATCCCTGATACTATGCTTGACCGAAAAATCTTACATTTTGAGTTCATGGGTGAACGGGAATCCTTTTTTTCAAGAACACATAACTTGCATCAGAGAAAAAAAGTTAAATAAATAATAAAAAGAAAGTGCAAAGTAAAACCAAATTTCTCAGCGAAAAGAAAAAAAAACGACATCATGCAAACAAACTTCTACCTTCGAAATGAATCCTACAATAAACCTACAAAAATATTTATTCCACGGAATCGAGTGGAATATGAACTTAAGTGCCCCTTGTTTACTACGAGTTCATAAATATTTTTGATTGTAGGGAATAATGGTTTTATATAAACTCAAATATAGGATAAAAACTCCAATTGCCTGACAGAAAATGACAAGACAAGTACGATTTTCATATGCTGTGAAAACGCGGGCTTTCCAAATAAGGAAGTCATGATGTATTGCGTAATATAGCTTGAGTAGATTAGATTGCAACATCCTGTTTTGAGTTTTCTATACACAACATCAAGCCTGGTTCCCACCTGCGACGCGCACAAACGTAAATGCAAATACAAAGGCAAGTGATGTTCACACGTAACGGAAATGCAAGATGGCGGATATGTCACGTTTCACTTGAGCTTGCGTCTAGCGGTGTTTACACGTGAGACAAATGCAAACGCAAGCGCAGGTAAAGGAAAATTTTCCTTTTTCTTGCGCTTGTGTTTGCATTTACCTTTTCGATGTTTTCAAATACTTGCACTTGCATTTGTAAAAGCGCTTCGCAAGTGTCAATCAGGATTTAATCCTCACCCTCTACCTTACGGTAATTCACTTCAGGTTCTTAAAAAGACCGTATTGAGAAAACATACCATTTTATCCCTACCCCTCCCCCCCTTATGCATACTGAGGTCATCCTGTATCCATTTCTTCCACTTGATTGACAAGCTTGTGGTTGCACGTGCTGCAGAGATTGTCTAACATCCGTCTGAGCAATTCGTCTCTCTCTTCCAACTGCCGCTTGAGCTCACCAATCTCGTCTACTCTGGCATCCAGTTCTTCATCCTTTGTCAACAACATTTTCCTCAGTTCGATGATTTGTGACGCTTGTTCTTCAACTTTTTCGCTGAGGTGATGGCTCATCTGTCATGAAATGCAAAATATAAGGGTTCAACTGAATTCGTTTACCTCAATAACAAAGTGTGACCATAAATTTGCCTTACTAGTTTTCCTTTAACCATACTTACTTATGTCAAGAGGACATCTGTGATAGTCCATGACCGAAGGGAACTGGGCAACAGTCCCACCTGACGTGTCGTGTCACGTGTTGTATGACATCCTTCTTGGTTGGTACAGAGCAGTCCCCAGTGCCTCTCTCCTTCGCTTATTGCAAATTGCTCAAGAGTTTCATTTGTATCTAAGCTAACTACTGCACGGACAGGCAACTTTTCGCGGGAAAGTACTCTAGTCCTGGGAGCGCTGAATGTCATCAAAATTTATTTTACAAGTTTACTGGCCAAAGCGAGTTTTAAAACTCCTGGTCGCTTTGTTGGCTCTCATATGTAGTCAGTAAAGTTTAAATCAAATTTCTTTTAGCTTTGCGTTAAGGCTACCGGATATGCGTCATATGTCAAAAAGATAACTCACACAGTGAACGTTTACAGAAGTCAAAACAAGTCCAGCCTTACCGTGTGCTTTTCCTTGAACAGTCTAACCTCTAGCAGTGTTTCGGCGGTTGGCCTGTCGCTGGGCTTTTCAGTCGTCATCTTCTGAATAACCTTGGACTAAGATGGGAGGACAGAATGATTAGAACAACCACGTCTATTGTTAAATCAGGAAGTGTTTTATGGAGAGTCAATGAACAGTGGGTAATGAGGAGGTTTTGAAATACTGTGCGGGGCATTTTGCATTGAGCTTTTTTTTTTGTTGTTGTTTCGTAACAATAGCGTTCTCATGCATAGGGCGGTTTTCAATCGAGGGTCGACAGTAATTTCGCGTTTGCTTTGGTTTTGCTTTAACTACGCTGTATGATTGGTTGGCAAAGTTCGTGTCATTTTCTCAACCAATGGGCAACCAAACCAAAACCAATCGTGTCTTGGCCGGTCGCACGTGTTTTCCCGCGCCTGGCACCAGATACATGCATTTGCTTCAAGTTGTGATTGGTTCATTGCACTGTTTACGTCTGTTGTGATTGGCCAAAGTGATTACTTTGGATTTGGTTTCATGGCACTCAATTGAAAAACTACTCTAACTGCTGGGCTCATCCGCTAATTGGCTGGTAAGAAAGATGTTTTCTCATTTTTATGATGTTTAACTTACTAAGAGGATCGTATGTCGTGTATTTCCAGAGAGGGCATTAGTTTTGTCCCTGTCGACATCCGCTTAATAACAGATATCTCGTGATTACGGAAAGTGGTCACACTTTCTCTTGTCTTAACGATGTCCGTAATCGCGGAGTTTGAATGTTGTACTCCTATTTTAGCACGGAAAAATATTTAAAAGACCAAAGATATCGTTCTCACCTCTTCAGGCCATTTTTCGCAAAACTCCTGAGGTATTCTGCCTTGCCTGAGATCCTTGATTTTCTTTACTCGCTCCATCTCAGTACCAAAGGCACAGAACAATTCAAACAAGATGATACCCAAACTGAAGATATCCGCCTGCACGCGAGGGGAAAAGAGTTAGATAAATATCACATCTGCTTCCTAAGACTGCAGCCATTTCCAGTGTAATGGTTGTACAGGGATCTTTTGAGCGATCTTTTGACATATCATCGATTGAAATCTTACGCAAACAGCTGAAAGACCGTTGTAACTATCCAGATGAAAAATTTTGCCGTTACAGTGTACGGGTAAACGAAACCACAAATAAACTAAAACTACTGACCAGCTCAAATGGCTGAAGTTACACGGCTCTCAAGTTACTGGAAAATTTCAACGATTTTCAAGGACGCATTCGATCGGCTCTAGTCCGTGACGTCTGGTAGAATTCCGCCGTTTTGTTCGGCAGGCGTTAACTTTTAAAACAGTCAATTTATTGATCTGTGCAGTGACTATTTGTTTAAGGATGGGTGTTTTAGTGGTAAATAAACCCATCTTCATCACCCAAATCCGAGTTCAACCGTAAAAAAATCAGTTGTGCTTATATTTAAGATTTAGGCCTGGTTACTAGCCAGCACGTCGAAAGATAGTCGCTATGAACGTAACATTGAAAATGGCTGAAATGGTTTGTGCGTGTAGCTATTACACAATAATTTTACTAAAACTTCAATAATTACCTCAATTATGGAAGGCTTTGAAAAGGAAAATTTACCAAGTTTCTTTCTCTATCACTGCACAGGAAGCTATTGGCTCTATCGATCCTGCAGGCTAGCAACTCGCTACCAGACTAATCCGACTTACGTCTGGAAAGAAGATCATTTGTCTGTCACATGAGTACTACATGTTTCTTAATAGCACGATTTCCATTGTTTGTTCCACTGACACTAAAACAAATCAAGCCACTCCTCTACATCTGTACTCATACAGCACTTGATAATTTGCTGCAGCCGGTTTTTAAAATCAAATTTAAGGGCGATTTAAACGGTGCATGGGATAATGGCTGACGACTGCCAGGTCAGTCTGATTTGCTTACGTCATGTCTTCAGTACGAATGGCTGGCGTTTGTAAAATGACCCCACGACAGATGCACATAACACGAAAAATGTCACGGTCGTAAATCTCCCGAAAATCGTAACCATTATCTCCTTACTAAAAGCGTCATCGCGTGTAATTAACTTTACTTCACCTTGTTATCGTAATTGTTGTTCCTCAGTTGTTCGGGTGATGCATACGTACATGTACCCACTCCAGCGGTAGGGGCGTCTTTACCCGAAAAACCTGCAAATGAGAAAAATGAGAACATTGGATACAATGGAACACTGCTTTACGACCACCCTGTTAATACGACCAGGCATTTCTACGTTATTGTAAATAACCAAATAAACTGCAAAAACCGTGGATGAAGATCCTGCTAGTAGTCAACGTTGGATCTCCTTGGATTTCTCACATTTACTTTTATTGTAAATGCCATCAGCAGTCCCCCCTTGAGCGCTCGTTGCCTGTGGGGTGATCCCTGGGGCGAGCTTCATAGCTTGTGACGTCATTGCGGATCACTTACTGCTTTGTTTTCTTGTGAATCGTTGCGGAGTCTTGCTCCCAGCCCACCCACCCTCTCGGTTTGTGTGTTTGGTAATTACTGGGTCAGGTGAATTCATTTCAGTGTGACGGTAACAGTAGGCGGATACCTGAAGGGGTGGTTCCCGCTCCATGGGTTGCCATGGAGACCTCCCTACTGTGCCTGAAATGCTGAAGCCCCCTGCCAACATTTAAGGCACTAGTTCCCAGGCCCATCTATTGGCCTAGAGTTAAACCACTTTTTTTGCCCAAACAAAACCACATGGACACGTTTTGTTATCTACAACACCTCGCAAATCCGATCACTGGTCAATACGACCAACTGTACATGGTCCGTTGGTAATAACATACTTATGAATATCCCAGCACCAGATGAGAGCACTGCTCAGAGGGTTTCATTTGACTGGTAAAAATTTTACAATATCATTCACAATCACAACAGGCAGAGTCACCTTTCATGCAGCACCACAGGAAATTGTTGCTTAGTAGATCTCATCTGAATAGCCACAGACTAAAAAGTTAGAGTCGTTTTAAAATACAAACAGCGGTGATAAACATAATAAATCACCGCTGTTTGTACTTATTTTGTGATCAAGCTACGATGGCCCAAGAACAGAAGTCTCTATGATAGAGCCATTTTGTACAGCAGAATTCACGGTACCATAAGAGATTCTCCCCCGTAACTCATTTGGATGCTCACACTTTAGAACAATTCAACATTTCACCAAGTTGAGAACCGCAAGGAATAGAATTGGAATAGAAGTATTAAAACGCCAATACGACGCGCGTGGAACGGTAAAACTAAGACCAGCTATTAAAAATCTTCATACCTGGAGGAAGGAGCGGGGTGAGCGGCTCAATTAAACTGGCCAGCGGACTGCTGCCCCCAGGACTCACGACCACTTCCTTTCGAGCCAAACCGAAGTCGCCAATTTTGACCTGGAACCTAGTTGGCCTATCCTCTGTTTTGTGTCGAAGACCTTGGAGAAAGATGTTCCTTGGCTGAAAAATAGAATGATAAAACAATCTCGTCAACATGGACCTTGTATGAGAACGACCAAGGTATGGTTGACTCATCCAAGCCATCCAGCCATTTGGGTATTATGACCGGCAACGTTGGCCAAACGTCTTGAAAACAGTAGACCTGCACTTTTCAAAAGCTCTATTTTCACTGGACCCTGATAACCTGCAGCTGCACTGTTTTTTAGGGTTGGAAGCATTGTTCTGTTGTTCGTTCTCTTGTTCTCTCGACCAACCATGTAAGACGTTGCAAACGGTGCAAGTTGCCCCCCTGAAAACACTTAACAACATGCAACCAGCGACGACATTCACCTTCCCTTCCCCGCCAAACTAGGGTTAACCGGTTTGAATGGCCAACAATAACATTATACAGGGAGGGGTGGGTTTTTGGCCAGCGTTGTACTTTGCGTCGACTATCAGTGTTCTAGGTGGTGGCTTTGGTCCCCAAAACTCACTCAAATGTACGTATCTTTGGGTCTCTCCTTTACTACTTTCAATGTTCAAGTCTGAACTGCAATTAGTACACTAATGGGAGAAACAACACATGTATAATTACTGAAACTATTTTCAAGGACACAGATTTATTGTTGTTTTCGAACATGACAGTAATAAAAACAAGATTCATGGTCATGATGTTCCATCTCTAAAGATTATCTGTCACTTCCAATTTTACCTTAAGATCCCTGTGAAGCAGCCCTTGAGAGTGAATGTACCGCACTCCTTCCACAAGCTGACGGAATATCTCCATAACGGCTACCTTGTTGACTCCGTTACCTAGGTAAGCGGAGAAACAGGGCAAATGTGAGGCTAGCATTGAAGGTTTCTGTCTCAGATTGCATCTGTTCCTTAGTCAGCTTGTCTATTTTAACAATTCTTCTTGTGCTTACCCCCTCCCCCCCCCCCCCCCCCACACCACCGAACCACACACCTATTTTCCCCTTTTTATTTGCTGATTTTAAATCGGTGGAGGGGAACCCTCTATCAGGGATCCCTAATTTCGACACTTATAAAGCCACAAAAGTTGCTAGTGAATCTGCTGGTATTAATTTTAAACAAAATCGGATCGCATCTGTTCCTCAGTCAGTTAGTGTGAAGGTATGTCTACTGGTCGATCTGGGGACTTTACCTCTTCAGTCGATCGGTCAGAGTGGCCGAGATAGGTGCTCAGAATAATTAAAGATTTGTAGTAGTTTGAGAGACAGCAATAGTGACGGTTAAAATTCGATAATCAGTTCTTATCAATAGAGAAATATATTTTTTCCTTCGATGCTGTCGAGCAAACGACCACTAGTTTAGGCAAATTCTCGCACCTAAAACGCTTCCGATTCTTACTGTCCAATTGGAAAACTTGTGGGCACTCTGATCTTCGTCATGACAACATGACGAAATCATCAGTTATACCTCAAGTTACTAAACAACATGGTTTCTGAACATCTCGACGCGATTCTGGCGGGAAATAGTATCTCGTCTTTGTCTCCTCGGGAGCCGTTCTTTTTGCCAGAAAGGAGACTACATCGAGGGCAACACGATCCGTACTTTTCGCGGTGGTCCACAGTATGAGCTAACCTGCATAGCTGGCGGTATTGTCCGCGTGCGGATGAAAAGTTTTGGCGGTGTTCCCCTCGCGCGTTCGCTGCTTGTTCACTCAACACCCCGCCAGCTCAGACGCAGGCTAAGTACGAACGAGCGCAGTCTACAAAAGGAAATCTGGAGCGAACGAGGAAATGAAAATTGACACCATGTGAGGCTTGCGCGCGAGAATCCACGCTTTCGGGTGCTTTGCACCTCGCGAGATCGCGCTTTTTGCGAGGATTTCCACAGACAAAAGGACTGTTTTGCATTTTAGAGACTACTGTTCCCTGTCTTGATGTGTTCAGCTTTTTTCGTGAACTCACCAGTCCGTGAAATTTCATCGTTACGCTTGGCGAGCCAGTCTCTGAGTGTTGTGGTACACAGCTGCATCTGAATGAACAGCACCATTCCCAAGCGCTAGAAAAAAATATTATCGTTGTTATGATTTGTCAGCGATTTCCTCAGTTTTTAGCTCGCAAGAATGACATAGAAAACATCTGACAACGAGAAATACACAAACGCAATGATGACAAGTAAACCACAAAGCTGTTATGACAGATTCCCTGAAGTAATTAATTCATTAGGTTTAATTAACTTTGTTTAACGAGAGTGACACAGTACAGTCTGTCACAACTGACAAACCTGTGGCCCTCAGTTTCCAGATCGAATTGGAATATGGAAATGTTGGTTTTTGAGGAGAGGGGAAAACCGGAGAACCCGGAGAAAAACCTCTCGGAGCAAAGACGACAACCAACAACAAACTCAACCCACATATGACGCCGAGTCCGGGAATCGAACCCGGGCCACGTTGGTGGGAGGCGAATGCTCTCACCACTGCGCCATCCCTACTCCCCAGTTCACTTATAATTATGCCCTTTTAATCAGTTAGAGAAAGCAGGTTTCATACTTAACCAATCTAATTTTCCACCCATAGACATCGGAGAAAAGAAACTCAGATTTAGCGGGCATAGCTGGAAGAACAAAAACGATATTATCTCGATGCTGCTAATCTGCGATCCAAACCAAAATCAAAACAAAGCGCGGTTTGCTTTGTATTGAAAACTGCATACTTTAAAAGACCACATTCGTTAGAGAACAGGAAAATCGCTTCTTCATAGCTGGAACAGCTGGACATGGTACCTTATTAACAGCCGTGCTCGTTAGGATGTTCCCTGAAAATGCATTACTCTGTTCGCTCCGCTCGCTTGGCTCGTCATCAACACGGTCGCCATCTTTACCTGCCATGGAACCTAAGCTACTGCTGGAGGCTGATCGGCGCATGCTGCGCTGTGACGTATGATATGGAGCCCTACTGCTACGGCTACTACTGGTGCTGCTCCTTAGACTCTTACCCAGGCGACCATCGGCTGTAAACAAAAAATTGACAAGGGGGCTTCTCTTAGCAAAGAACAGCGATTGTTTGTCATTAAGCAGCGAGCGAGAAAATAGCTCTCCAGTATAGCTTGCTCACTTTGTAGTCACTTATTTCAGCGTGTTTTTGGCATCTAAGTTTTGCTGTGTTATTCATCGCCTGTTACATTACAACTACACTGTACTTTTGACCACTGGATTTATCAAATCACTGTTGAATCCAAATACCGCATTCCCGCTGAGAAATCAGGGACCTTACTTATTCACGTGCCATGAACCCACGAAAAACCCTATCAGCGTTAGCCCTAGTAGGGAAATGGGAGATCGCACGAGACAAAGGAAAAAATTTCCGACTTCGGTGGGAATCGAACCCACGACCTCCGCATTTGATTTACGTTGCTCTATCGACTGAGCTTCGAGGTCAGACGGCAGCAAGTTGTGGATGATTATGGCGGTAACTGCGGGAAATGTGAATGTGAAGGGTACAAACACTAGTACTAAGGACACAATGATGAATCAGGGCATTAACTCAGGTCTGTGTGTCAAATTGCTAAATGAACCCATGAAAAACCCTCTGAGCGTTAGCCCTAGTAAGAAAATGGAGGACCGCACAGGGTAAAGAATAAAACTGTTTGACGTGAAGCGGGCTTCCGGATTTGATCGTCCGTTGCAGCACTCAAGTTGGAAAGTAATTTCTATAATTAAATTCAATGTAATAGTACCTTGTGCACCACGCTTCTGGTTCCCAGTCCCAACCGAGTCAGTACTTGATCTGCGAGCTGAGAACATGATACCGCTGGTGGAGGGCTCCTGTGATGAGCCTTCAAACACTATACTGCTCTGACTGTCTGTGCTCACTTCCATTATTCTGAAAAACAGAAATCAGAGAACATGACAGTTGATGGGGTTTATCAAGTGGGCACGAGGCTGTTAAGGGGCAGTCTCGTGGGGATTATCTTGTTTGTAGGTAAATTTTTTTTCCCTTTACGACGAAATGAAAGTTACAGTCTGTACATATACAGTTTGAGCTCTCATGTGTCAATTTATGTTGTTACAATAATATAGCTGGAGTTACGTAGGACCTAATGCGCGCTCTGATTGGTTCTTTTTTGGTCACATGATGGAAGCTACGATCAAATGGTGCCCGCGCGGCTACAATACAAAACTCACACTTTCCCGGGGTGGAAAAGAATAACTTGAGTAGTGGTCAGGCACGTGATTACATGGTGACAGAAGGTGGTGTGATGTTTTTGCCCGCCAGCGTAGCTGGTTAAGTGAGAGCGGGAAAATCTCGGCTTGTTGTTTATCCCAGATACTTGTTTGCAAAATGGATCCGCCGAAGAAACGTTTCGTCTCGGGAAACATCGAGATTCTCGTGAAAACAAAACTAACTGTTTCCCTCGGGAACATTCATTAAGTGTATAATAACTCTCGCGGTTGTTTGGACTGGGCGTAGTACTAGTATGAACTGCCATTATCACTGTAAATAATAATCATTGGAAAATAAAAATAAAATAAATAAAATAGATAAATGTACACGTAGAGACCAAGAGCAAAAGTATGAACTTACATTAGTGCTTGTAAACATTTACGCCGATTCAAACTCACTGAGGCCCAGTTCAGACGCCGAACTTTTCGTGAGCCGAACCTTATACCTTGAGTTAAGAACATGAAAAGTTCGGCGTCTGAATCAGTTGAGAACAGCCGCTTTAATTAGGTACGGCTCAGCCGGGAATTTCGGCTTTGGAACGGCTTTGATCCACATGTCGAACTTTTCATGAGCCGAACCTAATGCATAAATTATTATAACGTATTTCAAATGCTGTCTCTCGTAGAGAGCATGTTTTGCTTCAAGCAAATTAAGTTCGGCGTCTGAATCAAAAGGCGGGAGTTTCGCGATTTGGGCCGACCTTAATTTGAGTTAAGTTCGGCTCATGAAAAGTTCGGCGTCTGAACTGGGCCTAAGAGTGCATGTAGGTTTTAGTGCCAACAAGTGAGTTTCACTGTAGTGTGGACGCTTGTTAACTATTGGAGATTTGTTCTTGGTTGGCCTGGGCCACTGTCGTTACGAAAAAAGAGTTACAATAGAAGTCATTTGTACCTGTTAACTCCATTTAGGGAAGAAAAGTCACTCAGCTCCTTAAGACTTGTAGGAAGAGTGGCCACTCCTGATAAGGGAATTAACACTCATTTAGGCTCTGCGCGTGACAAAAATCAATATCTAACTTAATAACCCTTTCCCCGAATCATAACTTGGTGACTATTTGGTCAATTGCAGTGAAATTACGTTAGCAAACTGGTCTTGGAAAGATCTTTGTATCTGAAAGAAAAATAGTAATCCACTATTATCTATGATCGATTATTATTTATTATTATCTGTGATGTGGTTTCTTTGGATGTTTTAATTTAACACATTTATGGAGTCTGAGTCTCAGTCTATATTGGGTTGTTCTGGTATGTATTATGAGCTAAAAATAATCTATAGTTTGGGGTATTCTCGGTTTTCACTGTCACGCCATTGCAAAACAAAAAATCGAAACCATTCCATGAATGAAGTCAAGAAATTGACATGGTATAGAGGATAAATAAATAAAGCATCTGTCCAAGTGTCAAGTCTGTGCGGCATTCCGTACTCGAGTTATTTGACAAAATGTTCCACATAAATTTATAGAGCTTAGTATGGAGACGCCATGTTTGTGTCCATCTGAGGGGCACAAACATGGCGGCCGGAAATAGGAAAAAACATCTGGAGTTCACTTTTGCCAGACAAGAGGTTTGTTTGCCCTTGTGAATTTTCGAATTTTTAGATTAATATTTCTCCTCAAACTTAAATTGTTTAGAATGCTGAAAATCACCCGAAGAGTCATTTTTAAGATACGGAAAAGCTCTGTCACGGCCGTCCTCCTGATGTCACGCACGATGGAAACTCGGAAATTGAAACTGTTCTATTTTCAAAAGGAAGCACAACATCGAGCTAAGAAATTGTGAACAGACATATTTTTAGGTAATCTTTCCTTGAATGAAGGTAAAAATTTTTTAGGCCTCCCAGTTTTGAATTCTAGAATTTGGTGACGTCACGTGAAAACTAAGAATACCTGTCAGTGCTGTCACAAGCATTGTTCAGTGAAGTTTTGAAGTTTTTATTTTGAACGATTTAAATCCACTTCTATCAAAGGCCTGACTTCCTCGAGTTATCTTGATTTCAGAAATAACTCACTAGGTAATGCACAGTCAGCATTTTCTGTTGTAACATACTCCAACCATGCTGCATGATACCCCACAACATTGCTGTGACTCAAGTGTGCCAACACTTTAACTTCTCGCAGAACCTGTTGGGAAGAAAAAGAAACGTTAATATATCTGTATGATTCACGAAGGCTGAATGTCCAAGAGCACATCGGATTTTTACTGCGAGTATTGTGGTTTGAGCCTGACATATGGCATTACTTTGTTTCCTTGGACAAAAGACGTTTGATCCAGGTTGTTTCTCGAGGAAAGTGTAAAAATAGATTCTGGAAAACCATTAGGCATGATCTAACGAATATGCCGCCCACAAACGTGCAAAGGAATCTAATCACATCCAGGGGAATAGCAATAGTTAACCCCTACAATGTACCTGTCAGGTTATGGTACTGAAAGCAAGCTACAACAATACACTGGACGTTTTTCTCCTTTCTTAGCAGCCCCTGAGGCTGAAAAAGCTAACGTCTGCATCAAATAAAATGCTCAAAGCAAAACACGGTTGCTGTTCATTCACATGCACATACTTTAACTGAGATGAAAGAATTAGGAAACGGAAGACCATCACAATTGAATGGAATGCATGTACGTTTCATTATTATTGTTTTTGGACATTGCACGATGATGTACAGTTACTAAATGCAGATGTAGATGACACCGTTTTTGGTAAAAATGTCACAATCTGCAAAAAGAAACTGGTAACCACGAAAGATAAACGAAGCTTCATGACTGTATTATCTCAAATATCCATTCTACCTTCAAACAAAGTTCAGGGTCAGTTTCTTTGAGGGGAATTTTCTTCACGGCATACTCCCTTCCATCAAGTTTGTTTTTTACCTGAAAGCAAAAGAGAAATCACTATCAATAATTTGATATGACATCCTTCCTCACCCTCCACCTTAGTACACCTTTCTCCTCCTCCATTCCTTCATCCCTCTTCCTCTTTCTCCCCCATTCCACCTTCCCAATTCCTTCTTCCCCTCCTCCTCCATTCCACCATCCCTCTTCTTCCTTCTCCCCCATTCCACCTTCCCTCTCACTACTTCTTCTCCTCCCCTTATTCCACCATGCCTCTTTCTCCTTTTTTATCATTCCACCCTCCCAATTCCTCCTTCTCCTCCTTCCTCATTCCACCTTCCCTGTCCCTCCTTCTCCATCATTCCACCAATTCCTCCTCCTCCCCCATTCCACCTTCCCTCTCCCTCCTTCTCCTCCTCCCCTTATTCCACCTTACCTCTTCCTCCTTCTCCACCATTTCACCTTCCCAATTCCTCCTTCTCCTTCTCCCCCATTCGACCTTCCTCTCCCTCCTTCTCCTCCTCCCCCTATTCCACCTTACCTCTTCCTCCTTCTCCACCATTTCACCTTCCTAATTCCTCCTTCTCCTCCTTCCCCATTCCACCTTCCCTCTTCCCCTTTCTCCTCGCCCCGGATTCCACCTTCCCTGTTCCCCCTTCCCCTTCTCTCCCATTTCAACACCCCTGTTCCTCTTTCTCCTTCTCCTCCATTCCAACATCCCTCTTTCTCCTCCTCCCCCATTCCACCTACCCTCTTCCCCCTTCCCCTGCTTCCCCCATTCCACCCTACCTCTTCCTCTTCCTCCCCCATTCCACCTTCCCTGTTCTTCCCTCTCCTCCTCCATTCCACCATCCCTCTTCCCCCTCCATTCCAACTTCCCTCTTCCTCCTTCCCCTGCTTCCCCTACTCAAGCTTTCCTCTTCCTCCTTCTCCTCCTCCTCCATTCCACCATCCCTCTTCCTCCCCCATTCCACGTTCCCTCTTCCTCCTTCCTCTGCTCCCCCCATTCCACCTTCCCTCTTCCTCCTTCTCCTTGTCCCCCTTTTCACCTTTTCTGTTCCTCCTTCTCCCCCCATTCCACCTTCCCTGTTCCTCCTTTCCCTGCTCCACCATTCCACCTTAGCTCTTCCTCCTCCTCCCCATTCCACCTTCCCTCTTCCTCCTCCTCCCCATTCCAACTTCCCTCTTCCTCCTTCCCCTATTCAAGCTTTCCTCTTCCTCCTTCTCCTCCTCCATTCCACCATCCCTCTTCCTCCCCCATTCCACCTTCCCTCTTCCTCCTTCTCCTTGTCCCCCTTTCCACCTTCTCTGTTCCTCCTTCTCCTCCCATTCCACCTTCCCTGTTCCTCCTTCCCCTGCTCCACCATTCCACCTTAGCTCTTCCTCCTTCTCCCCATTCCACCTTCTCTCTTCTTCCTCCTCCCCATTCCACCTTCTCTCTTCTTTCTTCCCCTGCTCCACCATTCCAACTCCCCCTCCCTGTTCTTCCTTCTCCTTCTCCCCCATTCCACCTTCCCTCCTCCCCCATTCGACCTTCCCTGTTCCTCCTTCTCCTCTAACAACATGGTGGTCTTAGGGCTGGTCATAATCAGGACAGTACAAGTATGTGTCACATCTTCAGTGGTTCAATAACATCTACAAATTAATTGAAATGGGACGTTCATTTTTACATGGTCATGGAAGGCATTAGTGAAGGCTCCATTATTGTTCACAGTCGTCATAACAATGGCAATTATTTGTTATAAATAAAGGTTTCGTAAAACATAAGAAAGTAAAAATTAATGATAAATTTGAATGATGTTTCAGGGCCATCACGACACCATTTTATTTTTAAACATTTTTTAACTCGAAAATGATATTATGATGACTCTGAAATGTTGTTCGATTTTTTCGTTAAATTTTTACTTGCTTAATTATTTGTTAACCTGACTAAATTAGAAAAAGTTTCAAACCTTAAAAACACTGCCAAAGCCCCCTTTTCCCAGCCTTGTTATCTCAACAAACTCCTCCTTGTAGCGTGAAGATCCATTTTGCAGCAATGCATTCATTTTTTGAGGGGCTGACAGACTCCTGAAAAGGCAAATAAGCTACAAGTCAAACACTAGGAACAATTAAATTATAAATTTGAAATAGTTTTATGTAACTTAATTCAGTTACAATAACCTTGCAAATGAATAAATCTACTTTCAATACTACAGTAAAATGGCTTGCTATTTCAACTTTTGGCCAACAACTTTAAGGATTTGAATTGAGAAAAAAAATATCCCAAAGAGCAATAAACAATTTTACCACCACTAGTAAAGTCCTTATCTACAGCCTACTTGTGATTGGTAAATGGGCCACACATTGGTCTTCTTGCACCCAGAGGAAGCTTAATATGCAGCTGAAATGAAAAATGAAAAATGAATGAAAATAAAGTTGTTGTGATTTGCTGTTTTCAGTACTAGTAATGTCTTAGCCTTGAAACCTAAAGTGAGTATTATGGAGAAACCTAACTCAGCTCCATTAAAAACAATAATCTGGTCTTAGGCACATGTGTAACCTTTTGACTATTATTGTAATAACAAGTTTGATGCCTCAAAACATTACTTTACATCATCAGTTATGTGTGAGTACCAGAACTTCATTATTTTTATCTCAAGGCCAATTTTGTGAAAACTGGTCCTCCAAAACCTCCCAAGGGGATCCAGTGAGTCCTCACAAGCAAATTTCTAAAACAACGCCTGCATCTCAGTTGCTAAATGAGAGTAATTATCACAGATGCAAATTAGTTAGACAGCTATAATTATATTTTGGAATATGTTACATCTGTTCCTGTAGTTCTTGCAGCAGCTTGCATGAGGTCACTGAAGGCTGTCTTGTATTTTGCTCTGATGACACTGAATTCCTCCAGAAACGAGAAGGAAGGCATAACCTGAGATGAAACATGAATGTGTTATTGTTAGGAATACAGTCAAAGAAAGTAAACTTAAGATACAAATGTCAACTTTGAGACCAACTGTCTGTGACTGAGTTATCATGAGGTATAACTTATTAAGTCCCCCAACTGCCATGAGAGGGGGGGGGGGGGGTGAGGCAAACCTGAAAGTGGGCAAAATCTTCAGTGCATGAGAAACAAGAAAGACAGCACCAAGTACATGTGACATGAGAGGGCATGCATGCATGCACCACAAGTACAAGGAATTACATGTAGTGTTGACGAGTACTAATACTTAAAGTATATAATTGCCACTCACCAAAATGAAAAACAGTTTGCTAACTTTTCCCTGACCATAAATCAATAATTTTATTATTTCATTGACTACCAAAGACATTGAAATCCTTAGGCAATAAATCGGCAACGATGAAGTCACAGAAATCAGCTCCTTTACAGATAATTTTTGGAAAAACCTTACCTTTGCCAACAAGTAAACTCGTTTGCAAACCCAGTGGCTAGCCTAAAATCAAATTCCATGACTTATTACTGACTTTGGGTTAGAATTTACAAGTTCCCTGCCTTGATGGAAAATTCCCTGACCTTTCGCTGACCTTGAGAAATGTTTTCCCCAACTTTTCCTGATTGTGGCAACAATGTATATTATTAGATATACAAAATAAACTTTGTATATATGTACCTTCATCTTTGCAAGTTGTTGACAAAGAACTGTGAAAAGGAAGAACGTGATAAAATAATTATTACCGTAATTAAATGACATCGATATACACCATAGTAACAGCAGTATGTAGCACATCATTGTCATAATAGTAAACATGCATCATTCAGTACTCCATCTTTATACACATCTAACAATCTGACAAATGCCAGGATTTACAAAGTTCTGTATTTAAATGTTAAGACAGGTTTTTGATCAGTACTTGTCTTGAGGATTAATGACATACAACTGCCCTTTTTCTATCTCAACCATTTACCAGCCCCCAGTTAACCAACAAGATGCACTATAATTGGATGAAGACCTGTGGAAAACACATGTGACATGTAAATATCCTGCAAAAAAACTCACTGTCAATTTTACACAACCTAAAATTTACAATAATATTGAAGCCTTAGGATGATGTGAAAAACGTGAAAAAAGGATGTACATTTAGATAGACATTTTCTGAAAGCCAGACCCCGGTTCCTGGAAAGCCAATTAATCAAGGATTAGATCACCTTAACCCAGGAATAAAATTTACATGACAACTTCACGTCGATTTAAGTGTGTACCCACGCTTTGTGGGTCGTTAAGTATTCATATATTCATGCTATTGTTTAGACTCATTGCCGATTCATCGGTGTTCACGTCGGATGTCACTCGGGAATGTAAGACAACTATAGAAATCGCAGGCCCTTTGAGGAAAAGTGTGACAATTTCCTTTTGTTTATCATCTGAGAACGAACAATAGC
The DNA here is from genome assembly GCF_977016875.1 of Pavona decussata. Lineage (NCBI taxonomy): Eukaryota > Metazoa > Cnidaria > Anthozoa > Scleractinia > Agariciidae > Pavona > Pavona decussata. The sequence goes on along the minus strand of NW_028145475.1, from coordinate 1,670,294 downwards.
TCAGTTCGATACACAAAAAAAACTTTTTAAAGCTGTCGGACTGCAACTTTTCTTTGATAATTTTTTAACCTTTAAAGTTTATTTTATGCTTATGATCAAGCACTACCCTGGGTGCCAGAGGTTTATTTTTTCCTTCAACCCAAAAAATCGCGGCGAAAGCCGCACCACCGGCGCGAAGCGCCAAAGAGGAAAAATTTTTTTCCTCTCGGCGCTTCGCGCCTCGCTGCAGCGGCTTCGCCGCGTAATTTCCCTCCTTGAAACGAAAAAACTTTGTAGGGAATAACTTCCATAATTCAAATTCTAAAAGAGAAGAAGCAGTCGGCTGTCAGAAGGCGCGTCGTTGAGAAATCTCAACCACAGAAACTCTTCAGACCACATTTTACAGCCATCAAATCGGCCTTCTCATTAAAAATAATACAAATAAAAAAGCAACGTTTTCGGGATGAAGTTAAATTTCATTCAGGACTCTCTGCAATAATACCTTCGGGAATTCACACACATGTCGGAAGAAGATGGGTTCGCATAAATTAAATTTGCAGTTCGAACTGCCGATCAACAAACAAACATAGAACTTCGGCCTACATTGACCAAAAAGCCTCGTTCAAGATCTCTTTTTGAAGCTCTCAAAATGCTCTATTTTCATAAATACATATCGAACTTGGAAATGTTTTGCGAAAAAAACTAAATGCATGTAAAGTCCCAGGTCATTCTATGTAGTTTTTCACACATCAAGAACAAAAGGATACGATAATAAACCCTGCCGCTCGTGGTCGCATAATTGCGCTATTGTTGTTCCATTCCTTTGAAGTCTCTTTAGGTCCTCATCCAAAAGATCTCACTTTTTTCCAAACGAATGAAACCGAACTTATTCAACACGTTTTCGGTGGCTCCCGAAGTGAATGCCCAAAGGTCTAAAAACGAGCCTTCAAGCTACAAAATCCAGCGGCCTTTCCCATTTCTGAATGACACACTTAAATCGGCGTGAAGTTGTAATGTATCCTTCGATTAGTTTCTGTTCCTGAAAGCCCGATTAGCACTATCCAAGGGATAAATTTTGTAACAAGAAATTAGATGAGAATGATATATTATTCAGAGAATGACACAGGCATACTCGGAAAAAAAAATCTGCCTGCTCCAAACAGCCGCGTCACACTTGTGACCTTACAGTTGCTAGTTTGGATGCTCTACCACTGAGCTACAGGAGACTCATGGGAGCTATAAGGCCATTTAACTAGGTTCGTGGGCTAAACGTCCTGCATACTGCTAGGATTGGAATGTCAATGTGTGCCATGTACGCAATGGAAATAATGTGATGGAATATTTTGTTTTAGATGCTTGTTACTATTTTTTTACTTATTGCATGGAGCTAAAAGGCTTTACATGTATAAACTTATATGGGGCTTAATGTACTACAGTGTATAGTGTCAACACAAACTATTAATCTTACCATGAAAGATCTTCTTGCTCTTTTCTGGATCATTCTCATACAAAGAACACAGATGTTCAAGTAAAGACACTAATAACAGATAGTTGGGAACCCTGCCCTCCAACGCTTGGACACTAGATGTTGGATCATTGTTACCAATGAATGTGTCGGAGACATCTGCGTCTACCAAAAACAAGCAAGTACAGTAATACAATGTATATCAACATGTCTATTGACCCAGTCGGCTTTCAGGTCATCAGATATAACATTTTTCACTTTAATCAAGTTACAGACAAGCTGTCTAAGAAAAAGATTATCTGAAAACATGAAATAAAGTTTGGATAATTATATGGTATGGTTCCATTCCTCCCCCCCCCCCCCCCCAACACACTCCTCATGGGAAGTCATTGAAAATTCTGAGGGAAAGGGGGTGTCAAAAAAGGAATCCAAACAAACAAATTCAAAAGACATTCCATGGGGGGGTGGTGATCGTTATCTTCTGCAATGCTTCATGTAATGTATCAAACAGAGGAAGAGTGATTCATCCAATTTCCAAACATCAACAAGTGGTTTGAAAAACAAGGGGATGCCAAGGTTTTTAAACCAATTTTGAGGTGTTTGGAAATCGGATGAAACACTACTCTTTCGAATGTTTTATAAAGCTTCTCAAAACATAAATAATTCTTGGAGAAATTCAAAGCAAAACTTCAGCAAATTTTATGATAATTAAGATCTACATTGTAAACCTCCAGTAATGATTTCCTTTGTTTATTCTTCATGACTTATTGATGAGTTTGACAAGTTTCAGTCCAGTAACAAATCGCCAAGCACAGTTGAAACGGCAAAAGTGTACGTGAGAATGAGTTGACCTTAAAAGCCGCGCTGTAAAACCACACAGCCCCCTGCAAACCCCAACCACTTCGCATGTCCATGACAGGGGAGGCCAATGACCAGCAATGTTTTGTGTTTAACTTAGCTTAAATTACACTTAGCCACATTTAATAATAGCTATAATTACAAACAACAGCTGTTTGCATCACTTCATAACATTGAGTGACACAAACAGCTATTGACTGTTTACCAGCTATTGTAACACGTTGAACAAAGTTATGACATCAAGATGGCCATGCATCATTAATTCTTTTAACACCCTCATGTTGCAATGATCCAATAATGTTGCATGTTGTTGTTAGCTTAAAAACCCAATACCAAATAAAGGGGGTCAATGACATCTTAAAATATGGTGCATTGGGAGTGCTACCAAGAGGGGATGGCTTTTAGACTTTTTAGACTGAAATAAAAAATTATTATGCCTATAAATAATTATACAGGTTATGACCTGATTTTGGTCTCAATAGAACAAGTTCAATGCCCACTAGTCTGAAATAATACATGTAACCTGTATGTTGGCCTTGGAAAAGGTTGAGTATATATTTTTGTGGTAAGGTATTTAAGTCAGGTGCCTTATAAGCTTTTATCGTTATTTTTGTATTATTTATTTTGGTAATAAGTGTATGGGGGTCAGGTGATTGCAGAATTTGCCCCTTTCCAAGGAGTAACACCCAGGGAAACGACCAAAGCTTCAGCTACCTAGAACGTCCATGATATCACCAGTACAAATCAATAAATTACATCCTGATATTATTATAATGCAGCTATCAATTTAAAGCCGGCGGGGGGGGGGGAGGCAGGGCATGGGGTGGGGATTTGACATTTTTCAAAATTTTGCCGTCAAATTCCCTACCCATGGGCAAACCATTCCAGTCAAATGCACAAAAATTTCCCCACCCCGGGCTGTCAAATATCCCCAGGCCGGATGCAAGAAAGACGCAGGGAAAACAGGTCGAAATAGAACTCTATAATTTTCACGAATTAACGTTGCTACATCTTCAAAGGCACGTGTTTAATAAACCATTCAATCTGCGTCTCAAACACTTTGTATATTGAATTACAGTCAACACTGAGCTAAATCAACAGAATCTGTGGGAAACAGTTCGTGTTTTCTGCAAAGGCTGCAGAAAGCATAACGATTCAAAATGAAAGAAAGCTGTTTCTCTATTAAAACAAGAATAACAGTTTCAAACGCTGGAATATCAAACGCTCTTAAAATTGTCTTTGGTTTAAGTTTACTTCTATTCTTGTTTCTCATAAAACAGCATAAAATAAATTATTGGCAGCTATAATTAAAATGCGAGATCATTTTTTAAAACATTTTAGTCCCATATAGCACTGAAGTCATTTCATAACTTGAGTATCGACCATCACAAATTGTCAGTAGAATTTTACGATATAACACTGTCAGCGAAAATGAACGTTTGTACTAGAAGATTTATCAGACCTCGCTACATCTTAAACAAAGCCAGTGCCTTGTATTTCCACTAGAAACATCTTCCTCAAGATGAACACAGATTATGTGCCACCATAAAAGACAACCATCGCATGAAATCCAGGAAATCGTGTTCGCTTCGCAGTCTAGAGGATCGGCCTTGCCACACTCCTGGCAAAGTTCCTGACGCTCGATTGTTTACTTGTTGAACCACTAGCATTCTCGTCCCCACCGCTGACCAAAAGATCGGAGGCTCTGGGAACGAGGATGAACCACTAGCTGTTTGAAGCTGTTTGAAGAGCTGACATACAGCACATGCGTGACACGGGAAAAATAATTTTGGTCTCAGTCTCTTTCCCTCAGGTCGACGTTCAAATATCCCCACGTTGAGCGAAGACAGATTCAAATATCCCCTCCCCCGGGAAGGCAAGATCAGTCAAAAGTCCCACCCCAGGGACAACAATCACAATCAAATCCCCACCCCATGCCCTGCCCTCCCCCCCCCCCCCCCCGCCGGCTTTAAATTGATAGGTGCATTAAAACATGACTGTTACATGTACATATATTGAAACTGTTTAGTGTTGAAAATTTGTACAGCTGTGCACCTTCACAGAGATGCTAATGATTAATTGAATTAAAGTAAATTACTTACCCACTCTGGAATTTAAGAAATAATTTGGATAAAGCTAAAAGAAGCCTTAAATAAGCTTATCAAACGTCAATTAGTAAGTTTGTAAACTTACAGCACGTATTAGCTTGTTGTAAATGGACTCAATATTTACAATGCGATCAGTTAAGCTTGTTAAACAGGAAAATTACAATGTGGAAACCACAAAGACCAAAAATAGCTTTTAGGTTGACTGTGGTGCATACCTTGGAACTCTGTCAAACGAGATGGGAGACGAGCAGACTCAAATTTGGAACGGGTCCACTTGGACCTCGTGTTGGACGCCATGGCGGCTAAAGACTGCTAAAGAGTACAACGAAATTCCTTCTCCATTTCGGAACCTGAGAGAACAAAGCCAGCAAGGTTTTACCGAAAGCTTTGTAATTCTAAAATGAGTACATTTCCGGAATTCACAATTTCCAGCTCAGCCTGATTTTCACTTTCGAATGGTCTTGTCATTTCTGTTGACATGTCATCATTCGATCGCGTGGCTACCAAGCCTCTGTCTTCAGACATGGCCTGGCTGCTTGGCAAGATGGCTGCTCACGTGCATTTCAGTATTTCTACAAGGAGGTCGTTTTCTTTCATCAAAAAGCGTGTATTTCATACGTTTGGCATCAGAGATGTTTTACTTAAGAGACTTAGGAATATGAGCATTGAAAAACCTACAGCTATTCAGGAAAAGGTTAGTTTTGGGACGTATGCTGGGCAGTGTAGTCAAGCCATAACAAAATATGACAAATATCGACCGTGGACTGCGGACTACGGACAAACGGGCTGGGTGCTAGACGTGGACTACGTATAGAGTACGGTCTGCAGACTGGGTATAAAACTGTATAAAATGCGGACCAGGGGAAGATTTCCACAGAGGCCATACATTATTCATGTATACAATTTTCCGACTCAAATAGGCATTTCTGAGTTGATGTGAGCCTCATTATGAAAGCAAGGCTAAGTGCAAATCTTTTCATAAGAAAAGTACTTTTGTCTGCATATGAATGAAAACTAATTTTCATAATAAAAACTTTGTACTTAGCCTCGTTTTCATAATGAGGTTCAAAGCAACTCGGAAATGGCTTATTCTATTCATACTCTGACTCGCTTGCAGACCAATGGACTGGGTACCAAACGCAGACTAGGTATTAAGTATGGACTACCGACTGGGTATAAAACTGTATAAAGTGCAGACTAAGTGAAATTTTTGGTAAGGTTTCCACGCACCGCCATACATCATTCATGCATAGAAATTATATTATTTTCCAACTCATATTCTATTCATACTTGCTGTACTTGTGGAAGATGTTAGCGAAACAGTGGTGCCTGTGTAATATTATTACTGTATTCATGGCCCTGTACAGAAATCTTTTTGAGATTTTTTGCCTAAGACTGTGGTCACTTGATTTAACAAAAAAAAATTACCTTTGCTACATGGTCACATGTTGAAGAGGTCATAATGTTTTATCAGAGCACTAAGTCAGTTTTTTCTCACATGTTTCTTTCTTATGTTTCTTTCTTGTTTTAGGCTCTGGGATCTGTTCTGGAAGGAAAAAATACTGTAATCAATGCTGAAACAGGAAGTGGTAAAACCCTTTGTAAGTGTCACTTTAATAACAATTAACATTTCTGCAGTAATATTATAAAAATGATGTCTTTAATACTCTTCCTCTTTTATTACTAGGCTATTTGCTTCCCATAATCAATAACCTTCTTGCTGAGAAGCAGCTGCTTTCAAGACCACCCTATGCTGTTGTTCTGTTGCCAAGTATTGAACTCTGTCATCAGGCAAGTAACTATTAAAATCAAATCTCTTTATTAGGGACAAAGGGACTCTATTAGAGTTCTTGGTGGAGGATACTTGAAACTAAATATTTTACCACCCTAGAAATTGTCTGTGATGAAAAGGTGTCCCTGTTATTGTGTTGTCCAGGAAGAAAAGTTCAACCTTGAAAAGTTTTAAATTTAAGGGGTCTGTGGGTTGAAAAATTTAACCAGCAGACCCCAGTTGTTCAAAGAGTGGATAACTCTATCCAGTGGATAAATCACTATGCAATGGATAATAGGCTGTACTCCAACCAGTACATATCTGCTCTTTGAACAACTGGGGACAGGTGTCAAAAGTTTAATTGCAATTTTTAAATCGTATCTTTCCGGCTCTTTGGCTTCTGGGTCCAGTTGTTCAAAGCCCGGTTAAGCTAATCCCGGATTAACATGAACTTTGATGCAAGTTTAATTAATAATTAATAAAGCTTCTCCCAAAGATTTTTGTCCGTCAGTTTTGCCTTAGACTTTTCTTAACCTTTACAGCTGTAGCTTGAAATTAGCCTTTTAAACCATTTTAAATGAGCGAGATGAAAACCTCAATTATTAACTTTTAATCGTGGATTAGCATTAACTGGCTTTCGAACAACCAGGCCCTGGTCATTATACTGTGTTGTGGTCTCATTCACTCAGAAGCCTTTTGGGGAAATCATGCCAAGCCAATCACTTGAAGACGCTGAGGGTGGTCTCAACCGTGGTTCATTCTATCCTTTGTGTCCCCTTTATTGAAGATAGGACCACCACTTCCAAGTCTGACCATTTTCAGATGTCAAACTGAAGGCAGCACCTTCCCCTGAGTTGTTTAAAGACCCCAAATCAACTCAAATCATCTTTATTTAAACAGGGTGGTCCTTTCGTCACTAGGCTGGTATCAATAGAGGCCCTGTGTAATTATGACTACAACAAAATAAAAAGCTTAATTATCTACAATGTTGTTCCAGGTTGGTCTGGCTGGGATTTGAACCGCCACTTCAGTCTCCCTGCTTCCTACTAGCTTAAGGATGGTGCCTACTCATAAGGAAGTATTTTTTTGTGTGGTTTATGATTATGTGGGGAAAGCAGATCTTAGTATGGGTTATTGAAATCCAAAAAGAAAATTGGGGGTAACCACGCATTTTTCAGAGAGCAACAATTATTCTAAAAAACAGTAAAATACAAAGGAATGTATGGCGTTTTTTTTTTTCCAAATTGAAGGTTTATTATCTCTGATAAATACATGGTTACCCCCAATTTTCTTTTTAGATACCAAGAGCACTTGCCAAGTTCTGCTTTCTCTGCACAGTTTTAAACCGCACAAAAATATCCCTGTATTAGTAGGCACCACCCATAGGAAACCCGAGTATCTTGAGATACGCAGTAATAAAAGTAGGCACCGTCCATAACTTAAAAGTATGGCCGTTATCTCACAGGGTCCATAGAAAAATACCTGTTATAAAAGTACACAGTCATCTCTCAAAGAAAAGAAACAAGCAAGTTAGTAGATAAATAAGTAAGCTTCAACTTTATAATATTCTTTTAGAAATGAACAGCCAAGCAAAGATAGTGTTGCCAAACAAGAAAGAACGAAAACCATGGTCTTATTTTTTATTGTTTTAGGTAGCCAACGTTTTTCAGAGTTTAACAAATAATACAATGCAACCATGCATTGTTCACAGAGAATCTAAACTGCTGATTAACCCCAGGCATCCTATCATACTGGCCACACCTAATGCCTTATTCAACTACAGGCTCAGTTCTCTGAACAATGTCCAAGTAGTGGTTACTGACGAGGCAGACTTGATATTAACTGGGAAAGGAGATGAAATTTGGGAAATTCTCAGCTTTTTTAAAGGGGTTGATAGTAGGAAGACAAAGAAAAGACAACGGCGTTTAGCAAGAAGGCAAAAGGCCTCTAGACAAAGTAATGCTACTCAAGATCCAGAATTACCAAGTGACTCAACTGAAAAAACAAGAATTAATGTAACAAATGTTCCCGTAGATCTTGAAGGGGAGTTTAGTCAGCCAAGCGTGGCCACTACACCAACCCCCAATAGGCAATTTGTTTTTGTGGCTGCAACGCTACCACAACATGGTCCAAAATCTGTTTTCAATGTGTTGAAGGAATGGATGCCAGATGCAGAATTTGTGTCCACCGATTTAGCCCACCATACTGTGCCTACTGTGGGTATATTTTATGTAAGTGTACGTGAAGCTGATAAGTTGCCTGAGCTTCTACGTTGTCTTAATGCTCTTGTGGGAATCATTGAATACCCGCTAAGAGTAGAGGAAGAGACTCAAAGTAGAGATGAAGTGGAAAATGTCGGGTCTGACTCCAACATCTCAGCAACAGTGACAGTTGACTCACTGGATTCACACAAAGCACAGAATGAAATCAAAGTTGACCAAGGAAGAAAAAGAGAAGCTTTCCTCGAGCCTGTTAGTTTAACAAATCTCAGAGTCTTGGTGTTTGCAAACTCAGCTAAAGCAGCTGAGCGAACGTTTAACTTTCTCAGCGACATCAAAGGAACAGAGCAAAGTGACTCTCTTCCTTGGAAGCACGTGGCTGAGAAGGATGACGATGGTGCTGTTGAAGAAATTGCCACTGGTAGCAAGGACATCTGGATAGGAAGAGTTGGAATGATTCATAAGAAGCTTGCTCTTGCTCAGAGAACAGACACGTTAAGCAAGTTCAAGTCAGGAGAACTAAAGGTATTGATATGCACTGACCTGGCATCACGAGGGTTGGATATCCAGGATGTAAGTCACGTGATTCAGTTGGACTTTGCTCCCAATGCTGCGGCAGTACTGCATAGGACAGGTCGTACTGCAAGGGCAGGGGCCTCAGGAAAAGGTAAGGAAACTTGTGTCCCTGAAATAAGGGAGGGGTACAAAGGAACGATGGCACTTGTCACTGAGTGGAAGTTCCAGATCGTTTGCGTGTGAAGTGGGAACCCAGGGGCATGATGTGAAAATGTCTCATAAAAAATTTAAAAAATAGGCCATCCAGGCTTTTCTTTTCTTTTTTTTTTTTTTTTAAAAAAACAAGGAAGCGGTCTGAGCAAGAAGATCTGCCGCTGTTTATTGGAGTAGAAGGCTGATTTTTGTCTGACAGGCACTGACCAGAGAGAGAGAGAGAGTGCTTTCTGGACGTTTCTACACGAAAAAAGACGTTTACATGTATTTCCATTTGTTAACATAAACTAGGTTTAATGCTATTGCAACAATTTTTTCCAAGAAAAACTAGTGAACTAATTGTTCAATTAAAAGCTATTAAAACATTATTAGTTCAAAGGAACAGTACATGAGTTGGTCGCCAGGTTACGCTAATTAAGCAATAGAGCGTTCAGTTTCTGTCGAAGGACTATCGGCTGATAGTTGCTTCGCGGAAATACTAGTTTTAAAAACATCAAATTTCTGAAGGACAACAATCAGACCGATAGCCTCGAGACAGAAACAGCTATTGTTTTTGTTGTTGATCACTAAATTTTCTTCCGCACAAAAGTCACTGAGACTGGCATTTCCTACTTACAGTACACCAATTTGACTTTTAAGGTGAAAAAGACAAATTTTAAAACCACTTACAGGGTAAACATACAATAAAAGCAACCCGGTTGTTGATGAATTGATGAATAAATTGGAGGTTGGACGAGTGCTACCCATCCGGGTATTTTCACTGGACGGATACTATGCACTGATAGTGTTTCTCCGTCTCTATCACGTTACATGATCAATTTAAACCAATCAGACTGAGAGAAAATTTAGTGGTGAAATATAATCCCCTGTAGTACTCATGGTGTAACACGTGCATGCACAACAATAGTATTCAGCAGAAAGGCTTTGTCGAGTTTTATCGAATTTGTTCAGCAAAATCTCTCTTTCACATGTTTGTCTCTTGCAGTGATCAATTTTGTCACAGAACACGATGAAGATTTAGTGATGGCTCTCCGAGCTTGTGAAGACAATCCAAACAGTAAGAGCTATCAATCGCACTTCAGTAGAAACCGACAGTTTAGGTGGCGATTAAAGAAGAAACAGCAAAGCCAACTGAATAGTCAAGCTAAAGAAGGCTGATGACTTCGTTACCGACAGTTTACGAGGCGATTAAAGAAGAAAACAACGAAGCTAATTGAATAGTGATGCTAAAGGAAGATGATGTTTTTATAATCAACAGTTTTTGAGACACAAAAGGAAGAAACAACAACGCTATAAACTGAATAGTCATGCCAGAGGAGTCCTCACCTAAAGAACGAACTATTTCAGATGAACCAGCATTATTCTGCATTCTACTGCATTATACCGCATTCCTTTGCACCTTCTCCAGCTGCACCCTGGCCATACGTGACATTCACCTGCACACAACCAACGCGCTCTTGACTCTCTTCATTCTGGCCTCCGACATTTGCCATCACCGATGATTCCTCCAATCTTGGTTCTGGAGATGTAACCTTGTTATCTGGGAGGGGCAGATGCTCATTTAGGTGTCCGCATTTCGGTTTTTCCACGCATGACATGCCAGTACGCAACCTGGTGTCATTTTCTATTTCGCGTCCAACTGAAGCTCCCCTGAGAAGTTTCTTGAAAGCCAGCTTGAACTCGTTTGACCTGAACGCATAGATGGCTGGGTTCAGAGCGCTATTTATAGCCATGGTCAGAAAAAAGGTCGAACGCACTGCAACTGCGACTCGACTTGGTCCGAGTTTGGCCGTGAGCGCCGCACAGATAAATGTGGGGAAATAACAGAGAACGAAGGCACCAAAAACAATCACTGCAACGAAAAACATTGTTAAACAAATTATTACATGTCATATGATATCATATACATTGCATCAAGCTACGCAAGTCACATCACTTTAATATCATCATACATGGTCAACAGTGCGGCAGCCGGAGGTGGCTGAAAAAACCTTAATTGTTGTGACCTTTCAATGCACGAGATCACGCGATTTTCTTATCGTCTAAACCTTTTTGACGAACTATACGTCATTAACAACGATAAAAAACAATCAAAACTGCAAGGCCAGGACACAACGGATAGAAGGGCAGATTTAATGTAGGTCGATACTTCGACTAGTAGAATTTGTCTTCTTGTCTAACTTCCAAAATTTGTACTTCAGTTAACGAAAATTGTGTTTCAAAACTCATTAATAATTCATAAGCCCATTGACCTATCAAATGGTCGATAATACATCACGTGCAGTTATATCGATAAACCTCCTCCTTATTAGTATGCGGTGTTTTATCAGGTGATAAAACACTCCTCATTAGTATGCGGTGTTTTTGTCGTATACTAATTTACAAAGTTCACAAAAGCATAATTGTTATGAACTCTAGTGACACACACTTTTTCAGGAATGACTTTGAAGCCGTTCAAAAAACTTGCAGCACGTGTTTTATCGGGTCTAAAACCACTTGGCTGCGCTTCGTGATTTTAAACCCGATAAAACACTCCTGTTCGTTTTTAACTCGTGAACGCGCGCATGCGCAATGAACGAGTTATAGCGATAGCTGACTCTCGACTTGGTCGATCAGTCGATCAGTCGATCAGTCGGTTTTGTCGTTAACTTTCGGGCGTGCGCAGTGAATGAGTTTTAAATTCAATTAGTGGAAAAAAACACGCGAACATTTGTTGTTCATGGCGCATCAGGAAATTCTTATTCAATATGTAGAGAATAATTTGACGATCATTTAGTGCAAGAATGGCGATTTTTCGTTCAATCTGAGCAAAGTTTCAAGTTTTTTCAGTTTTTCAGAAAGTCCGGGGTCGTAAACTCAATTAGTGAAAAAAAAAAAAACGTGAAAATTTGTTTCACGACGCGTCAGAATTCTCTCATTCATTCTGTAGAGAATAATTTGACAATCATTTTAGTGTAAGAATGGGGATTTTTCGTTGAATCTGAGCAAAGTTATAGGATTTTTTCGTTTTTTTCTACGAAGTGCGGTTTCTTTCAAGAATTAAAAATAATTTAATTTAAAAATAATTTAATTAAAAAATAATTTAATTTGTCAGTTTTCACGCGAAAGCGGAACGTGCCATGTCACGCATCATTGACGTCGTAAACAAAATTATGCAAATTTCTGGTGAAATGAACACTTTTAAGATCTTGTCAGCTTTCATAGAGGTTTCAAAGGGAAAAAATGTTTCATTTTCGAAATTTACAACTGGTAATTTATGGGAAAGCAAAAGGACGCGGTCGATAAATAATTCTTATTTAGCAAGAGCTTGTCATAGTTCATTATTTTTACTTGAGGATTGCGTGGACTGAACTCCAAAGGAAAAATTTCACGCATTTATGTCGGGCATGAATCGTAATGCGATACTTTGTTGAACATATTTCCCTTTGTGAGATCGGCTTGCCCTACAGTAATTTTGTAATTTTAATTCCCAAAAAAACTTCACTTGCCCATCGGGCAAGTGATGGTTAGAATCCACTAGCCCGATCGCGAAATCCAGTAGCCGCGGACTATCACACGAATTTGCATGACGTACTGCACATGGCGTGCTCCTATAAACTTTGAATAAAAAAAACACGTGATATTTTTTAATCGGCGCATCAGAATAATCGGCTTATTCAATCTGTACAGAATAATTTGACAATCATTTTAATAGTACAAGAATGGTCATTTTTTCGTTACATAATCGGGCAAAGATATAATTTCTTTTAGCTTTTGAGGAAGTTTCCGTAACCGTCTAAATTGCAATTACTATGTGTCATCTGCATTCACGAGTTGGCTCACAGGAGCCTTTGATTTTAACATTACGTAATTGAGTGTAAGCAACAAGCGTTTTGCTGTAATCCACCTAACCGAAAAGGATGGCGTCTACAAAAATTGAGTCACTGGAGAGTTGTCACCTACCTATGGTCTTCATCCATTTCATCTCTTTTCTTCTTTTCCTTTTCAATTCGACCGTTTCAGGATTAAGGTTTTCTCCAGGCTCTACACGGTTATTATGAAACAAGGAGACCTTAGCGATACGACCGTATACGAAAATCATCACCAGAAAAGGAAGAACCGCAAAGAAGGTGATGTTGAAGGCAATATGAACCTGATGAGCCAATGAAGGTTTACTGTCAGACTCCGAGCAGCCAAGAGCATCTGTCCTGTACAAAGAACTTCTCTCGTTAGAATAAATCATTGGCACGGCGAGCAAAGATGCCAACGGAGCACCCCATGCAACAGCCAATGCTCCTCTGACACGTCGTTTAGATACAATTTCTGGGTACCTCAGGGGACAGATGATAGCAACATAGCGATCGCAGCTTAGCAGACAAATGTGAGCAATACTCACGAAGGACAGTGTTGCTACCAGTAATGAGAAATGCTCACAGACTTTGGACGCTGCTTCCAAGTCGTACAACCAGATCAGACGGAAGAGAAGGAAAGACAGCATGGAGAGATCAGATACTGCCAAGCTGGCGAGGATAGAACTGCTTGGTCTCTTTCTGAGGGAGCGCACTCGAACAACGGCCAGGCAAATGCACATGTTACCAAGCAGGTTTGCTACGAATGTGGGGCACAGAAACGCGGTTTGTAAAGCTTTGGACAAGGTACTCTGAGGCGAAGCCAGGGAAATGCTCATGTCAGGTCACGTTTCAAGTTAAAGCGTTAACCATCACTGTTTTGCGAAAACCGTTTGACGGCGCTCGGTGGTAGATCATTTCATCCTCACAAGCAAGCATCGACTGATCTGTGAGTCTCATTTTTTTCCAATATCTCCTTTCTGAAGTTCATTTCCTTGCTTTTGTGCTAAAGACGTAAGTACTCAAAATTATCACAAAGAAAAACTGTTAATGGAACAAATTGTTATTAATTTTAAGAGAAAATAAAACAAGCGTTTTAGAGTTATTATTATTTCAAATTGACAATAACATAAGCTATGCAAAAACACTGAGGAACAGTGTTTCAATCCTGCGATATCCAAACACCGAAATATGGTTTGAAACAACGAGGCGCAGCCGAATTTTTTCAACCAACTTCAAGGTGTTTGGAAATCGGATAAAACGCTCTTTCGAGTGTTTGATATAGTTTTTCTTAAACCGTTAATTAATAATGCTTGGAGAAATTAAAGCAAAAGTTCATCAAATTTATCAGTGATAATTAAGATTACTTTTCCAAGCCTCCTTCACAATGGTGATTTCCTTTGTCTTTCGCTTAAGGAATTATTAACGAGTTTGAAAACTAACGATAAAAGAACGACGCGATGACAAAAAATAAAAAATAATAATAATATAATAAACTTTATCTTGAGTTAAAGTTTAGAAATTGGTCTTAGGAGATCAGTATTGTAAGTATGTTGTCTAGTTTATTTGGACAAAAGGGGATAAAAACAGCATAATTACAGCGTGGTTCAAGTGTCACAGGAAACGGTAAACACGGTGTAATCAATTTTTGAGTCTTTTATGATTATTGTCGCTTGTTCCGTTTTGATAGGCAGCAGGTGAAAAGAGACGGAGATTAGAAAGCTAATAGCCGTTTTTTTTTAATCCATGATCGGCTGGATTCCTGATGTTCAATCTTACAGACTAGAGGATGAACATATCGGTGTAGCTAAGAGATTCGCAACTATTGCATATGAATGAATATACAGTGAGCATTTTTCTGCTTTCCTTTCACCTTCTCATAAACTTTTTACTAGGTTTAAGTCATTTATGCATTTCATGCATATATATTTTATGCGCAAACAACACTTTTAAAAGCTTATTACGTAACGTTCAATTTTTATGTGATATTGAATATTAACGCAAGCAGCTGTGTTTATCGTGGCGACAGCCAAGTGATTTAAAAGAAAAACCCACACCAAACGAGTTTATTGAATGACAACTCAACATACCCAGAAAGACACACAGATGTGAAGATACAGAGGCCTGTAGGTCGGCAAGGACCTCATAGCCAGTTTATTGTAAGACATTCATCACGACTTATCAGTGTAGACTTCAATACTCGTATCACAAAAGATCGATCTTCATAATATTAACTAAGACCCAAAAACACTTTGTGGTTGAAATCAGCTGCGGTTTTGCCAACTCTGGTTGCAGAGGTACTAAATAATCACTCAAAGGAAGTATCTCAACATTTGTATTGTAACATTTTGGGGTTCGAGCAAGTGCTGGCCTAGACTGATTCAAATTCCTAACGAGCAACTGCACATATCTCGGGAAGATAACCATAATTCCCCTTACTCGGGACCAGTCTTCTGGTCCGTGACCAGAAAACGGCCATTTGTGCCTCATTTCCGCAATGCTTAGCAGAAATACCATTTCCCCACGGAGTTTAAGACAGTCGCAGTGCTTTTTACATTTAAAGGAAAGGAAAGTGCTTTTATGCAAGAAAAACAAGTGTTATGTCACACATACGTTCAAGCCTTAGAGAAGTGTACACCTCTTATAATGCTGCATTCATGCCAAGGCTTTTAAAAAGACATTTAAAAGCTGCTTAGTTAAACCAGTTTAAAATTGTTTCCTTTATAAACGCTGCTTTGGGATTTTTGTTGACTACAGATTTAGCACAAATGAAAGCATTAAGTTAAAGTTGACTTGAATCTTATGTCAAAGGCAATGGTTCAGCTTTCTGTTACCAATTTTCATATTGTTAAACCTGGTTTAATCAAACATTTTTTGTTGGTATGAATGGGGCTTTAGACTACGAGCAACCCCTCATTCTTGTTAGGGAAAGTAAAACGCGTCGCGTCTCCTCGCGGGAGGCAATTTTCGCGCACGCTCGCGTGGTTCACTCTAACCTCTTCTTGTTATCTGCTACCAGACGTCCCTTCCTAGAGTCTGGGAGCGGTTATCCATAAATATTATAGGATGTTGTCATCGATTGGCTTTTTGTAAACAGAGAGGACAAGGCGAGAGAATGTCTTTTCAAAACCATTAAAACCGTCCTGTTTACCGTCGCGAGTGTGAGTTTATTGTCCGGAGAAGCAGTTCCGACAAAGTGGCGACCCTGCCAGGATAGAATTATGGCAACAAAAGCGACAACCATCGCAGCGGAGGAGAAAACAATCGAAAACAAACTTATGGTACTGCGACTGAGTAACGAAGTACAGACAAAATTGCAGGGAGTAAGTTGCTAAATCTGATACAGAGACATCGCAAGCTTCTCGAGAGCAGAATTGAAGAATGCCACGGAATAAAGGCGACAGCGAGGATGTTATCGAAGAGTAGAGCTCGGGAATTGAAGCAATGTTGGAGCAGTGCGAGAAAGTGGTCGAAGAACTAGAGGATTTGGAGCAAAGCCTAAGGGAACAAGACGCGAGAGAAACTCAGGAAAATAGAGGAGAAGGCAAAATGGGAGATAAAGGAGAAACCAGACGAAAAGGAGAGTGAAGTAGGTAAACCAAAAGTCAAACTACCCAACCTAGTTTGTGATTACAAAATTCCAGGGAACGCATCTAGGCTGGCAAAGGTTTTGGGGGCAGTTTGAAGCAGAGAGACAAATCAGACATTAATCAATTTGATAAATTCTCATATTTGAAAGAATTACTTGTACCACGGGTTAGAGCAGTCATAGACGGGTTACCCTTTAACAGACCAAGCATGGCAGGCCAAGTGATGTGGCCAATGCACACATTCAGAGCATAATGGGGTTGCCAGTCATCTCGGGAACTAACCCAGCAAGAATCAGTGAAGTTTATTAGAAACTGGTAACCAATATCCAAACACTAGAGTCCATGGGAAAAGAGAAGGATATCAGGAGGGGGGATAGGGCGTTAGACTTACCTTGGATAAATAACCAGGCATCAAACCCGACCTCGTGAGGCTTGATGAAGATTGGAGAGAGAAGGGGTTCGCATTTAGTGGAAGCTTTGAGGAAATGGTGTGAAAGAAACCCCGTGCTCCTGGATGGGAACCCCGGAAGGCGTGACAAGGGAAGAGACCCGTTGCTTCAAGCTGAGCAAGAAGGTTCAAAACTTAGGCTTTGTGTTTACTGTAAGTCAGGAGAACACACATCCGTTGACTGTGAGAAGATCAAAGGAGTGGCTGATAGAAGAAAGTATTGGTCTAACAATAAGTTATGTTTCAACTGTATTAGGCACAGAGCTGCTGAATGTCGATGCACAATTTCTTGTCAGAAGTGTAACTGAAAGCATCATAGTTCGATTTCTGACAATTTTAGAATTCTAACCCTGGCAGTTAATGTTAGCAACAGGCGGAGGCCAGGTGGTCGATCCAATAGGTTTGGCAGAGGTAGTGGGAATTATGTGTAGAGCATTAATGGACACGAGTGCGGGGAGTACCTATACGTCAGCAACGCTGATAGAAAAGCTGAACAGAAAACCCGATCATAAGGAGTGCCAAGGAATTGAAATGATGATGACTTCAACCAGTCAGAGGATAGAATTATACAAGGTTCAAATCTCTAACATCAAGGGAGATTTCAACTTGTCCACCACCCTGAGTAAAGTGGACAAGGGGACCCTGCTGACTGTTCCTAACCCAAGTTATGCAGATATAGTCTTCAAGCACCAGCATCTCAAAGGAGTGATTATTGCTGATACTGATACTAAGGCCGAGCTTCCAATTCATGTAATCCTGGGTGCCAGCGAGTATGCCAAGCTAAAGACAAATTCAGCACCGAGAATGGGGGATCCAGGTGAACCGGTGGTAGAGCTCACTTCGTTTGGTTAGACTATTATGTCCCACGATGCAGAGACCAACCTGAGCAGTGTGTATCTGACTAGGAGCTCTTCAACAGATTACGAGAAGTTGCGTAGCCTGGATGTATTAGGCTTAGAAAACAAACCAGCAGGCGATCAACAGGCAGTATACAACGAATGTCAAGAGCAACTGGTACGTCACCCTGAAGTGTGGTACGAGACAGGGCTACTGTGGAACGCTGGACATCCTTCCCTCCCTAACAATCGAGATGGAAGTTCTCAACGACTATCTAGCCTGGTGAAGAAACTTCAGAAGGTACCTGGTCACTTCGATGAGTACGAAAGGATAATCCAAGACCAACTAGAATTGGGAATTGTGTAGAGAGTGAGTGAGGAATCACAGGGCAAAAGGGAGTCTTATCTAGCTCACGAAGCTGTTATAAGAGAAACAACAGAGAGTACAAAGATGCGAATCGTGTTCGACGCATCAGCTAAGGCCAGCCATGGTAGTCCCTCATGCCCGATCACTGAACGATTGTTTAGAGACTGGGCCGCTGATGCAAAACGTCTGGAGTGTGCTGGTCCGACACTGTCTCAAACCATTTGCGGTATGTGGTGATCTGAAGCAGGCATTCCTACAGGTGTTGATCGAGGAAGGAAGATTGTGACGCACTGCGATTTCATTGGATAAACTAAGGACAAGGATTCCTGACAGGTTGAGACTTTCAGATTCCCACGTGCTTTGTTTGGGCTCGTACAGTACTCATTCCTTCTCGCTGGAACTCTGAGCCAACATTTAGAGAGTTTAAGAGTTGAATACCCTGAGCACATTGAGGAAATCACAGAGTCTCTTTGTCGATGACGTCATTCATGGGAGAGATACCATTGAACAAGCGCGTGAGTTGAAAAAAGTTGCAGTGTCAGTATTTAAGGGGGCGGGATTTGATTTGAATAAGTGGTACTCTAATGCACCAGAACTGGAAGCAAATACACATTGGAAGGATGAAGGCCAAACATATACAAAGGAACATTTGGGGGTAAACCCCAATGAAGCAAAGCTACTAGGACTCCCTTGGGATAAGAAAGAAGATACCTTAACTGTTGCTTTCTCTAGAGATTCATAGGAAGCCACAAAGAGAAATGCTGAGGAGCGTAGCTTCATTGCATGACCCCCTAGGAGTAGCAGGTTCTGTAACCTTAAAAAAGAAAGATGATTTTCAGAGAAGCATGACCAATTTGAATAATACACCATTCTCATTTATTTACCAGGATTAAAATATTCGATCACGTTTATTCCATTACAACCAATTTGTTTCAAATAGAGTAGCACAAATCAGTGCAAAAGACCTATATCAATTGGAGACAGGTAGGAACCGACCAAAACCCAGATGACGTGGGGAGCAGAGACAGTGAGTCTTAGCAGCTTCTAGAAATCTGGCTGAAGTGGCCAAAATGGTTGTCGAGACCAGATGTGTGGCCAGCGCTAGCGCAAACCAAGGTGAGTAAAGAAGGGTACAGAATCAAAGGATACCCTGTACCTGCTTTTAGAGAAACACGAATTCTGACAGACAATACAATACAATACAATACAATAATTTATTTAACTCTGCCCCAGGGGGGGGGGGGGGGAGGCTTTTCAGAGCTTAAAAACTATCTAATAATTCCAATAATTACAATGCAATTTTAAAAAATAATGACAATAAATAAATGTGACAGACCATTCGGATCACGTAATGAGTAGCAAGGTTCATCTGCAACTGTAAGTTGAGCAAAGAGAACCGTCTGTCAGGACCATTGACTACGCATGAGACTGATAAGCAAGTCAAATTTGGGGTGAACAGAACCCAAGACAGCAAGATCAACACATCAGTTCCATTAGTTTTGGACACGTAAAGAAAGAAACAGGAACGCTATACACTAAATATTCATGCTAGAGGAGGTTGATGTATTTGTCGTCGACCGTTTTTAACGCGATTAAAGAAGGAAACAGCAGAGCCAACGTAATATTCATGCTTAAGAAGGCTGATCTATTTGTTATCAGCAGTTTAGTAGGCGATTAAGGACGAAACAGCGAAGCTACATGTAACTGAATACCGATGCCAAACTTTGTAGGCGACAGTTTAGAAGGTGATTGAAGGAGGCACACTGAGCAAGGTCAACTGAATAGTCAGCCTAAAGAAGGCTAATAAAGGAAAGGAAATACAGTAACACATTTTCATTAACTTCATATAACACATGCGAGTTTGCAAACCACAACAATTTTTTTGAAAAGTTAGATTAGATACTAAGACCAATAAATGCCTCCCTTTGTAGCTTGCGAGGCGAGTAGTGTTGTAGAGGCAGTGGTCAGTTTACAGTCTATGAAGATGAGCTGGGGCCACCAGTTACTTGACTGCCTTCAGGGCTGATGCTATAAAGCTAGCAAGTGATTCACAGCATACTACATGATTAGGAAATATGTTCCAGACTCTCGTACATCTTAGAAAAAAATGGTACCTATACGTTAAAGGCACTCACATATTTTAATGACGGGGGGGGGGGGGGGGGGGAAAGGGGGGGGTCCGACAGAGGTTCATATTTTATACCCAAAAAAATCCCAAATTCAAAATTTGTCTACCCAAAAAAATCCCTACTTTGTTTAGCATACCCAAAAAAATCCCTCAGAGTTTTTTGCATTAGCAAATTTTATTATTTATCTTCTAGAAAGTTAAAACAAATAAATTACAATATCAGAAATATCCTGTAATACCACACAAGCAGTAAATTGCGCTTTTGTGATTGTTGATTTGAGCTGATGAAAAATACAATACCCCCCCAAAAAAATGCCTGTGTTGTTTTCACGACCCCAAAAAATCCCGGCGTCTTTCATAGACCCAAAAAAATCCATTTTGGCCAAAATGTCAGACCCGAAAAAATCCTTCGGACCCCCTCGTCATTAAAATATGTGAGTAGGGCCCCTGGGGCACGAGCTGGATACCGTAGAAGCAAGCGTAGAACTTACCATTATAAAACTAATAGAATAAGACAGATTGATTATATAAACGTCTTGAGTCCCCACCTAAAGAACGACCTGCAGTCGAACCTCCCATAAGCTACCACCCAGAATGCAAAGATTAGTGGTCGCTTATGGGAGGTGGTCGCTTACGAGAGTCGAACCAGATGGGGTCTCTTCCAGGAACAGGTCTGACACAGTTACTGCTTATTTGAAGAGAATTTATTGCATACATTTTCCTAGTTACAATACGAGCAGTGTTAGATGGTCACTATTAAAAGTTCCTCGTAAACTCTGAGTAACCTAGTACATACAGATGACATGGACATTAAACGATGTGTCAAGTGGTCGCTTACAAGAGTTTTAAAAAACAATGAAAAATTATAATACTGTTACCTCAAAAAGTGGTCACGGTCGCTTACAAGAGCTTTCAACTGTAGGGATTTTGACCAGGGGATCGTTCATGGGAGGTGGTCGCTTACGAGAGGACGGTCGCACATGGAGGTTCGACTGTATTTATCGACTGTATAAACTCACATTATAGTCATAGTTGTAAATATAGATGATTAACCTGTATAAGACATCTTAAAATCTAAAAGGCGTTCTCTGGCTAAAATAGGAAAAAAAAAACATAAGATTTCGGCTACCAGATAACAGCCTTTAACGAATGTTAAAAAGCGCGCGAATGCATACAGTGCGAAAACATAGCGGAATAATAAACTTGCTATTGTTTAGGTAATGGCATGGAATTAATGTCTGCTTCATTAGTCATAGCTCAAGACTCTTTCGCACGATGGTCACCTTTATCAATCACAGTTGCGTTTTCAAAGTCAATTGAGTGGTTGTTGGTAGGTCCACGCGTGATTAGAAATGTTGGATAATTTTTGGCAGTTCTGTACATTTCTAATGTACTCTTCTTCTTTTTTCTTTTTTTTTCTTTTTTTTTTTTTGCAAAGTCAAATATTGCTGTATTCCTTTTCACTTGCTCCAGCCACACCCTGGTCATACCACAACTAACGCGCTTTTGACTTTCTTCATTCTGGCCTCCGACATTCCCCATCACCGATGATTCCTCCAATCTTGGTTTTGCCAGTTGGGAAGGCAAGATAACGATGGCAGGTGGTCATTTTGGATGCTGCACGCCAGTACGCACCCTGTTGTTATTTTCTATTTCAGGTCCAACTGTAGCTCCCCTGAGAACTTTCTTGAAAGCCAGCTTGAACTTGTTTGACCTGAATACATAGATGACTGGGTTCAGAGCGCTATTTATAGCGAGCAGCAGAGCAAAGGTCGAACGGAGTGCAACTGGGACCGAACTTGTTCCGAGTTTGGCCGCGACCGCCGCAGAAATATATGCGGGGAGATAACAGAGAACGAAGGCACCAATCACAATCACTGCAACGAAAAACATAGTTAAATAAATTATTACATGTCATATGATATCAAATACATTGCACAACACATCACGTTAATACATGTATCATACATGGTCACCAATGCGGCAGCCGGAGGTGGCTGAAAAAACCTTAATTGTTGTGACCTTTCAATGCACGAGGTCTAAACCTTTTAACAAAAGGGGAAGCCTGTACTAAACGACATTAAGAATGAAAAAGAAAAAAAAAACAAAAAGCAAAACAAAACATAACCAACAACTACAAGGCCAGTACACAACGGACTGAAGGGCAGATTTTGCATTTATATACCGCATTTTCTATTCATATATATATTCAGCATTTGTCCATTAGCGAAATCATGAAACATCACCGAGACCAGACCAGCACACCGGGAACTCCATGCCATACTCTTTACGATTAGTGTCTGGGTTCTTTAACGTCCCACAGGGTTATGAACATTGTTCAAAGTGTTGTGAGACGGGGCCTACGGTTTATCGTCCTTATCCGAGAAGACTAGAAAGTCGAACCATTTGCAGATGTCATTACAAAGGTAGCACTTTCTTCTCAGTTATTTAAGCTGGCCGAACACAGTTTGCGCGCGCTTAAAAGATTCTGTTAGTGATGCTATTAAGTGCGCGCTAGGGTTGTGGTAAGCAAATACTATCGATGCCTCGATTCTATACTAAATGGATCACAAAGGTAAGCCTTAGCTCTTAAAATAGCTCAGTTTCTTGTTTGTGAATCCTTCATTTATCGCCGAACAAAAAAAGTGAGTTCACGAGAAGCTAAGCCTTTTTGTACGCTTTTCATCTTTGCTGAGAAAATCTAATTAAAAGCCACGCATGCGCATTTGAGCAAAAAATTGTGACTGGTTGTTTTAATGGAAATTAACTGTTTTCTAAGAAACCGCTCGTTAGAATTTCGTGAAATTTGACAAAACAGTAGTTCTCCAAAAGCGTAACTCGCCTACAAACAAAAAAAAAAAAAAAATCTAACAGAGGGTGTCTTCAAAAAACACGAAAGTGCAAAACCAACATTTACAGGAGAGCTCTCTGTTAAAATTACATGAAAGCAGCGTCGCTATGTCAATATTTTGTGAGTTTTTCTGGATACAAAAAATGGAAAAAATCTAACGACTGCATTTTCTAAAAATTAAGGAAAACCTTTATTTGTGGATGGTTAATAGCTTGCTCTGTTGCCATGGCAACGACACCTTGCTCAACAAGAAGTGGGGACTTTACGCAACCACGACGGCAACGCCAACGAAAACGTCACTTGAAAATACAAGTTCTGTTACTTGTACTACTTTGCGCTTATTCCAATTCTTTCAACTTCTACAATGTGGCCGAACTATCCAGTAAAAGAACTTGTGGAAACGGTCTTCAAGTTAGTACAGAGAATGAAAATTTACTGTCATGTGCTCCCGCTCTCCATAAAACCTTGGATTTGGGCATTTCACGTTGTTGTTTGGCCGAAGATGACGACGAAATGTATCAAAATTTGTAGTGCACGTGCAAAGCATTGTTTAGCTCATTAAGCCTTTTCTTTGATGACGTTTTCGTTGCCGTCGGCGTCGTGTTCGCGTAAAGTCCCGAATACCAAATATATTCCTTCTTAGTTAATTTTGCACCATGCTGATTTCGGGTACTCAGAAGTACGTAGTTTTCAAATAATGTTTACTAACACCTGTATATTTGAAAACTGTGTTCGGCCCTGAGTGTTGGTCCGGCTGGGGTTTGAACCCGCGACCTCCCGCACGTTAGTCCGATGCTCAATCAACTGAGCTAACCGGTCGGCGGTGAATTACAAGTATTGTTATTGTAAGTAATTGCTGCCGCAGCGAGGGAGCCTGAAACGACCGAGCAAGGCAGCAACTCTAATCGGCACAGAAATATACTTCTTACTTATGGGGCCTTGCGAGAGCTTTCTTGCAAAATGCAAAGGATTGTGGTCGCGCAAAGATCAAAGGAAAAAGGAATTGTGGTTAATTTTGTGGGCACCACAATGCAACGCGCTGCTTTGCTTTTTCCAGTTTCGGACAGAGCAAGGGAGAGAAATCAAGGTGAGTACTTTTTCTTCGTTTTGATTGCCCCTAATTTTGCGGAATGTTTCTACTTCGTTTATATTTTCTAAACTGAATCTCTTTTAATTTCAGAACGCAATATATTTGCAATTTCAGCGTCAGGTATATCCTCGAGAACCCTCGAGGTAAAAGTGAAGGCAAATTCTTGAAGGTTGAGTTGTTGATTACGTAAGCTTATCTGCGTTGATTATTTCCAACTTTGTTCATTTTTAAATACAAAACGTAGGCACTCAAGCTACGAACTTACACTATAATATGAACACTACCTCATGCGAAAAGCAAATAATGCATTCAAGGACTGTATTTGTAGAAGAATCATTCATGTTTAGCCATGTTTCAGAACTCTCGAAGCCGGCCGCGCCGAAATCGCTGAGACAGCGTATTTAATTCCAATCGAGCAATCTTCTGATTATATTTTTTTCAGCAGGTCAAAACTGCATTTTAGCTCAGCTTAAGTCAGGAATATGTGAATAACATACGCATTTCAAATGTTTTACTGGATGTTAGTCGTTTTCAATGACATGCTTGACATGTAAACAACATTTTATTTTCTATCAGATTTTTATTTACGCGAATCATTGTATTCACTGCAAGGTCAGTAAACTTTAGTTTTCCATTGCTTCGTTTGGTGTGAATTTTCACACTTCGTTCTAAACTTGATCACTTGGTGCATGTTTATACGCCTCGTTCCAAACTTGATCTCTTGGTGTATGTTTATACGCCCCGTAAAACAAAAGTTAGATTCATTATCTTACCAAATAAACAAGTGCAACAGGAAACAACATTTCAAATGTCCGATATTTTTTGCCTTGTATGTAGCTGCTTCACAGGTTTTATGTAATCACTCTAATAGAGGGCGTTGTAGAAACGCTCACTACTTAGTAACAGTAAGTATAACTCAGAAGTCTGTTCCGCCGTTAAGTAAAATCACACTACAATTTATTCTATATTTAACAGTTTCAAACAAATACAATTGTAAGTTCTGTTTCCTTTGTACTTTCAACATGTCATTAAATACACATTTCCGTTGTTTTACACGTTTCTTGTCATCACTGTGATTTCCGGTTTCAAATGAGCACCATGGGTCATTTTCAACTCTTTCAACCTCCCCTTCTTATTCTCATCATAACAGCAGTCACCTGCCTCCCCAAGGCAGCATTCACTGCCGTTCCGGTATACTAGTTGTAAGTAAGTAACTGCTGTATGTAATTGAAACGTAACGTAAGCCATTGTAACGCGTTAGCCGTTCAATATAAATGTAAAAAGAAACCTGTCTGTCTCCTACAGGGCCAGAGTAGAAGTACCAAAAATATAAAGGCTATAAAAATTCAAAATGAAGATGCTATTATATAAATGGCCATGAAGGATTGTAAGTAAACAATTCTGACAGCGGCCAGCCGACCACATTCGTTATTTTGGAACACCTGCTTTGCGTGTTTAACTTTTTAACTCAAGCCAGAGGTGTGTGTGGCTGTTCAGAATTAAAGCGTTTCTTAAATTTTTTTTAATTGTTGGTACATATAAATGAGAAAAAATATAGGTGTGTTAAAAGATATCTTCTGTGTGTGGCTCTAACAGGTGAAGCTGTGCAAGGTGGTTTTAAGTTTTGAGAGTGTGTTTAAAATCTTCTTGTGTTGTGTCCTATTTATTTATTTGGCAAAATGAAGTTTGAGGGCGCTTTGCATTTGTCAGAACTGGCCGGCCAGACCAGTCAATTCGTAAACGGAATGCACAGATTTGAAGGATAAGTTTTATCCTAGTCCTTCGAATTTTTCAAAATAGCGCGTACCATTTTCTGAGTGGTTATTTTTCAAGATTTTGCAGCATCCTTTCAAAATGACGCATTCGATTTACAGACTGGTTGGTGTGGGCTGCCAGTTCAGACAAATGGAAAGCGCCGTCCGTTTGGACTGTTCATAACAGAAATTGTACAATAATTGAGTCACTGGAGAGTTGTTACCTACCTATGGTCTTCATCCATTTCATCTCTTTTTTTTCTTTTCCTTTTCAATTCGGCCGTTTCAGGATTAAGGTTTTCTCCAGGCTCTACACGGTTATTATGAAACAAGGAGACCTTTGCGATACGACCGTATACGAAAATCATCACCAGAAAAGGAGTAGCCACAAAGAAGGTGATGTCGAAGGAAATATAAACCTGAAAAGCCAATGAAGGTTTACTGTCAGACTCCGAGCAGCCAAGAGCATCTGTCCTGTACAAAGCACTTCTCTCGTTAGAATGAATCACTGACACTGCAAGCAAAGATGCCAACGGAGCACCCCAAGCAACAGCCAATGCTCCTCTGATGCGTCTTTTAGACACAATTTCTCGGTACCTTAGGGGACAGATGATAGCAACATAGCGATCGCAGCTTAGCAGACAAATGTGAGCAATGCTAACGTATGTCAGGGTTCCTACCAAGAAAAAGAAATGCTCACAGACTTTGGACGCTGCTTCCAAGTCGTACAACCAGATCAAACGGAGGAGAAGGAAAGACAGCACGGAGAGATCAGATATCGCCAAGCTGGCGAGGATAGAACTGCTTGGTCTCTTTCTGAGGGAGCGCACTCGAACAACGGCCAGGCAAATGCATATATTACCGAGCAGGTTTGCTACGATTGTGGGACACAGAACTGCGGTTTGCAAAGCTTTGGACAAGGTCCTTGGAGGCAAAGCTGTTACTGACACGGGCGTCCAGGGAACTACTCATGTCAGGTCACGTTTCAAGTTAAAGTATTAACTATCACTGTTTTGCGAAAACCTTTTGACGGCGCTCGGTGGTAGATCATTTCTTCCTCACAAGCAAGTGAACTGGTCTGTGAGTCACATTTTTTCCAATATGTCCTTTCTGAAGTTCATTTCCTTGCTTTTGTGCTAAAGACGTAAGTACTCAAAATTATCACAAAGAAAAACTGTCAATGGAACAAATTATTATTAATTTTAACAGAAAATAAAACAAGCGTTTTAGAGTTATTATTATTACAAATTGACCATAAGATAAGCTATGCAAAAACACTGAGGAACAGTGTTTTAATCCTGCGATTTCCAAACACCGAAAAGTGGTTTGACCAAATGAGGCGCAGCCGAATTTTGTCAACCAACTTCGAGGTGTTTGGAAATCGGATAAAACACTCTTTCGAGTGTTTGATATAGTTTTTCTTAAACTGTGAATTAATAATGCTTGGAGAAATTAAAGCAAAAGTTCATCAAATTTATGATAATTAAGATTACTTTTCCAAGCCTCCTTCACGGTGATTTCCCTTGTTTGTCGCTTTAAAAGGAATTATTAACGAGTTTAAAAACTAACGATAAGAGAACGACGCGATGACAAAAAATAAAATAATAATAATGATCATAAACTTTATCTTGAGTTGAGGTTTAGAACTTTGTCTTAGGGGATCAGTAAGTATATTGTTTAGTTTATTTTGACAAAAGGGGATAAAAACAGAGCATAATTACAGTGCGGTTGAAGTGACACAGGAAACGGTAAACACGGTGTAATCAATTTTTAAGTCTTTTATGATTATTGTCGCTTGTTGTTCCGTCTTGATAGGCAGCAGGTGAAAAGAGACGAAGATTAGAAAGCTAATGGCTGCCTTTTCAATCCATGATCGGCTGGATTTCTGATGTTCAATCTTACAGACTGGAGGATGAACATATCGGTGTAGCTAAGAGATCTGCAACTATTGCAATAACGTATCTAGAACATATGAATGCATATACAGTGAGCATTTTTCTGCTTTCCTTTCACCTTCTCAAAAACTTTTAAAAGCTTATTACGTAACGTTCAATTTTTATGTGATATTGAATATTAACGCAGCAGCTGTGTTTATCGCGGCGACAGCCAAGTGATTTAAAAGAAAAACCCACATCAAACGAGTTTATTGAATGTCAATTCCACATTCTCAAATACTTCTTAGTTTGCCTACACTACCCAGAAAGACACGCGGATGTGAAGATACAGAGGCCTGTAGGTCGGCAAGGACCTCATAGCCGGTTTATTGTAAGACAGCCATTAACTTATCATTGTACACTTCAATACTCGTATCACAAAAGATCGATCTTCATAACATTAACTGAAACCCAAAACCACGTTGTGGTTGAAATCTGCTGCGGCGCCGCCAACTCTGGTTGCAGAGGTACACGGAAACTAATATTAAATAATGACTCAAAGTAAGTATCTCGTCATTTGTATTTTAAAATTTTGGAGTTCGAGCAAGTCCTGGCCTAGACTGATTCAAATTCGTAACGAGCAACTGCACATATCTCGGGAAGATAACCATAATTCCCCTTACTCGGAACCAGTCTTCTGGTCCGTGACCACAAAACGGCCATTTCTGCCCCATTTCCGCAATGCTTAGCAGAAATACCATTTCCCCACGGAGTTTAAGACAGTCGTGCTTTTTACATTTAAAGGAAAGGAAAATGCTTTCATGCAAGAAAAACAAGTGTTATGTCACACATACGTTCAAGCGCAGTTTAAAATTGTTTCCTTCATAAAACCTGCTTTCGTATTTTTTTTCTTTTTTGGACTGCAGATTTAGTACAAATGAAAGCATTAAGTTAAAGTTTACTTGAATCCTATGTCAAAGCCAATGGTTCAGCTTTCTGTTTTCATTTTGTTAAACCTGGTTTAATTAAACATATTTTGTTGGTATGAATGGAGCTTTAGACTACGAGCAACCCCTCATTCTTGTTAGGAAAAGTAAAACGAGTTGCATCTTCTCGCGGGAGACAATGTTCGCCCGCTGGCGTGGTTTACTCTAACCTCTTCTTGTTATCTGGTACCAGACGTCCCTTCCTAGAGTCTGGGAGCGGTTATCCATAAATATTATAGGATGTTGTTATCGATTAGCTTTTTGTGAACAGCGAGGACAAGGCGAGAGAATGTCTTTGCAAAACCATTAAAACCGTTCTGTTTACTATCGCGAGTGTTAGTTTATTGTCCGGAGAAGCAGTTTTCGACAAAATGGTGACCTTGCCAGGATAGAATTATAGCAATAAAAGCGACAACCATCGCAGCGGAGGAGAAAACAATCGAAAACAAACTTAAGGTACTGCCATTGACTAACGAAGTACAGACAAAATTACAGGGAGTAAGTTGTTAAATCTGATTTACAGACATCGTAAGCTTCTCGAGAGCAGAATTGAAGAATGCCACGGAATAAAGGCAGTGTCAGTATTTAAGGGGGCGGGATTTGATTTGAATAAGTGGTACTCTAATGCACCAGAACTGGAAGCAAATACATGTACACATTAGAAGGATGAAGGCCAAACATATGCAAAGGAACATTTGGTGGTAAAACCGGCCCAATAAAGCAAAGCTACTAGGACTCCCTTGGGATAAGAAAGAAGACACCTTAACTGTTGCTTTCTCTAGAGATTCATAGGAAGCCACAAAGAGAAGGGCTGAGGAGCCTAGCTTCATTGCATGACCCCCTAGGAGTAGCAGGTTCTGTAGCCTTAAAAAGGAAAGATGATTTTCAGAGAAGCATGACCAATTTGAATAATACACCATTCTCATTTATTTACCAGAATTTAAATATTCGATCACGTTTATTCCATTACAATCAATTTGTTTCAAATAGAGTAGCACAAATCAGTGCAAAAGGCCTATATCAATTGGAGACAGGTAGGAACTGACCAAAACCCAGATGACGTGGGGAGCAGAAACAGTGAGTCGTAGCAGCTTCTAGAAATCTGGCTGAAGTGGCCAAACTGGCTGTGGAGACCAGATGTGTGACCAGGGCTAGCGCAAACCAAGGCGAGTAAAGGAGGGTTCAGAATCAAAGGATACCCTGTACCTGCTTTTAGAGAAACGCGAATTCTGACAGACAATACAATACAATAATTTATTTAACTCTCCCCGGGGGGGGGGGGGGGGGGGCTTTTCAGAGCTTAAAAAGTATCTAATAATTCCAATAATTACAATGCAATTTTAAATAATAATAATAATAATAATAATAATAATAATAATAAATGAATGTGACAGACCATTCGGATCACGTCATGAGTAGCAAGGTTCATCTGCAACTGTAAGTTGAGCAAAGAGAACCGTCTGTCAGGACCATTGACTTTGGGGTGAACAGAACCCAAGACAGCAAGATCAACACAGATCAGTTCCATGAGTTTTGGAGACGTAAAGAAAGAAACAGGAACGCTATACACTAAATATTCATGCTAGAGGAGGTTGATGTATTTGTCGTCGACCGTTTTTAACGCGATTAAAGAAGGAAACAGCAGAGCCAACGCAATAGTCATGCTTAAGAAGGCTGATCTATTTGTTATCAGCAGTTTAGTAGGCGATTAAGGACGAAACAGCGAAGCTACATGTAACTGAATACCGATGCCAAACTTTGTAGGCGACAGTTTAGAAGGTGATTGAAGGAGGCACACTGAGCAAGGTCAACTGAATAGTCAGGCTAAAGAAGGCTAATAAAGGAAAGGAAATAACACATTTTCATTAACTTCATATAACACATGCGAGTTTGCAAACCACAACAATTTTGAAAAGTTAGATTAGATACTAAGACCAATAAATGCCTCCCTTTGTAGCTTGCGAGGCGAGTAGTGTTGTCAGGCAGTGGTCAGGCAGTGGTCAGTTTACAGTCTATGAAGATGAGCTGGGGCTACCAGCTACTTGACTGCCTTCAGGGCTGATTCTATAAAGCTAGCAAGTGATTCACAGCATACTACATGATTAGGAAATATGTTCCAGACTCTCGTACATCTTAGAAAAAAATGGTACCTATACGTTAAAGGCACTCACATATTTTAATGACGGGGGTGGGGGGGGGGGGGGGGGGTCCGACAGAGGTTCATATTTTATACCCAAAAAAATCCCAAATTCAAAATTTGTCTACCCAAAAAAGTCCCTCAGAGTTTTTTGCATTAGCAAATTTTATTATTTATCTTCTAGAAAGTTAAAACAAATAGATTACAATCTCAGAAATATCCTGTAATACCACACAAGCAGTAAATTGCGCTTTTGTGATTGTTGATTTGAGCTGATGAAAAATACAATACCTCCCAAAAAATGCCTGTGTTGTTTTCGCGACCCCAAAAAATCCCGGCGTCTCTTATAGACCCAAAAAAATCCATTTTGGCCAAAATGTCAGACCCAAAAAAATCCTTCGGACCCCCTCGTCATTAAAATATGTGAGTGGGGCCCCTGGGATTGTTGTAAACTGTGCCCTTAACGTGGAGTAAATCTAGTGTGGCACGAGCTGGATACCGTAGAAGCAAGCGTAGAACTTACCATTATAAAACTAATAGAATAAGACAGATTGATTATATAAACGTCTTGAGTCCCCACCTAAAGAACGACCTGCAGTCGAACCACCCGTAAGCGACCACCCAGAATGCAAAGATTTAGTAGTCGCTTATGGGAGGTGGTCGCTTACGAGAGTCGAACCAGATGGGTTCTTTTCCAGAAACAGGTCTGACACATTTACTGCTTATTTGAAGAGAATTTATTGCATACATTTTCCTAGTTACAATACGAGCAGTGCTAGATGGTCACTATTAAAAGTTCCTCGTAAACTCTGAGTAACCTGGTATGACATGGACATCAAACGATGTGTCAAGTGGTCGCTTACAAGAGTTTTAAAAAACAATGAAAAATTATAATACTGTTACCTCAAAAAGTGGTCACGGTCGCTTACGAGAGCTTTCAACTGTAGGGCTTTTGACCAGGGGATCGTTTATGGGAGGTGGTCGCTTACGAGTGGACGGTCGCACATGGAGGTTCGACTGTATTTATCGACTGTATGAACTCACATTATAGTCATAGTTGTAAATATAGATGATTAACCTGTATTAGACATCTTAAAATCTAAAAGGCGTTCTCTAGCTTAAAAAGGAAAAAAAAACATAAGATTTCGGCTACCAGACTACAGCCTTTAACAAATGTTAAAAAGCGCGCGAATGCATACAGTGCGAAAAAATAGCGGAATAATAAACTTGCTATTGTTTAGGTAATGGCATGGAATTATTGTCTGCTTCATTAGTCATGGCTCAAGACTCTTTCGCACGATGGTCACCTTTATCAATCACAGTTGCGTTTTCAAAGTCAATTGAGTGGTTGTTGGTTGGTCCACGCGTGATTAGAAATGTTGGATAATTTTTGGCAGTTCTGTACATTTCTAATGTACTCTTCTTCTTTTTTCTTTTTTTTTTTTTTTTGCAAAGTCAAATATTGCTGTATTCCTTTGCACTTGCTCCAGCCACACCCTGGTCATACCACAACCAACGCGCTTTTGACTCTCTTCATTCTGGCCTCCGAAATTCCCCATCACAGCATCACCGATGATTCCTCCAATCTTGGTTTTGCCAGTTGGGAAGGCAAGATAACGATGGCAGGTGGTCATTTTGAATGCTGCACGCCAGTACGCACCCTGTTGTTATTTTCTATTTCACGTCCAACCGAAGCTCCTCTGAGAAGTTTCTTGAAAGCCAGCTTGAACTCGTTTGACCGGAACGCATAGATGACTGGGTTCAGAGCGCTATTTATAGCGAGCAGCAGAATAAAGGGCGAACGGAGTGCAACTGGGACCGAACTTGATCCGAGTTTGGCCGCGACCGTCGCACAAATAAATGCGGGGAGATAACAGAGAACGAAGGCACCAATCACAATCACTGCAACGAAAAACATAGTTAAATAAATTATTACATGTCACATGATATCAAATACATTGCACAACACATCACGTTAATACAGGTATCATACATGGTCACTAGTGCGGCAGCCGGAGGTGGCTGAAAAAACCTTAATTGTTGTGACCTTTCATTGCAAGAGGTCTAAACCTTTTAACAAAAGGGGAAGCCTGTACTAAACAACATTAAGAATGAAAAAGAAAAAAAAATACAAAAAGCAAAACAAAACATAAACAACAATTAATTGCAAGGCCAGTACATAACGGACTGAAGGGCAGATTTAATGTAATAGTGGCAATGCATTTATATACCGCATTTTCTATTCATATATATATTCAAATGCGGTTTACATCAGCATATGTCCATTAGCGACCACATCCTACCCACCCAACCCATGAAATCATAAAACATCACCGAGACCAGGCCAGCACACCAGGAACTCCATGCCCTACTCTTTACGATTAGTGTCTGGGTTCTTTAACGTCCCACAGGGTTATGAACATTAGACGGGGCCTACGGTTTATCGTCCTTATCCGAGAAGACTAGAAAGTCTAACCATTTGCAGATGCCAGATTAGTGTCTGGGTTCTTTAACGTCCCACAGGGTTATGAACATTGAAGTGTTGTGAGACTAGAAAGTCTAATCATTTGCAGATGTCATTACAAAGGCAGCACGTTCTTGTCAGGGTCTTTTTAAAGACCCTGAGTGTTGGTCCGGCTGGGGTTTGAACAGATGTCATTACAAAGGCAGCACTTTGGTCCGGCTGGGGTTTAAACTCGCGACCTCCCGCACGGTAGTCCGATGCTCAATCAACTGAGCTAACTGGTCGGCGGCGAATTACAACTGTTGTTATTGTAAGTAATTGTAAGTAAGTAACTGCTGTATGTAATTGAAACGTAACGTAAGCCATTGTAACGCATTGTAAGTTAGCCGTTCAATATAAATTTAAATAGAAACTTGTCTGTCTTCTACAGGGCCAGAGTAGAAGTACCAAAAATATAAAGGCTATAAAAATTCAAAATGAAGATGCTTAACAACTGATAAAGAAGCCTCGACTGTGCTCTGTTCTGTCGTAAAGCACGAGACGTAGTCGAGTTTTTCTCCCTACTTCTTGAGTGCTCTAGCCGCTTCCTAAGTGCTTTACAACAGAACAGAGCACAGCCGAGGCTTCTTTATTTGTTTTATGATAAAGAATTCTTTTATTTCCCCCCACATTCACCCTCATTTTCAAAACCAAATTCATTTTCCGAACGAACAGATGTGGCGTCAGCGTGCATCTGTACTCTGACAAAGCACGCTAAAATAAGCCAATCACAATCCTTGTTAGAATGTTTCAAATGATTTGATTGGTTGAACAACACGAAAGCTGTCAGACATGTCAAGACAAGGCATCAAAGTTTACAAACTTTGCTCAGTACCGTGCATCTGTACTCTGATAAAGCACGCTATTTCAACCAATCAGCGCGCGCGTTATATCGAAATTTTATTATAATATTATATAAATGGCTAAGAGGGATTGTAAGTAAACAATTCCTGAAAGCGCGACCAGCCGAGCACATTCGTTATTTTGGAACACCTGCTTTGCGTGTTTACCTTTTTAACTCATTTCGCAACATAACCTACCTATTGATGCAAGCCAGAGGTGTGTGTGGCTGTTCAGAAATAAAGCGTTTCTTAAATTTGTTTAATGGTCGGTACATATAAATGAGAAAAAATAAAGGTGTGTAAAAAGATATCTTCTGTGTGTGGCTCTAACAGATGAATCTGCCGGCGGATGCAATCTTTAAAGCCACTAAACAGTAGTTTCCTATTATCATATTTCTCATATTTATTTTGCTGTGTAAGGTCGGTGGTTCTAAGTTTTGAGTGTGTGTTTAAAATCTTCTTGTGTTGTGTCCTATTTATTTATTTGGCAAAATGAAGTTTGAGGGCGCTTTGCATTTGTCAGAACTGGCCGGCCACACCGGTCGGTTCGTAAACGGAATGCACAAATTTGAAGGATTAGTTTTATCCTACTCCTTCGAATTTCTTCAAAATAGCGTGTACCATTTTCTGAGTGATTATTGTTCAAGATTTTGCAGCATCGTCCTTTCAAAATGACGCATTCGATTTACAGACTAATTGGTCTGGCCTGCCAGTTTAGAGAAATGGAAAGCGCCCTCAGTTTGGACTGTTAATAACAGAAATGGTAGAAAAATTGAGTCACTGGAGAGTTGTTACTTACCTATGGTCTTCATCCATTTCATCTCTTTTCTCCTTTTCCTTTTCAATTCGGCCGTTTCAGGATTAAGGTTTTCTCCAGGCTCTACACGGTTATTATGAAACAAGGAGACCTTAGCGATAC
Organism: Pavona decussata; assembly: GCF_977016875.1. Taxonomy (NCBI): domain Eukaryota; kingdom Metazoa; phylum Cnidaria; class Anthozoa; order Scleractinia; family Agariciidae; genus Pavona; species Pavona decussata. Next base: position 1,635,013 of record NW_028145475.1, on the reverse strand, counting down.
GACCGTATACGAAAATCATCACCAGAAAAGGAGTAGCCACAAAGAAGGTGAAGTTAAAGGCAACGTGAACCTGATAAGCCAATAAAGGTTTACCGTCAGACTCCGAGCAGCCAAGAGCATCTGTCCTGTACAAAGAACTTCTCTCGTTAGAATGAATCATTGACACGGCGAGTAAAGATGCCAACGGAGCACCCCAAGCAACACCCAATGCTCCTCTGACGCGTCGCTTAGACACAATTTCTGGGTACCTCAGGGGACAGATGATAGCAACATAGCGATCGCAGCTTAGCAGACAAATGTGAGCAATACTCACGAAGGACATTGTTGCTACCAATAATGAGAAATGCTCACAGACTTTGGACGCTGCTTCAAAGTCGTACAACCAGATCAAACGGAAGAGAAGGAAAGACAGCATGGAGAGATCAGATACTGCCAAGCTGGCGAGGATAGAACTGCTCGGTCTCTCTCTGAGGGAGCGCACTTGAACAACGGCCAGGAAAACGCACATGTTACCAAGCAGGTTTGCTACGAATGTGGGGCACAGAACTGCGGTTTGTAAAGCTTTGGACAAGGTACTTGGAGGCGAAACTGTAAAACGGGCGTCCAGGGAATTGCTCATGTCAGGTCACGTTTCAAGTTAAACTATTAACTATCACTGTTTTGCGGAAACCTTTTGACGGCGCTCGGTGGTAGATTATTTCGTGCTCACAGGCAAGCATTAACTGACCTGTGAGTTACAGTTTTTTCCAATATCTCCTTTCTGAGGTTCATTTCCTGTCTTTTGTTTGAAAGACGTAAGTACTCTAAATTGTCACAAAGAAAATTGCTAATGGCATAAGTCTTTACAAATCTTTAAAGACAGAAAATAAAACAGTCGTTTTAGAGTTTTCATGGTTAGAAATTGTCAGTGTGATAACTAATGCTATGCAATTTCCCCATTTGATTTAATATCAGACACGAGGAAGAGTGTTTCATCCGGTGCGTCTCGTGTTTTCAAATCACTTGGCGATGGAGGCGTTGGGAAATCGGAGGAAACACTTTTTCGAGTGTTTGATATAGTTTCTCAAACAATTAATTAATTAATTAATTAATTAATTAATATTTCTTGGAGAAATCCAAGGCAAATGTTCACCTAATTTTATGAAAAGATCCGCACTTTTCCAAACCTCCTTCACAATGGTGATTTCCTTCGTTTTCGCTGAAGGAATTATTAACGACTTTGAGAACTAACGATAAAAGAACGACGTGATGACAGATAAAAATAATAATAAAATAAAAAAGCTGATGACAAACTTATAAATTATTTTTCATCCCTTGATTTAGTTTAGAAACTGTGGTCTCAGGGGATCAGTAAAAAATTGTTTAGTTAAAAAAATATGCGTATTTGGTGAACAGGGGATCAAAAATAGGGCAGAATTAGAGCGTTTAAGTGTCACAGAAAACGGTCAACATGGGGTAATCAATTTTTGAGTCTTTTATGATTATTGTCGCTTGTTGTTCCGTTTTGATAGGCAGCAGGTGAAAAGAGACGAAGATTACAAAGCTAATGGTCGCCTTTTCAATCCATGATCGGCTGGATTCCTGGTGTTCAATCTTACAGACTGAAGGATGAACATATCGGTGTAGCTTAGAGATCTGCAACTATTGCAATGACGTATCTAGAACCATATGAATGAATATACAGTGAGACTTTTTCTGCTTTTCTTTCACTTGCTCATAAACATTTTCCTAGGTTTTACTCATTTATGCATAACATGCATATACATTTTATACGCAAACAATTCTTTTAATTACTTATTAAATAACGTTCAGTTTTTATGTGATATTGAAACAAGTTTATTGAATGACAACTCAACATTCTTAGATAAATCTTATTTTGCCTACACTACCCAGAAAGTAACACAGATGTGTAGATACAGAGGCTTGAGGTCAACAAGGACCTCATTAAGCCTGTTTATTGCAAGATATCTATCAACTTATCAGTGTACACTTCAATACTCCTTTCACAAAAGATAGATCTTCATAATAGTAGCCAAAACCCAAAACCACTTTGTGGTTGAAATCAGCTGCGGTGCCGCCAACTCTGGTTGCAGAGGTACACGGAAACTAATAATGACTAAAAGTAAGTATCTCAAAATTTGCATTATTAAATTTTGGTGTTCGAGCAAGTGCTGGCCTAGACTGATTCAAATACGTAACGAACAACTGCACCTATCTCAGGAATATACCTATAATTCCCCTAACGCGACCCAGTCTTCTGGTCCGTGACCAGAAAACGGCCATTTCTGCCTCATTTCCGCAATGCTTAGCAGAAATACCAATTCTCCGCGGAGTTTAAGAGGAAATACAATCGTGCTTTTGTCATTTAAAGGAAAGGAAAAGGCTATCATGCAAGAAAAACAAGTATTATATCGCACATACGTTCAAGCTTTAAAGAAGTGTACACCTCGTCTTGGACTACCAGCATTTCATTATTTTTCTTAGCGATAGTTGAACGTGTCATGTCTTCTCGCAGGAAGCAATTTTCTTGCTCGCACGCGCGCCTGTTTTGCTCGCTTTACTATCCCTAAGAAAAATAAGAGACTCTCGAAGTCTAACCTCCTCTTGTTACCTATACTTTCCAGAGTTAAAAAATTGACAAAAAAAAAAAAAGATTGTACCATAAAGTACATTTTTTTAGTTTTTCTTGGGTAAGTGGCTATTGCACATGTTTGGGGATATGGTGGAAGAAGGGACCAGCTATTTTTGCAGTAAAAAATCACATTCTGAAGTGTAGTTGGGATTCGACTGGAACCGAGTTTGACAGAGAACGAAGGCACTAATCACCATTACTGCAAAAGTAAATGAATAGTTGAACACATTATTATGTCACATTATTTTCCTAGAACAAATCAGTTGTTTTGGGAGCTTATTACGAATTTCTTATTATTTATTTTCCAAAACCTGTGAACTACCTTGAACCTTGGACAATTTATTGTCCGCGTCAGGCAATGCGAAGTATATTTAACGTGCACTATTACTTCTTACTAAGTGAAACTTACTGAAAGCAAAATTAAAAAGTAGCAGTTGAGAAAGAGTACTTATATTTCAGCGGTTTCCTCTTCAGTTGATACCCATTTTGTTTTTCTCCCACTTGTAATAAACATATTTATTAAACAAAAATTCTCTTTTGAATATTATTAAGAAAAACAATCTTTTAGTAATTTTAGTTTTAAAAAAAACTAGCATTCGGCCCACGGTAAACAGCAAACATCGTTCAACTTAATTTTTACATGATCTACTGAATTATTACCAAGGTTATTTAGCACCTTGTAGGGGAACCAGGTGAAAACAGAGATACGGAAAACGACCATCTTGAACTAAAGATGGACTTCTGTGATGCTAAAACTTTAAAAATGATACGCAGATTCATCAGAATTGCGGGTCACTGAAACAATCCCGGGAAAAATATCTATTTTGCGTAAGCGTTTGTTGTTGTTGTTGTTGTTGTTTGTTTTTTTTTCCCTGGGATTTTACTACTTAAACGTTTTACGCCATATTTCTTTTTGCAGATAATACTTCTTACATAAACTGCAATGCATGTTTTATCAGGATTTGGGAAAAGTCATAAATTGCACAAGAAGAAATTACGATAATTTTAGGTGTGAAGGTATCAATGACTTCCCAATAGCTAGCTAGAGCCTTTCCATTGTTGAATACTGAAGAATTAATTAAAAGCTGTTATGCTAAAGTTGAAGCTTCTCCGAATTTCCGCGGTAATATTTTAATGACACACAAAAATATATATGTTTGGACATTTCTGGAAAGTGAATCGAAGTATATTCTGATAATAGAGAAATCTTCAAATTTTCTGGACTATGGGGGCAATGGGGGGAAATAATCACAAAATCACCAGCACCGGGAAACATTTTGGGGAGCAGGGATGGCGCAGTGGTGAGAGCACTCGCCTCCCACCAATGTGACCCGGGTTCGATTCCCGGTCTCGGTGTCATATGTGGGTTGAGTTTGTTGTTGGTTCTCGGCCCTGCTCCGCGGGTTTTTCTCCGGGTTCTCCAGTTTTCCTCCCTCCACAAAAACTAACATTTCCAAATTCCAATTCTACCTGGAAACAGTGGAGAGAAGAGCCACTCCGTGGATTCCACTGAAATTCCTATTTATTTATTTATTTATTTATTTTTTTATAAATACGGTTTCTATAGTAATCACAAGTGTTTGGTATTACAAAATCACCAGCACCGGAAAACATTTTGATTTAAATACGGTTTCTATCAGTAATCACAAGTTTTTGGTATCACAAAATCACCAGCACCGGAAAACATTTTGATTTAAATACGGTTTCTATCAGTAATCACAAGTTTTTGGTATTTTTGAACCGTGATGTCGTAAACGTACGACTATAAGCTGTTGGATTATTTTCCAGAAGCGCTTGGAGTACCCCTCTGAGGTAACAACGTTGCAATGAATTTACTTTCATCTGCTGAATCGGCCGTGATAAAGGCTGGTCTGGCCAGCCAAAATATTGTTTTAAAATTTATTTCCCCGTTGTATCTCTTTTGCAGTGGTCCGTGGACTTCTCACATTTTACCCTTATTTGGTCCATTTGTGATCCTCCTCTCAAAGCGTTTTTTTCCTCATAAAATTTGGTGCTCTAACCTTTTGCGTGCCACTTACCTGCTGGAGTTTAATGTGGTATATTATCTTGTTATTTGATGTACGATGCTCCGCGGAAAAATAAAATATTAAAAATAAATTTAAACGGAACCAAGCAAGAACAACAACAACAACAAAAGAAAACAAAAAGAGAGTAAATGCTCTGCCTTGCAGGGATTCAAACCCTGTACAGATTATAGGGATCAATTTAATAAAACATTTTACACTTGTTGTTTACAAAGCGGGCCGTTGATTTAACATGCAAACACAAAAACAAACTCCATGAATAGTCCAGTCTCAACCCCAGAGCCTCCACGGTTTTTAAATTGCTGACCGCTGACGAAAAGATCGTAGCGTAAGCCCTGGGAACGAGGATGTGAAGAGTTAAAAAACAAATCCAGCAACCATCGTTGAAAACTTCCAAAAATGTTTACTGAACTCGTTTTCTGTATGAGTGTGTAATAACAACGGCCCAGATTGTTACTTACGAGTGTAAACGTTTCGTCGGAAGGTCATCATGCTCAGAACGGAAAGGTCTACTGCACGGTAACTTAACTCTGCAACTGCGAAAATAGCTTGCCTACAACAAGGAGGGCCTTGTCTGATTATGATGATGATGATGATGATGATGATGATGAAAATGAATGGGCTCGATTTATGAAACGGCGCGTCGCTACGCAATACTGCTGGACAAACACCTCAAATCAGTGGCTTAGCGCCATAATTCGGACCGAGGAAACAGTTCTTAGGAAATACTTTTATTGAACCCTTTACTTCTCTCTATAGTTTTGTATTTACAACGCTTTTGATGATTGAAGTATAAGAGAGTTGGCTTGATAAAATGAAGGTATTTACATAGTGTTAATCTGATGGGACTCAAGGAACTAGACTGTTTATTCTCAGGACTGCGAAGTGAAGAATTCATCGAGCATTGTATTTTCGTCATCATCCAGTGATTGAATTACTGTCCTTGGTTTTAACTTTGTCTCGTACAATTCGTTTCCATAATCGTTGATCTGTGACACTTTGAGAGATTCAGGAGTAGCTTCAAACAAAGTGAATGCTCCACAGTCGCCACTGAAAAACCTGAAAATACACAAAATACCAGTGTTAAAACCATTTATGCGTTTTCGGCCAATGTGCAGTACAATGCTGTTTGCATTACTTGTGATATACATAAACAGTTTGAAAGCCCACGATCTTTTGTCCCAAGCATCCAAGCAGTGGATCTATATATATATACATGCCTAATTATGTAACTGAGTTTTATCAGTTACACAGAGAAAAACCTATGAACTTTTGTTGCTAAGCATAACAGAGAAATAAAGTCAATACAAAGCGCACAAAAAAGAAAACGATTTCTCCGAACGCCTAACCGAAAACCCTCACATGTTTGCCTCGAATGTGAAAGGAATTTAGGTGCTCGTGCTACAAATGACTTTTCAGGCGGTTTGCGGCTTCAACTTAAGTTTTAGACGTGACTTTGCAGCTGACAGGATTAATGGCGTAACTTTTTGATCTGAAAGGAGCCATTATTTCAAAGTCTGAACCACAAAGGGCCACCTTCCTAGGAATAGGGGGTAACAGTTCCAAATAAAAATCTGTTATATTTCAAGTTGCTAAAAAAGAGAAAAGCAAAGTATTAACGACAGAAAGACCAGAAAATTATGAGTTTGATAATAGAGGACGGCTTCCAAAATAAAAACCTATTGTCTCTGTGGACTTACTTTAGTGACCCACTAACGCCACTTCTGTGGTGCGCGTACGGATTGTAGAAGTTTCCGTTTCCTGTCACGAAATAGTGCAAGTTGGAATCTTCCTCTTTGAGGTGCTGCAAAAATAATTAATTAGTGCTTCAGTTATACCTTTGTAATATTACTGAGGAATCGAAAATAACACGTTCAAACGTCATGTTCAATACAAAGTTTGTTTGTGAGGCAAGAAGGTCCTCAGCTTGTACTTCTGACACTGCCCTCAATCGTCGTACAGGCCTTCTTTGAATTCCTGAATCAGGAAATATAAGGAGCTTGTTGGTGATTTTTGTTACCTTATTTCAGTTCATACAAAGAATTAAAGGAGTCCTTTCCCATTATATTACATTGTTGTAGTATTTTTTTGGTCTAAACATTTGGTCACATTCTCGCCTCACCGTCACTAATATACCTGAATAATCTCGTCTTTCTCCAGGCCTCTCATGGCCCTTGACTGTGTCAAATACAACCGTTTGGTGTCCAAAACATGTAGAGCTGTAAGTAACTGTCAATTGTTTGGTTGTTTACCTTGGCACCGGGAATTTCAGTTGCCTTTATGCGACATAGATATCAGAGATACCATGGAATGCGTTTCAAACCAGACTTTGATATCAGTGTTTGATTCAGATCATAGGTTGGCGAGCCCACGCCCCTGGTTTCTATAGCAACTAAGAGTTCAAATACTTGGCATTCCTGAATTGAATGCTAATCTGTCATAGGATTCCTCCCGGGTATTTTCTTAGGTTATCGTGGGTAGAGATAGAGAACTTCGGGCAAAGTTTCTAGTTTGAAGAAACAACATGATGCCAGAAACCAACAACCGCCAGATTGAAAAGTTCACGCGCTAGCCACGTGATCATGGCGTGCTTAAAGGGAGTCAAAGGAAAATCAAGGAAGGATGTTCATACAGTATCTGAAAACTTGCAACCCCCACCCAAAGGAATGCTTACTTCGTCCGGAAGAAATAACTTCCTAGACAATTGGTGACTGACGTACCTGTAGATTGTGATCGTGACCGCTGAGGTAAGCAGTGACGTCATACTCCTCCAACAGTGGCTTGAGATTAGAAATAAGATAGGAAGTGCTTCCATGAATACCGGCTGACAATACAGGGTGATGGCCAGCTACTATAAGGTAATCCGCTCTGAAAGTGAATTCGGAGGATAAGATGTCATACATTGTTGCACGACATTGTAAATATACAGCTGGAGCTCTTGTAAGCGACCACCCTGGCCGCCGGAAGATTGGTCGCATAGGAGACCTGTACAGTCAAAATTCTCTGAAAGGCTACCTACTTTTCACTCAAATCACTATATATATTTGAGGGCTATCTTAAGTAACCATCGGACTAAGGCAACCACTTTTCCTAGAAATACGAGTGTTCTTAATCCTAAACAGAGTTTCAAATGTACACATTGTCAATTTAAGTCGTTACAAACATTTCACGCTCTTATTAGTAATTATTATTAGTTTATGTAAAGTTTAGCACTGAGAAAGCAAACATGTTGTTTTCTGAACCATTTAGGAGGAAAGCGAAAACTTCTGCTGGTTTGGCGAATTGGCCAAATAATGGTAATGTAAGTAAGTAAGTGAACTTTATTTAAGACAGGGTGGCCCAATCAGCTACGGGGCTGTTATCCCGAGGGGCCCTGTATACACCTAAAATTATTATAGCAAAGTAATGAATTACAATGAACGCTTGTAGTCTAAAAACTTGTGGTATTGTGATATGAGAAAAAAAATTACAATATACATGATTCTAATGAACACTTTTGGGCTGAAAAAATGGTGGTAGTGGTGATGATGATGATGATAACGATGATGCACTGTTAAAGATGATGACGAGCAAATTTCTTTTTGCGCTCTTTGTGATTACAGCGGTTTTCAATTGAGTGTCGAAAGTAATCGGTCATTTGCTTTAATTTCATATTTCTACACTTTTTGATTGGTTCGTAAAAACTCACGCCACTTTTGAGCCAATAAGAAGCAAACCAAACCCAATCGTGGTTTGTTTGCACACTTTTTTCCGCTCTTGGCTTCATGCCGATTTGCTTCGAGTTCTGATCGGTTAATTACCCTGTTTACGTCTGTTCTGATTGGTCAGGGTAATTACTTCGGGTCTCGTTTTATGACACTCAAATTTAAACCGTTCTAATCAGGCGTGATTACTTTGCCTTTAACAAAGTCGTTACAAAATCTACGTTTATTAAGAGGTACTCACGTAGAATCTCTTAAAGTATCTCTTATCCACTTTAGCTGTTCATCCTGTTGTGGTAACTTCTTTAAATTTTTCTGACTAAACAATAGGAACAACAGCAAGAACAAATTAAAAAGTATAGTTAAAATCAGCTGAACAAATGAAAGACATTTTTCAGTCGCCAAATACTACATGGGTATGAGGAAGGAAGAGAGAGTTAAGCTGATGTGCCCAGTCACAAATTGTGTAGCTTACTAGACTTTTCAGGTATATTTAAACGTCCCAGGCTTACCAGGCTATGACTTGTTTTTGCCCCAAATGCCCTGTAAAATCTGGCTAAACCAGACTCACCACTCTTCCCAGAATATTTACCAGTATTACTTTGCAAGGGACATTACAGAGATTTAGAATTAAGTTTAAGGCAAACAGCAAACGGTAGAAATGACCACGTGACCATGTTTACGTCATATTTGCCGCTCACTGTTTTCAGTTTCTTACTAAAATTGAGTAGTTTTGCGTTAGCGCCAAAGGGCAGAATTATTTTTGCACTATTCTCATCTATGCACTGATTTTTTGTTCAAGAAAACATAAACGCAAACCTCAGGTTTGCTGTTTGCCGTAAACGTGAGTCTAAATCTCTCTGATAAGAACAATACTAATACACGCAAGGACAACCATTATAGTTTTAGTGATGTTTAAAACACTTGCAGCAGTGTTTTATGTCTTTTATCGGGTTTAAAACCACGAGGCGCAGCCGAGTGGTTTTAGACCCGATAAAACACGTGCTGCGAGTTTTTTGAACTGCTTCAAAAACATTCCTGGAAAAGCGTGTGTCAAGAGAGTTCATAAAAATGATGCTTTTGTGAACGTTGGAAATTAGCATACGAGAAAAACATTAAACAACGCATACTAATAAGGAGGAGGTTTTAGCGGGTTTTAAAACCGCTGCACGTGATGTTTTATCGACCATTTGATAGGTCAATGGGCTTATGAATTATTAATACGTTTTTGAACTTACTTTCTACAGCAGAGTAGTGTAGTATCTATCATCACCAGCTGAACTGTTTTATGTGATCCTGGTATCTTTATAACTGAAAAAAAAATAGTAAAACCCTACTTTTTTGACTAAAAAAACCTGGGCAAAGGAAATGAAAGTTATCTTTGACAGCGTACCTCTGTCATTACCAAAAGCTGCAATAGCGAGGGTCGAGAAGCACTTGTTATAATAACGTTTAACTGCACTATTGAAATACGTCCACAAATGCGGCTTGCGGAAGTTTGTATTTCCGAAATTGCGGCTTCTCCACGTGTTATGACGCAATTTATAGGTTAAAGCAATCGATAGTTGCTTTGGTCTTGTATTGGTACGCTCCAAGTGCAGGGGGTCACCTTATTTACTAACAAGAACGTATACGCGTTTTCCCGTGCTTGGATCCACTCACTAGTATTTGTTTGGCTGTTGTTTTTTTTTTTTTTCTTACTTTAGAGACCGGAAAGCAATCGATAGTTGCTTTGGCTTTGTTTTGGTATGCTACAAGTGTAATTGCGCCAATCTTTTTTTCACTAATTCGAAGGTAAGCCAAAATTAATCACGAGTTGTTTGTAAATATTTCCCGCGCGTGTTTGGATCCACTTACAAGTATTGGTTGGTTTAAGTTCTAGATTTACGCCGGAGTATATACTAAGAGATTTGACTTCAAGTTTTTACCGAAGTACTAAGAAGCTGAGAAAGATGTATCCCCAGAAAGTTTCATTTTACTCAGTTTGTAAGCGACGAACTTGCAATTGACGCAGTTGTTTTCAATGATGATATCCATAAGCCCATTTGTGATTCAAAAAGACGAGATCACCTACGTGTCGAGGACTTGTTTTCGCCAGTACGCCGTTCTTAAAAACTCGTAGTACAATGATGACGGCTATCTCGTTTTCCCGCCAAAATAACGCCGCTGGTTCACGCGCGTGCACTCTTATTTATGTTTGGAACAACGTCGTAGTTACATTCGTACTTGTACTAGAATCTAAGGGTCTCTCTCTTGTCTGTTGTGTGAAACCACTCTATAATACTTGCACGCTTACCTTGTGTATAAAAGAAGTGTGGAAAGTGCCAGCGCTTGGACCTCTTGGTGTAGGCAATCTGCGCAGATACGTTAGAGGCGTGGTCATGGTTACCCGCTATCATGTACCACGTGGCTCTCTTCAGGGTGGGTTCCGTGTACACGTGCTCAAAGGTTGATATAAATCGGTGGTCATCTACATTCTTTACACCCTCGTAATAAAAATTGTCGCCTAATCCAATGATAAATTTTACTTCTTTTACGCAGGCATACTAAAAAGGAAAAATGAAAGAGGGAATTCAATATCAACTGTTCCAACTTAGATGTCAATCATGCGCATTCCTACTTAAATCAGTGTCGTGAAACATGTGGAGTATTTAGGAGTTACGACGATTTTGATAACCTGCTACGTAACTTTGTTTGTGTCAAAGTACTTTAGCATACCTGCTAATTGGAGACACAGTAAATGACAAATAAATATTAAGCATAATAAACTCTAGGGTACTAATACAATACTATTCTATTAAAAATACTCCTTGTCTCTACGAACTGCCGAGAAAACAGTCAGGTCCACATTCGTTGTTGATTAAGTTCGAGAGATCCATTTGTCTTACTAATTTCTTAAACTGACTCAGGGTGCTTGCACTTCTTGTGCCCTGAGGTAGGTGGCGCCATAGTGTCGGTCCAAGATACCTAATGGAATGCTTTCCGTACGTTACAGTATTAAAGCGTGGTATGACGACAAGAACACTTACTCTATGTAGGAGTCTGATGCCTGAAGGGTCTCAATCATGAATGGGTCAGTTACGAACCTTTTAGTAGTCAAATATCTTAAATTTTAACCGTCAGCCAATCAACTAGAAAATAAAGGAGTTAGATTACCCGATGACCATTGAAACAATTTACCGCAGTGAATAGGAAACTCTATTGATTTGATTTGAAGAGTAACCCATTTTCTTTTCTTTTATGCTTATGGGAGACCCGGGCCCATTCCTCAAACTAAAGGAATACCGATGGGGTGGGACAGGGGTAGAGATTACATTTAGCGGATTCTTTAAATTCCCCCACCTCTCCGCAAATTAACACGAACGGCTTCTAAATAGATTTTTACGGTCAACCGGTAGGGAAGGGTAAAGCGACAACCGTCATGATCAGATTGATGACATTTTAACCATGATCCGATAACCAAGGGTAATGTTTGCCATCGTCCATGAATGAGTGGCCACAATTGATTAAACTGCATGGAAGAAAACTTTGTTGTAAGCCTGGTGAATAAATGATAGAGGTATTTTTTCAGTCCGTGACGCATGTACACAGGCATACTCGAAAAAAGGGAATCCGAGTTCTTCCAACAGGATTTAGGCATATTTTTCTTTCCGGAGTATGCTTGCGTCACTGCATGAAAAAATACCTTTATCATTCATTGTGCCTGTGATGCATTTGGCGTTCCGTGACTAGGCACGCTTTTTGGACAAACATGTATCCGGGGGGTCTCGTGAACATCATGATATATATATTATACTTATGACATCCATAATATAACTGGCCCAGGTTGTTCAAAGAGCGGATAACTTTAACCACTGGATAAGTCGCCATCCAGCGGAGCAAATGTACTCCAACCAGGCAGTGCTTTTGGCAAGTTTTCCTCACAATACCATCCTTAAATTTGATATATGTTTCTACTCTATTCTCAAATTATAGGATTATCGGGAAAATCTTGCACACATTTTATCTGCCGGATAGCGACCTATCCAGTGGATAAAATTATCCGCCCTTTGAACTACTGGGGCCTGAAGGATAAAATGAGATTTTAACCAGAACGTCTAAGTGTACCGATTTTATTACCCGTTTGTCGACCATGCATGATTCACGAAAATAACACGACAGGTAAAGTTTATGTGAGCCAAAGATGTTAGGTAAAAACTAAATAGGGTGACGTGTATTTATGACGAAAGGACGTGGAAAACAGATCAAACTTGCAGCTGCACGATATTTTATATTCTTTAAAAAAGGGAAAAAAAAAAGGAAAAAAGGAAAAGAAAATTATCGAGGACCTTGTCCAAGTCAACGTATACATAAGACACTGTGCCTACCCATAGTCTTCGAGAAAACAAAAAAAAAAATATATATATATATATATATATATTAAAACCTATTACTTAGTTTTTAAAAGTGTTGCTAGAAATGTTTGCACGCCTGTGGACGTAAAGTAAAGCATGGCCTATTAAGGTTTCAAGGTATTATTTAAATGTTGACTTTAATCCAGTGCTTATAGGACAGTTGTATAGATTGCCGCCATAATCGGAGTCTTCCTACCCTGCCAGCAGAGGCTTTTCGATCTTCCTAGATAAGTCCTCTTCCCGACTTATCTAGCAAGATCGAAGGGCCTCTGCTTGCATGGTAGAGTCCGCCATTTGAGGATGAAAACAACGAAATAGGTGAGCACTGCCCACTTGAATTCTTAAAGAGAATATTCATTCTTAAAGGATTCAGTTGTTGAAGCGATCGAGCGAACCCCTGACAGTTTGACGTCTCTTAGAGGAAGTGGGTTAGAATCATGCACGATCGGGCTGTATCTGTTCTATTTAAGGTCATTTAAAATGTCTTTTGTTCATCCCCTGAGCTGAGACCTTTAAACTGAAATAAACGAAGTTATCTTATCTGTCAAACGGTAGAAAAGGTAATTGGGGTGAAAAACGCTTACGGATGGTTAAAAAAAACAACGGCAGCTATTATAATTACGGAATCCTGGCTCCCCCTATATACCGCGTGGAACGCAGTTTGAAATCTTGTGTTCGGAATCTTTACCTGAATATGCAGAAAGTTATAGAAGGAATCAATTTAGTACGCGAATTTTCGAGCTGCCCAAGTACCCGGCCTGTTCTCCAGCGAAAATCCGAGTTCGATTTTCTTCCAACCCAAAACGCAAGATTGCCATACGTTCATGAACAAATAAAAATACATTTTGTGATCGCATGCTCAAATTATCTCGGAAGATACCGTAGTAAGATTAACTTTAGCTTAGTTTCAAAGTTTTATCGCATTGGGAGCTTTTCCAAAATTGATAACTGGTTTAAATGTTTGCGGCACTGAATCGTGCGTGAGGGGAAGCCATCCATCCATATTTTTGCTTATTGCTCACATAATGACAGCCACATACTGCAATGCGACCAAACGACTGCATGGCTATATATCATTTTATTTTGGGTACCTGCATGTATTTCTCTCGCGACGACTTCGATAGCGCATCAGGCTAAAGTCCTGCATCGAGACATCGCGAGAGAAACTCGTGGCACCCAAGATGACATTTAATTTATTTGGATTGCTCAGAAACAACTGGAAAAACTCGTTTCACAACCAACAAGTGAACCGGTTTTTAAGGTTCAAATTCTTTCACTTCCCGCGAGTACGACCAACACTTAATTTTAGTCTGGTTCTACTGAACTTTTCAGTCTGCGGATAAATTTTCGGTTGCGATCAATCAAATGAGAGAAAGAGAGCATCATATTTATCTCCTGATAGCTACTGAGCCGGAGTTTTCAGAGTTTTAGTAATTGCTGTACGAGGTTTTAACATGTATGTAACTCGTCGAAATCAGCCCCCAAGTTTTACCTGTTGCCGAGAAGGTGATTGTAATTTAGCATCTGAAATGTCAGCCGTCTCCTCCCCCTAACCCACAGATATTGGAGACGCTTCCAATTTTTATTTTTCAGTGTGATCAACCTTGCGTCAGCCCTATATACCGTCATAATCTGACAGTACAGTGATCATGAACGTCTAAATTTACACTTAATCATCCTCTGTGGCGATCTTATCGAACCCGCAGAGCCATAATTAAAATACCTTGTCATACACCACTGAAACGCAAAAAGAGCCAGTAGCTTGGCAACCCGCAATAGTCGAAATAATGTGCAAAAGAAAATTCATGTCATTAACTTGACGTTTACACAGTTGTTTGATCTTGAAACAGAAAAATAAACACAATTTTGACGTGAGATATGGCTCATCACGGAGAAAACTTATAGTGCCTGGTAAAATAATTCTTCTGACTCAATCATTCCGTCTTCTAAAAATCATCTTTTTCAAAAAATTCCTTTTGACCTAATTAACCCTAGCAGAAATGGACTTAATAAGTGGTGTGGAAAATATTTCACTTAGCAACGCGAAATAATTTATATTTTATTTACACTGAAAAGCTGAGCAACTGAAGTTTACGTCTAAAGTTTGCCAACTTCTCTTGCGGAAAACTGATTCAACGAAAGTCATGAACAGCTGCCTGTGAACAATCTACTACAGTAAAATTCTAACGAATGTACCTAGCGAACGTAAAATCTGATAAAAAAGAAAAGGGATACGGGATTCTGCTGTCTTTGACTCGACTCTGATGTAATCAGATTCAAAAAGACACTCGAAGTTGTCAACTTTGCCTCAGGCAAAAATTATTAAACGCTTTTGAATTTTGCAAAATGTCGATTGGTTATATGAATCACGGCTATAGAGTCATTGTCTTTTTAACAATGCTTTGGAATGAGAAAAAATACAAGTGTAAGCCATTGCTCAAAATAAGCATACTTAAGTAAATGTCGCTTTCTTGTTTCTTCAAATTTAATTTCTCCACCATTGCATGTGGATGTTTGGTGCTTTGCTAAATTATTTATCATTCTTCAACAGTTCCAGGACTTCCGGAGGATTAAACGCTAAACCGTCTGATGATCAAATTTAAAATCAAAAGAAAAATATTGTTTATAGCGATTGATATATTTTTGGCCAGTTAAGGTCAAATTCATCAAAGAAGCCTAATCTGAATGACGGTTAAGCAGATGTTCTGTTTACTTGATCGCGCCAAGAAATGTGAAAAATACCGGTTAAATTGAAATAAACGAGTACAAGCGACCCGCAGTGAAAGAAACAGCTATCATAAATGCGATATATTTAGAAAGAAACCCGTTGTGAATTAAGCGACTTATAGCACTTGCCTTTCCCATGACTTTGGCTATCTTCTTCTGTGTGTAAGTGAAGTACGGCCACTGTGGAACACCGCCGAAGTCCCCGATCGCAGCGAATGTGAGCTTTTGACTGTCTGTGGCGCCAACAAGGGAACATATCTGTAGAAAAAAGAGCAGGGACAAGCGTATAACCCTCTCCATTCATACCCGGCCATGAGTCCTTCTTTATCGCCTTTGGACTTGTCCGCCCCTGCGGTCTGTCATGTTAAATATATTCCCGAATCTCGTTCATGTAAGTTATTATAATCGTTATTCGCTGCAGTAAATCATTGGTTGTAGGCGCGCACGCGCAGCGCTTAAGTTGGCTACCTGTGTCACAATTAAACAAACCAGTGCTTTGATGTTTGATACATGCAACACTTGACACCTATATTATTGACCGTGTGATCATCACAGTGGCGATTATCCATTGCCAAAGTGAATTTTAATGGGAGTTTAATGCTCGGCCCCACGAGCACTTGTGCTATAAACACTTCCGCGCGCCAAGGGTAAGCAAAAGTTATTATTATTATTATTATTATTATTATTGTTATTATTATTATTATTGTTATTATTATTATTTATTATTATTATTATTATTATTATTATTATTATTATTATTATTATTATTATTATTATTATTATTATTATTATTATTATTATTACCAGGGGTGGGGTGGGAGGGGTGGACGCTGGGTTGCTGTAACCCAATCAATCGTCAAAGACAGTATATTTATTCGGGCAAAACTGGTCTGGTGTTCGGGCACCAAATTCTCCTCAAAATGATTAGCTGCACATTGCACTCTAAATACGAAAGCATTTTGCCGTATGGAAAATTATCGAAAGATCACCTAGTGCTATGGGAATCTTTAGAATTTTCGATCTACCCAACGTGCATTTTAATGATATTCTAACTAACATAGCCTCAAATCATCCATTAACGAGATCCAGTTTGCAAGGGTGCGACCGACACAAATCTCAAATCTCAAATCTCAAATCTCAAATCTCAAATCTCAAATCTCAAATCTCAAATCTCAAGATCGACTTCTGACAAAACCGTGTAAAACCTCAAGTTTGAGAAAGCAGTGTAGACAGAAAAAGGGGGACTTGCTTGACCGCTGAAAATTTAAGCATAAAAGGGCCGGCCTATAAGTGGACAGTAATGACAAGTCAACTGGTCAAAGCAGGTTATTGCGTTACGCATACAGCCCGAGCTTTGACTCGTACAGCTGTGTAGATAGCCTGTTCCAGGCTTCCAAATTGTGGACAGCGAAAATGGGTTAAGTGCACGCGAAAAAATAACGTGAGGAGAATCCTTTCTCCGTTTTTTCCATCGCTTTATTTTACTTTTGTCTTTTCTTCTTCTCTCCGATACTAGGGACCTGCAGATTTGAGTACGAGTACGACTTTTCAAATCTAGTTTGCGTGGTTTAGATAAGCGCTTGCCACACCAATCTTGTTTCTTGGGTCTCCTTATCTGCAGGTAAACAACGGGAAGGAGCGAGAGTTCTGGGGAAGCGACTGATTTGAAATTTGACAGTCGTACTCGTACCCAATCTCGTAACTCGTACTCTGATCAGACGTTCCCTAGTATGGAGTAGGCTACTGGTTAGAAAGTCCTCGATCGACAGACTGTACAACTCATCAATAACCACTGCATAATGATATTATTATGCAGGGAAAACAATTAAGGCCGATTATTTAACGAAGTCACTGTTTTGATATAGTCAATGTCTAAACCAAGTTTAAACCGCACACGATCCAGTTACTTATAAGGAAATTATTTGAAAACGTGTCTAGACGATGTCTAAACATTTACTAATGAACAACAGCAGCTAAGACCTGCTCCTCCCTGGGTCATTTTTTAATGGAAAACATCTTAGGCGAATTAAGGAAACTGTCAGGTAATTTTTCCTGTCTTGATTGTCGTGAATCGACTGTTTTCGTATCAATAATTGCAAATGGTCTACGTAGGTAAGCATGAGCCGTGAGTTTCAAATATTGTTGCACCGGCGACAATTTAGTTTTTTATTTGTCACAAAATGCGATTATCAGTGTAGGCACTGTGAAAAGTCGTCATAGATGTTCATGATGATGTGATGGTTTTATTTTCTGTTACTAAGATCCGTCCCGTAACGCCTCAACTAAAATAGCAAAATGCTTGGGAAGTATTCAAGTCTCTCTGGAGTATTGTTCTTGAGAGTATAATGCTGAAGAGTTCAGACTATATTTGTTGTATAAGGAGTCTCAGGCTGGATTGTCTGCTTTTCAAGTTTATCATAACAACTTCTATAGGTCTGCACTTTTGTAGCTTGCGAACGCAGACGTATTTCCTTTTGTCGCTTCTCTCCGCCGAAAAATAACGGCGGAGAGAAGCGACAGCCGGAAATACGTCTGCGTTCGCCGCGGGCTAGCACCTTTGAAAAACACAAACAAAAACATGAGTTCCTCTCACTACGGTTAGCTACGGTTTTACTCTTGACTGCGGAAGACTTCAAAAGATGGCTATGAAGTCATCTCTTTGGTATCTCTACTCGGTGCTTCCACACAAACTTAACCACAAAGTGAGAATTCTTTTCAATGTTCGGCCAAGGAGAGTTTTTTTAGTTTTTGGCTAAAAAACGAAAAGTAGTTTCACTTTGCTATTAAATATGCTCGGAACTATTCATGCTTCTTCTTCTTATTCTAGCTTCTTCACAATCAGTCTTAAATTAAGCCAATTAAGCCTAAGAAGCCAAGGTTTATAATTAAATGAAACTCGGCCGAAATGGCTAGTCCAAATTAAACTTTAATGAATGTTCGCGAAGAGTTCATATTCGTAGATGATGGATTACAGACTAAGACTTTAAACAGTTTACATCGGGAGAATTCACAGGGTAATGATCGCCTGTATATATAGTCGTTTGGGGCAAATTACGAGGCAATATGGCTCTATTACTATTATGTAATGATAATAATAATAATAATAATAATAATAATAATAATAATAATAATAATAATAATAATAATAATAATAATAATAATAATAAGCAAGCGAAAATTAAAGTTAATAGCCGACGTTTCGGCGTCATCGTGACACCATGCTCAAGGCAAGACTCGATTCGCGCAAAGGTATTCACCTGAAGAACTTGTGATCCTTTGTTAATATGCTAATTTGTAGAGACTGTAAAGTATAGAAATCAAATCTTCGCATTAATTTATCCACTTTGCCTTGAGAATGGTGTCACGATGACGCCGAAAAGTCGGCTATTAACTTTAATTTTCGCTTGCTTATGTTTCAAGAAATCATTATTGATCAATAATAATAATAATAATGATAATAATAATAATAATAATAATAATAATAATAATAATAATAATAATAATAATAATAACTTCATTCCTTTGTCAATACAATACAGCGCTTTCCCACTAGTAAGGACACCTAACTAAGAGTATAAAAATAAAAATGTGCATAAAACCTATATCACGTAAAAGTAACAAAATAGAAACATACTCAATCAATTGGCAGAAAAAAGCGCAGCTAGATTTTGTTTCCTAATCAACTTCTTAAAAACACCTACAGATTGCTGTTCCCTCACTTTAGCATCTAATTTGGACCAGAGTAGTAGTTCCAAATATATTGCTGAGTGTTTCCCAAAATCTGTGGTATTAACTCTAGGAATGTTGAATTGTAATCGTATATAAAAAACAGTTAAGAAGGGAGACAAAACGTTCTCGTGCAAAATATGCTCTGCCTCCAAACGGATGCTGAATAGGAGTGGTGCGTGTGCCTACAACACCAGGGGCTACATTCACAAAGCGCCTCCTAAGTTAAGACGTGTCTTAAGTATTATTTCATAACAATAGCCTATTGTTGGAGTAACGATAGCCTATTGTTAGTCCAACAATAGCCTATTGTTAGTGCAACAATAGCCTATTGTTAGTCTAACAATAGCCTATTGTTAAAACATACTTAGGATACATCTTAGCTCAGGAGGGCTTCGTGAATCTTGCCCCAGCACAGACTGGGGACTGGTTAGCAGTGAGGACAATGAACACTGACCACCGAAACATAACCACCGAAGCATGACCACCGAAACACCTGACCCGTTTGATTCACGTTCTCTTCTGAACCTTCTGAACTTGCGAGAATTTCAACTCATTTTATGTACGTAACGTGGCCGAATTATGAGGGCCGGCCAGAGTAACGAGGCCCTTCTAAGTTAAGGTGTATCCTAAGACCAATATATTTTATCGTAAGTTGGGTCGTTGCATTGTTACCAATAAATAAAAAAAATGTACTTACAACACTGATGATAACGGTGAGTCTGGACACAATTGCCACTAGCTTCGATGTCTCTGGCTCCGCGACATGTTCCAACACAACAGGCATTATTCCTACCGGCAAAATCAAACGTTGAATCTTTCGTTTAGATACCTTACATCAAGAGTACTCGATCGGTCAATCCTCCATCAGTCTCGCTTTCGAGGACAAAATATAAACTCATCCACGACAACTTCGCACATTTTAATGCATTTTCAACAGACCACGGCGAAAATGTTTGGCAACATTGTTGGTATAGACTTGCATAAAAGTATTTTGCACCGTTTAGTAAGTGTATTCTCACTTTCAGTTTTCAGAATTGAATACATTAAATCAGCCACCGGTGTGATGTATGCTGACTTGTAGCCAAAAACAAAATGATACCTAAGAGGTTAATTGCTCCACGAGAAAGAAAAAAATTAGCTCGTAGAATTGGTGTAATTAATTAAGCAGCATTGGCCCATGGCAAGCTGAAATACATTCTCCGTGATCACTGAGTCTGATGAAATGCGAGCAAATTTATCACGAGTTTTTCGTGATAAATTTACAATTAAAATTAAAAATTAAAAAATTTAAATTTAAATTAAATATTAAAATTTTGTTTACAAGTTGTTGAGCGCGGATAAATTAAACCTGCGATCAGACGTCCTTTTTTTCGGGGAGCGCGAAAGTGTGGCAGCGGAGAGTCGGCGGTCGGGAGAAGGGAAGAAAAAAAAAAGGAAAAATTCCAAAGTGTAAACTGACATATATTTTGGCTTATCCCTGGAGATTCTAAAACTTGTTTAGTTCACTCTATTTTATTCACTCGTCACTGTAAACTTAAATATTTATTCGCTTTTTTGTGTCCAATCTTTGCTTCAATGTTTGTTCAACTAACTGACTCGATCTATTATCTTACTTTGGATTATAAAATTATAATGGTTGTACGGTTAATATCTTCGAAACATAGAAATTGAGTTCTTAACAATTACAACACCTCTACAAGTTCATTTTAAAACTTAAATGTAAGTCCGCTAATACAAAACTTAATTGCTTCATTGGAAGCCGGTGTTTTTCAACTGTAACTGGGGGATCGGAACAGTAAGTGATCTCGCTTGCACTTTTCAGCCAAAACTCGCATGACTAATGAGTTGCATCACCCTCATTAAAATCTTGGTTCACTCGCGCGACTTTACACCTTTCGAGTTCCTTATACAAGCCCTGCTATTTCCAGGTAGATTTTACTTATTTCATCAGCGCAAGCCTAATATCCTTAACGGGACAAAAGTTGTAAAATTGTAAACACGTTCCGTTATCTGTTTTCGAACTCAGTTTTTTCAGAATCGCAGGATAAATTTCCTCTATTACATGAAAATAATATAAATAATAATAAGCAAAATGCCTTAGATCCGTAAGGACTGAAGAGGTGAAACAAAACTAGCATACAAACAACACGGTTTCCATGAGGTCTTCCTTGTATGTCCGCGGGAGTGAAAACAAATATTAAGCAAAAATTAACAAAAGAGATTTTTACCTTATTTTGAAGTACTTATCTTATCCTAACTAAAGCCTTGAAACAAATCCATAGGCTTCAACTCGATGTCGGCTATACAATCAAATGCATTCTCCATTGCTTTTATCGCAGAATCATTAATAGCCAAGAAACCGGCTGCGTGAATGTGAGAATGTGAGAAGGTACTGATAGCCACAGGGAGTCCACAAAAGTTGTGAAAAAAGAAATAAATTTTAGGCATACGTTGCTCGTTTCTTGTGGTTTTCTATTGTGTTCATTTGCATACAATTTACAAATACGCGACAGCATGGATCATGATCCATGGCGACTGCACTAAAGTCGTGTACTGAGCAGGCTCCTGACTGAGCTGTTTTGTTGCACGTGCACCAGGGGATGTTGGTTAGACTGTGACATAAGCGATGCGTTAAAACCTGTGCAAATGTGACGTCATCATGTACAGTTCTTTCTCAAGACAAGATGGCGGACGAATCTTCGAAGCTGAAAGCGGAAATCGCGTTTTTGACGAGTAAGTTTGATTGCTTCACATTCTTTGTAACCTCAGATCTATTTCATTGAAATATTTCTTCTTTCTTAAATGATTTTGAGAGCGGGCAAGGCTTAAATTGCATCGTTTTACTTCATGTTTCCAAGTTCCATTTTTGCCATGAAATTGCAAGTCAACGAAATTTTCAATTCCTCTGTCGTTTTAATTGGGTTGGCGAAAGCGATGTAATCTAAGACTAGGCTAAAAAGCTCTGTCTAGGTAATATATTTCGTGTTATGAGCCTACGTTTTCCCTCGAAATTCAAACCTTGAAAGAATTCGACCATTTAACCATTAAATAAGGTTAATATTTTTAGAAATGTGTGTTCTATAAAAAAATCTAAAGTCTGTCTCATATGGGATTACAAAAGAGATTTAGCAGTAAGTTTTAAGTTTTTAATGAGCTTAAGACTGTGTTTAAATGATAAAGAAAAACAATTTGAATACAAGAGGCATATTTTCTTTGGCAGAAGTTTAATAAATCATGCTTAGTTATTATTAGGGTATTGTCACTCAATTGAAATAATAACTTTCATGCGGCGTTTTGGTTTCGGGCTTGGAAGTTATTTTTGTTGATTACCGTACGTTGTCGACATCATGAACCAAGGTCTAAGGAAAATAAATCTGGTGTTTCCTAAATATAGTCTTGTAAAAAGCAGCTTGCAACAACAACAACAACCCAGCTTTGTAGCTTTAAAAATCATCGTACAGTATTTAAGTAAAGGCCACCCGTCCATTTGACCCAAACACATCAGTAGAATGAACTCTGAGTTAAAAAGAAGGGGATTTATTACATTGACAGTATGGTAGTCATAAAGGACATGAGCTTTATAGGGTAAAAAACTTTCTGAATATGCACACAAAAGTTTGGTGTAAGTTACTGATTTCTCCCAAGCATAATGGATTCAACAGCAGTATTTTGCAGAACAATAAACATGGAAATTCATGGAAGTCCTATACCATCAAATGTCTGCCATAACAATAACTAAAAGCTAACTATCTGTATAATCAGTGTTTTATCTTACATAGTATAGAGAAGTGCTTAGACCTAAATAATATTGTTTGTTGCTTAACCTGATCTGTTTTAGATTATGTAAAATTTGGTGTTCAGCATTCTGCAAAATACCCCAGTTTTGATGGATTCATTTTTTCCAAATATGAAAATAAAAATTGTGTGTACCTTCATTCAGAGTTGTTCATCATGGAGAGAGTGCACACTTCTTCAGTTGTCCTGTCCTCTATTGTAGTAGTATAGTGTAGAAGGGACAGCAGCTTACCTGTTTGAAGATCACTTAAGTGGTTAAACAGATGTCTAAGATTTGAAGTGATGGCAACTTGATTCTTAGCACATGATCACCATTTGTGACCCTGGCATCCATGTGATTTCAGGGATAAAGGTGTTCATGACCAACGTCCACTTTAAAACAAGATAAACTGGTGAATATTAGCACCCTTAAAGTGTGTTCAGGGGCATGCTTACCGGGTAATAAAATAATAATAAAATAAAATAATAAAATAATATTTCATAGGACACTTAAACGGCAATAAAGTCTTAGCCATTAAAAAATAATTAATTTTATAGTATGGACAATCAGACAATTAAAGGAGGTTGACACACTCCATTAACAGGAACTTCATGTAGCAAGTGAAATGCCACAACACTCTCTGTGTACAGCTTCAGTGGCAGCATACACTGAATTCATAAAGATGGCCGCCACGCGGTTGAAACTGGGACCTAGCACCAGTGCCATTTTAGGACAGCCTTAGAATCAACACTGGCTTGCGATGCGAAAAAATTGAATTCTAATGTAAATTGTTGTGTTCCATTGTGCAGTCAATAAGGAACGGTCGGTCCAGAAGGGCAAAAAGTAGGATTTTTTAGTTTTCCACCGAAAGGAAAGCTGGCAGATGTCTGGCTTGCTAAAAATACGGAGAGAATGAAGGGGTTAAAGATACAACTTAAGTCTGCTCTTTGCACGTCGAATCGAGTGAAATCAAGAAAGGATTTGGTGGTAAATTGTTGTAAATGTCACGTCTACAGGTCTTAAAATGCGTGGATTCCGTGTGGTCCTAACCTGCCCCAGGCTCAATACCGTGCGGCGGCAATCTTTATGAATTTGGTGTATTAGTATTTTACGTTTTGAGTGGAAGGGTCTGGTACTAGGGTTCAAAGCAACTACATGCAAGCTAGTCAACCCTTATGGATTCATCAAAATTAATGTAGACAAAAGATCAGAAAGTGAGTTTGTGTGACACTCATGATGATGTGGTAAAGAGTTAAGTCAAGTAAAATTTAATACTTGATTTTCAGTGACCTCGCATTTTTTTTATAGGCACGCAGCTGTTTATGTTCTTTGTTTCATCATTACAAACACACCATTTTGAGCAACTAAGAAAATTGTTCCATTGAATGACCTTCAGGCTTCTTATCTATATATTTCAACATTTATGTATGAACATTTGGAGGAAACATTGTTATGCTTTGGCCATTTGATGTGTTTGATATTCAGCAATACAGCAATTCTCAGCCGTGGTTCTATTTACCCTGGCGTGTTCTACAGCAGTTACGTTGTAAGCACACTGTGAAAGTTGAAGGTTGAATACTTAAATTTTGTCTTCAATTTATTTTGTTCTTCCAGAACTCATTAAGTCACATAAACAGACACCACAATCAAGTGTTGACAGAAGACATGTCCCTGCAGCAATGAGTAACAATAATAACAACATAAGGGCATTTTCTTGGCAAAAAGCTAAACAACCGGGAACAGAAAAGCAACATGTTGTTGGCACATCTCGTGGCCCAGCACAAAGTCAAACAATGAAAGCAAGATCCTCGTACAGTCTGGACAAAAGAACAACAGCCAGTTGTATTTCAGGTATGAGTCTCGTGTACAGCCTTGTTATTTTGTGCACTGCGCTTAAATGTCTAAGAGGTAATAAAAGGGAAAAAAGTTTAATTTTTTTGTCAAAATTTTTGTAGTCTGAGAGGGGTTCATTACTAATCCTATATGTGTAGGATGTATACATGTAAGGCTGGTTCAAATGGGATATTTCTGATATACACATTATGATTTATTTTCTTACCAACTTAAAGGGTCAAGCACTGCAACAACCAGCTCAAATGTTGCAGCCATTCCTGGGTCTTCAAGGCTGCATCCAGTTGTGACTATGAACACGACCAATCCTTTTAGTTTGAAGGACAAAATGAAAATAAAAGTGAACAATGAAAATGCCTCTACATTATCCACATCAAAACCTGCAGTACCCTCCAGGACAACAGTATTACCTTCACGTGTGGCATCCCCAAGCACATCTTCAAATGTGACTCGTACTTCATCGTCACAGCTATCCCCTACTATTAAAGCAAAAAACCCTTATGTTTTGAACAAAAAGGACAGTTTACCACTTCCCAATGTGAAAACAGTTGCAAAGAAATCAGATTTGAAGTGGTCAAAACCGATTGCCACAATCTCTGTTCTTGCTACTGATGACAGTAGAAGTCATTCTGACTCAGAACTTTACACTAAGAAATCAAGCTTACTGAGCACAGGACAGCCATTGAGTACATTTTTCACAAAGGGAAAATCTCCTGCGTTGCTTTGTCAAAAAGCACCATCAACCTCAAATGTTCGGGGATCTTTTAAATGGTCCAAACCCACAATAACTATTTCTAACAATCCTGGAAAAAAGACAAGTACAAAGAAACCCAAGCTTGCAAGTTCCAAGCTTAAATGGACCAATCCTGGAATTCACACTCAATCAGGGACTAAAAGACAAGAAAATCCTCGTGTATTCAAAAAAGGAACCTTGGCAAGGACAACTCAAAGCCAAAGAGTTGTAGACTCCAAAACAGTCAACAGACATAAACTGACTAAAAAGACAGTTTATTCAGTACCCAGTCAGGTAGGTGTCATTCATAATTATGTAAGTTGTTACATAAAAATTCAGTAGACTTGCTTATAAATGTAGCTTGCTGCCACTGCCCTAAATTACTGTTTTTCTCCCCTGGCTCCCCTCCCAAGTGTTTTGCAACCCTTGGTAGCCTCCAGCAAAAGTATTCTTCAGGCTTGTCACATGTTCCCCCATATAAATGCCTTCCCAGTAGAAAGGCAACTTTTGCAGTTAGCTGCTGAACACTTTTGCATAAGGTTGCAATGCACTCTTGTGTATACGTACACTATACATGTACATTGTATGTACATGTATTTCTCATAATTATGTTTTCTATTCAAGATGCCTATTTTATAGGGTGCTTGTTGTACATATACAATGCATTTTGTACTCAAACTGCCTGATTATAGTTTGAGTACAGTTTGTACTTGTAGAGAGTGTAATTATGGTAGAGTACAATGTAGCTCCTTAAGGTATAGAAACGTTTCTCTTGTCTGTTTATTTGATGCATAAGACAGCTAGTGTTTTTGTGAAAATGGTGGAGGTGTGTGCCTCTACTCTTTTGTAGATGCAGTGTATTGATTTTTTTTATCTGAGTTGGCCTCTCACAAAAGCTGTTTTTTCCTTGTTCCCACATCCCTTTCTTCAACCCTCTCATCTCCCCTCATTTCTTTGAATCTCTGATACAGCAATAGAAGATTTTAATTGCCACTCTCTTTCTTTGGCAGGGTTCTCTTGTGTGGAGGGCTCCAGGCACTTTAAAGTTAGACAGAAGAGAAGTTCAATCATTGGTGGAATCCACTAGCAAAAAGGCTGCTTCTCAGCGATCTTCTGCAGGATTTATTGAGAGGTCTGTTTGAATATCCTGCTCAATCTTGCAGAATATCCCCTGATTTCAGCCAACCCGGCTTGCGGCCTTGTCTGCTAAGTATCGGGATATTCCGCATGGTTTCGCAGGATAATTGTTAAATGTATGTCACAGCTAAAAATGTTTGGTGGGACCTTGATTATGCAGGTGACCTGAACAACTTCTTTTATGGGTGGGTACCTCAAGGCAATACATGTACACTGTATGTGGCTCAAAACATTTGGGAGCCCTGGACGTACTGTTATTTTGCTAATGGGTAGCCATTTATGTACGTCAGAGTGGAGAGAGTGGAGTAGAATCTTATTTAGTCTGTAATCTTACAAATGGAGTCCAACTGGGTTAGTTTTCAAATGAGTGACTAACGAAAGCCAGTAACCACCAAGCTGGAGTTGGATTTGGTTAATCACAAGTGTGATTACAGACTGAATTGGATGACAAAAAGCCCTGCAGTGTTACCAAATATTGATCATATCTACAACAAAATCAGAAAAAGGAGTGCAATGAAAACTTTTTGGAGAATAAACAGATGTCATTTGGATTATTGTGACATGTGAATAACAAATTTGTTGAAGTGTGACTGTCCACTTACAACTGTAGTAAGTCAAACAAGTGTGCCTTTTCCACTTGAGGGGTTATGTACATGTGTTACCTTAAGTAAAATATTTTGCTATCCAGAGTCACTAAGTGTTTACATGAATTTTGCAGGAGGCAAAGAGCTGTCCTTGGAGATAATCCTGTGGTTACAAGGTAGGCTTTTTTTAATAATATTCTTCACATGACTGTACAGTGCACAGTCATGTATATGTGGGCTAGCCAGCAGATATTTTAATGTTTTCTAGCAATGGTTGAAAGAATGTTAAACAGATCTGTGTGAAACATTGATCATTGTCCTGAAAACACTGCAGCTTCTGGAGTTGAATGTAGGATATACAACCATGAAAATGTTGCGGTTCAAAATTTTTTTTGGTTTAATATTTTCAAACCAGTATGGTTTTTATTTCCTTTTATCTCAGATTATGGTAATGAATACTGCGCACAAAGGAAAATAAAACTTTAGCTGGCTTGAAACCAAAAAGCTTAAAAAAAAAAATTACACCACAACATATACATGTAGTATTAGAAGCTCAGCTGTGCACATGTTTGCAGGTAGTGAGTTACACAATATTATTACACCCTGGAGATGATCATACTTGACTAGAGCTGATTATTATAAAGAATAAAATTGTGATATTCAAGTGAGTCTATATTTTCAGATACAGTGTTGTAAGGTCAAACAGGAAACAAGCCCTGATTAAAGCTCAGGTATGTTTAAATTGTATTTAAATATTTTTTTCAAACTGCACTGAAGCAATTCACTGTACATGTCATGCACTGCTCTTAAACACTCAAGGGACATAGACATTTGTTCAAGAAAGCAGAAAGTTCAAGTTGGCCAGTAATAAATAACTCTCTGGCAGGGGAGGGGGGGGGGTTTACTCACCTATACGAACTATATAGGTATGAGTGGTGCCAAAGGGTATGGTTTTTGAGGTGTTTTGGTCTGAAATAGGCTCAAAACAGGTATGAATTTTACAGAAACAGGTGTGGATTATAGAAACCATGATTTTTTTAAAACATATTTTATTGTTGAAGTTTGCCCTAAGAGAAAAAAAAACTCATCGAGAGGGCTCACTTCCAAATAACATTGAATTGAAAATTAACATTAAATAATAATTAGTCAAAGCAGCAGCAAAACAAACAAAAAGCAGCATTAAGCAATGCTAACAGGTGGAAAATACACATCTAGGTACTTTTATAACATCTCTTTGATTCAGATATAAAAGACTGGACACAAAACCACAGTTTATTAATGATTTCATGATGATTTTCCATCATGATTAAATTTCATGATTGCCCTGAAAAAGGATACTGGAAAATTATTTTGTTGAGATATACAGTAGGATCAGGATTTGGAGAACTGAGCACACCCCCACCATGTAAGGTGCTGATTACAGTTCCATAATAACAAATGGGGTTATGACTAAAAAACAAGTTCAGTGACCACTTAATGGTTAAATTAGGTGGTGTTTTTAACAGGTTATACTGTTGCTATGGTAACCTGTTATGTCAAGAAAATGACCATAACCTATTCACAAATGTTTAGGCATGTTTTTGATGCCATTATTGTTGTATCAACTGATTAAGAGTGGTTCTATTAATCCATGAAAGTATAAGTGTTACAAAGTGAGAGAAACTGGTGCCATCTGCCTTAAGGATGGTGCCTACTATTGTTACTGCGCATAAGTTCTGCGCACCTCGAGATACTTGGGTTTCCTATGGGTGGTGCCTACTAATACAGGGATAATTTTGCACGGTTTAAAACTATACGGAGAAAGCAGAACTTGGTAAGTGCTTTTGGTATCTCAAAGGAAAATTAGGAGTAACCATGCATTTTTCAGAGATAATTAAACTTCAATTTAGGAAAAAAATCCCATACATTGCTTTATATTTTGGCGCTTTTTAGAGATATTATTGCTTAATTATCTCTGAAAAATGCGTGGTTACCCCCAATTTTCTTTTTGGATTCCAAGAGGCCTTGCTAAGATCTGTTTTTCCCGCATAGTCATAGGCCGCACAAAAATACTTCGGTATTAGTAGGCACCGTCCGTAAGTACCACTGATAACTGCAGTAATGTTATTCTCGACTACGAGTACCTTGAATCTCAATTAGCAATTTTCATTGATTTTATGCTCATGTACACTGTATCTGTTCTTCTATGTATTTGCAGAAGTTGACTAAGGTGGTGGTAATTGAAGGTGTACCATACAAGACATCATCAAACAAACTAAGGAAAACAAAGTCGTCTTCAACTAGGAAAGAAAGTGAAGGAAAGGTGACAAGTTTCTCTAACACTAGAAAAACTGGTAAGCTACAACTTTCATCATTACAGTACTTATGAATACACTCTCGGGATTTGAATATCACTCAATTATTGCATACATTGTACAATAATAATATTATTA
The DNA here is from genome assembly GCF_977016875.1 of Pavona decussata. Taxonomy (NCBI): domain Eukaryota; kingdom Metazoa; phylum Cnidaria; class Anthozoa; order Scleractinia; family Agariciidae; genus Pavona; species Pavona decussata. The sequence goes on along the minus strand of NW_028145475.1, from coordinate 1,605,273 downwards.
TTATGCCAACTGTTGAATTTTGAAAGTATATCAGTGGGACACATATATGATAGATTATTTTTTCAGTCAGTGACACAGACATACAAAGGACTGGGAAAAAGATTAAGAAAATCTGAGTTCTCCCAACAGGAGTCAAACCTATGACCTTCTGATTAAACTAATTTGGATGCTCTACCACAGTGTCCCATGAACCTAGTTTACTGGCCTGCTGTAGTTCAGTGTAGTGGTAGACTACCACTACACTGAGCTACAGCAGGCCAGTAAACTAGGTTCATGGGACAAACATCCTGCATTCTGCTGGATACATGATTGTAGTACATCTAAATGAGAACACCCTCTTAAAGTGCCCCTAACCCTTCAATTTGTTTTCTTTTGGTAGATTTCCATATCTTTCAAGAACTCATTTTCGAAAAAATTTTTGAGAAATATTGAATCCTTTTTTTTACGAGCGCTAGAAGTGAAGGCAGTCTTGTTGATATTTTCACCTAGCGTTCGCATTAATCCCCCACTTGGCCAAATATGGAGCGTGATGTAAGAAAAGGACATCGTGCAAAAATATCCGAAGATTCGCGGTAATGCTTCAAATGTAAACAGAGAAAATGGTTGAAAAATGTGTGGTTTTTGGATGCAGCAACTCTCGAAATGTAGAGAAAGGAATCAGCATGCATAAGATTCCTTCTGAATCCTTCTGGTGTCCTTTTCTCACGTCACAGCTAAGAAAGTGTCAAATATCGGACGCTTCTCATTGGCTCGTTCCCAATGAGCCCACGAGACAAAAATTTGTCCAGCGGGGCTTAAAGCGGGCAAAAATTAAAAAATTTCAGTAACTTTTAGCACTCGTAAAAAATAAAGGATTCAATATTTCTAAAAAAAAATTTTCGAAAATGAGTTCTTCACAGATATGGAAATCTACCGAAAGAAAACAAATTGAAGGGTTAGGGGCACTTTAAGTTATGGTGTTGAATTTTCTTTTGTCAACCCTGATTTACATGTACATGTCATTTACCATCACTTTTTTTCTTTCTTTCTTTCTTTCTTTTAGGAAAGTTGTCAAAAACTGTCACAATTCAGGGTGAGAAGTTTGCAATGGACTCCAAAGGCAAGACACTTCAGAGAGTCAATAGAGGTAATCTGCTGAAATTCTTTCACTTATTTTACAGATACTTTGAATTTCACTGGTAGGTACAGTGCTGTAGACTAGGAGATGCTGGTCACCCAATATTGATCAGCATCTACAGTATTTTCTCCTTAGAATATTTAAACCTACTTCAGATTTTGAGCCCCCTAATTTTCGGAGAAAAGACTTTACAAAAATATGTTTAATAAAACTACGTAGGCGAGACAGTTAGAGCTGTGGAGAGGAGACTGGGTGAACATCAGAAACAATAAACATCTGCAATCTGAGAACACCAGTCAAAGGACATTCATGAGATTGACTGTGAAGGAGTCAAAATCCTTGATAAAGAGTCCGTGGAAATCAAAAGGAAAATCAAGGAAGCCATCCACATTAGATGCCAACATCCCAGGTTAAACAGAAATGGGGGCTATGATCTTCCCGCCATCACTTGTTGTCACGTGACTAGATAACATGTCGTCACATGACAATGTGGAGCTCACTTTGCGGAAGAAGACTATGATATATGGTCGAAAGCTACGTTTTGCTCTAATTTCTCAGATCTTGTTACAAGAATTTATTATTATTTAACATATTCCGAGGTAAGGAATGAATGTACACAGTCTTTTTTATTGTACTTTTCAGTTCCTCAGCAGGGATCTCTGAAAAAAGCAAGATCCTCAAAGCAAAGTGAAATCCTTGCAGGGAGAAGACGATTGAGTAATGGGCGTATGATCATATTCCATACACCGACTACTCTGGTTAGGAGTAAAGTCACCAACTCCCAAAACAAGACTGTTGCCAGGTATTGAAAGTAAGACTTTTTCGGTGGCCTTAAACACTGCAGTTAGAAAGATAATCAGACCCCATCAGTTTTGTTTCATGAACAGTGTGTAGAGGAAGCAGCCCTGCATTTTTTTTTTTTTAAGAATGTTGGAATGTAAAATTTGCTGAGCGTGAAGTGGCACAGTAAATGTAATGCCCAAGGCTTTCTAACTTGTGTCGTTGTTCCTTTCATTATTTCAGTCGTGTTCTGCGGCGTAGCATTCGCAATGCCAGGATGTACAAAAACAACAAAAGGAAGCCCACCTCAGAGCAGTATTGCATGTTCTACAACAGATTTGGTAAGCCATATTATTAAAAACTGAATCATTGTATAATGCAATTCGAGGGATTTGATTCAGTGGCTTAGCGGCCATGGTATATGAGCCATTATACCATGGCCGAGAAATGGCGACCATTAAATTTCTTGATTGTTTTTGATAAAACAATTATTCCACTTGTGCTTGTTGGATATGAGATGATTACAGTCAACTTGGCGCTACGTGCCTCGTCGGCTATCTATCATCTCATATCCAACGCGCGCTCGTGGAATAATTGTCAAATATGCATGCAGGTTATGAAACTGAGTTGCCAAAAAAACGTGTACTGTGTAGACCGTCAAACTGTCTATTTTTGTTCAAGTTGGTTCAGCGCAAGAATCATTGCACGGTTGGTGAACAAATTTTAAAAAGGTTCTGTGTAAGTGTTAGCCTTGTGTTAGAGACTGGGGAGGGTTTTTGCGCACATTATGGCCAATAGGCCTTTGCCACAGTAATTTAAATTTTTGATGTCGACCCGGTAGCGCAAAACATATCGCAAAGATACAGTTCCTTAAGAATTTTTCAGACCTTTGTATGAAGACTGGAGAGATTGCCCATTTCCATACAAACGTCTATAAAATTTTCAGACTTAACAAAACTATATATTTGTTGTTTTAAAAGACAAGACTCCCAAATTTGGCCTTTTTACTAATTTGAGGTGCTCTTTCCAACAGTGTCAGTTATTTTCTATTAACGGGCCTACATCAAAATTTTAAATTTCCATGATTGAATTTTTTTCCTTTGTACCATCATAATTATATGTTGTATCTTTTAGAGTCTTATATCAGCCCTGATCACTTATCTCATTCCCTCAAATAATGGATACTTAGTCCACATCATAGTTGCGGTGTTTGTCTATTCCCAATACATCTCCGTTAATATTTCAGGATGTTTCACACAGTATTCTTCACATTCAGCGATAGACACAGTCAAAAAAATATTTATTTGCATGCAATGTCATGTGATGTTGCACCGTGTGTCTGGGCCTTCACCTACATTTGTTATTCTTACCTTGCAGTCGCATCTGCTATAAACTTTTTTGTCTGTGATAGTTACATGTTCAGTAGATGTAATATAGACAACAGCCCTTGTGTTTGAACCTGAACACAAGCAATCACATATTTGATGTCCCCACTGAATTTGATCTTTCCATTTATTTTAGGAAAATGCAATAAACAAGATGCTTGCCCATACATCCATGACCCTTCAAAAGTTGCAGTTTGTACAAAGTGAGTTTTCCCCTTTACCTTTTGTTTCAATTTTATTTCATGATCCCAATGTGTGTCAATTCTGAGATACATGTACATGTATAGTGCGGACAGGAATTACGTATTTTTGAATGTTATTTGGCGTGTTTTATAATATATTATTGTATCTCTCAGTTAGTACGCGCGGTGTGATTGGTCAATTTTCCGTTAACTGTTTCCCTTGACTTCAACCAGTTTCCTTTCCCGCGCGCCCGATTAACCTCAGAGACATAAATATCTTACTAACCTTGTTTTCTCGGTCCGTACTGTAAGTTACGGATCCTCGTTTCACAATCAACAGGAAAAAACTCTGTCTGTAACTTACAGTAAGGACCTCTAACTCGGTAAGTAAGAGGTATGAACTTACAGTTGCGCTTGTTATTGATACTTCACAGGTTCCTGCGTGGTCGATGTAAAAACACTGATGGATCTTGTCCATTCTCGCACAAGATTGATCGAGACAAGGTTTGTTGGTGGTTTAAATAATCAGATAAAACTTGACGCAAGATTTTGTGGTGAGATTCTCACCTTCCTTTCCATTGCTTTCACTGCTGAAGCTTTTGTCTCATTCATGTACAGAAACTTTAACGCGTGCCTAATTGGGCGTACACTTTGCGCGTAAATCCGCCATATTGCGTGCATTTTACGCGCTTGTAGATGCACCTTTTCCTGAAAGCACCTTGTACATGAATGGCTGAAACGGTCCGCGATGAACAGGAGCATTTTGATTGATTTTCTGAGATGTGTCACTACATGAAATTATCGCCATACGGCCCCTTACTCACGTCGTACACGGTCAGTACACAAAGTCGTTTATGGAAGACACAAGAACGTTGAATGAGTTTTGGCAAATGTTGGAGGTGACAAAGCTGCAAAAAGTGGCAAGAAAATTTTGTTTGCGGCGCATTTGGAGATAAAGCCAACCCATTTGTTCCGCTCTTGGGAATGTGTCCTATTCTTTTTATAGATCTTGTGTCAGGTTTTGTGTGTGTTGTGTTGTTTGTAACTAAAACTGAATTAACAGTGTACGTATTATTTAATGTGAACCACAGACTCACAAGTTAGAACCACTCGTAGTTCGATTCTGAGAGTCAAACGGCTCTTCTGACCAAAACATTTAAAGATGACTGTTTCCGGTTATTTATTTATTTATTTATTTATTATTTTTTGTACAGATGCCTGTTTGCCAGTTTTTTCTTCGCGGTACATGTTCCAACGATAATTGTCCGTATTCCCATGTTAATGTCAGCAAGAAAGCTGAGGTTTGCGAAGACTTCCTCAAGGGGTTCTGTTCTCGTGGACAACAGGTAAGCACAATGAGCGCTTGTCGATTCTCCAACAGTGAAGTTAACTTTAACTACCTTAGAGAAATGGAAGAAATTCGCCTTTAAAGAACAGTGCCCTCGTTTGTTCGTGCGCATGCGTTCTGTGCATCACGTCATCCGGGAAACTCGTGGTTTTTTTAGGGCGGTACCTCTTAATACTAACATGTTTTTGCACGGTTTATGACTGTTCAGGAAAATCAGATCCTAGCAAGGCCTACTGGAATCCAATTGACTATAATCATCTTGTTCCAACAAGCGCGAGTGGAATAATTGTTTTATTCAAAACAACCACACAAAATCGCTAATTTTGCTGATTGAGTGATATTTTCTCTCCCCCCTGACGCCTACTCTTACCACATTTGTGGGGTATGTTATAATGGCTCATATACCATGACCGCTAAACCAGTCGAAACTCTGGAACTGCGTTATCCAGTGAGTCAGTTTTGGGGTTCGACGTAGAAAGAACGCACTCCTAATACAGATTGGAGTCGAGATTGTACGGGACAATGAGTGAATGGATCTTGGGATGCGTTTCTGGCATCCCCCGCAGATTTTGCAGGGGCAGATGACATCATCACCAACTTGGCAAAGGAGAGAGAGCCTGGAATCGAGATCATCGAACGCACTCCCTAATCTTTGATTATTACTAGTTAATAATTACCGATATCTTCTTGTTTGTTAGTGTAACAAAAAGCACGTCCTTGAGTGCGAAGAATTCTCTCGTACTGGCCAGTGTTCAAAGGGCTCCAAATGTAAACTGATGCACAGGACAAGAAAGCCGGCGTCCCGTAAACGAAAGTCCGCCTCAAAAGAGGAGAAGGACAGTTCCAAAATATCCAAACTGGATTTTACGAACGATGAAGGTTTCTTACCACTAACGGCCAGCACTTCAGGTTTGTTATTTCATCATAAGACACGTTGAAATTCAGTTTTGTTTGTAACCTCCCAGTTGGTGAAGTGTTATTTTAGTCCTAACGTTTTAGGCGGACACGGGAATACTGTAGACCCAAGTAAGTGATTGTATGAGCGTGGTGTTTTGTGAGTGCTTGGGTACTTCACTCCCAATAGCGTCCTACCTCGAAACCGCATCAGAAAACAAAAACAACAGCAACGATTGAATTTCGTTTCATTCGTTCAAAGGACGTTTTAGGGGCTTTATCGGGGAGGGCTTGTTTTTGCAACTTTTTTGTTCAGTTTTATTAAATGATTGGACTTGACTATAAATGTAAAATTTGAGGATTGTTTCTAAGCTCAAAAGCTAAAATTACCTTGTAAAGAATAATGAACAGTGTCATTGAAAAGCACTGCACACTAGCTTAATTGGGATGTTCACACTTAACAATTTCATTGAAGGCCTCGAGTTAGAATCACATAATATGACTAAAGGCTTTATTTGGCATCTACTTAAGTGACAAGGGTTTCCACAGTGCCTGTTTTGGACCGGCAACCTTGTGAACTCTTCAAGTACTTTAGAATACTTGCCCATGACGATAACATGACGACATTTTATCTTGTATGATTGTTGCCGTTTTTGTTCCTAGAGACACCCCCTTTACTAGTTGCCTTCTTTTTAAAATTTACACACACGAAGTCTTCTTGATTTTTGCTATAAACTCGTGGACCGTGTCGATTAAATTTTATCCATTCCTAATTCCACTGTTATTAGCCCATTCCACCCACATCCGTGAAGCCAATTTTGTTATGAACAAAACAAAACTGGAACTCACTACGGTTCTACAGCTTGTCCCTTGTCGCTTAACTTGTTTTGTGTTGTAGATTCGGATCCAACCTCGGCACAGCAGCCACTGGAAAATACGCCAGAAGAAGGAAAACAGATGGCTGGTGAGGGTTGACTCTACATGTACCGAGGGGGCTTACCTTTACAAGCGTCTGTATTGAATGTCCTCCATTCAAGGCCTACATTCTTGGACATGTGGTCCTCCACTATGTTGATAGCACACAAGTGGCAAGAACATTTCAGTAACAATGAACGGTCTAATGGTTGAACGCCGTGCTATCCATCATGATGGGGTTTAAGAAGGTGTAACTGGGTTTTGAACGAGAGAAAATACAGGATAGCATTTTTTTTTTAGTTTTTCGGGCTTAACGTTTTAATTTTTTTTTTCATATAGAAGTAGGAAAACCTCTCGGACCAGAGCAATATCAAAATGAACAAAATCGTTGAAAGTTATTTGGGGTCGTTTGACCAATCAGATTACAGTTTTTGCAATCAAAAGAAAAACTTAAGGGATTATTCGCAGTTATATCGTTCTTGGTTATTACTAATATGACACAGGATTCAAGTTTAAACAACCCCAGTTGTTCTCTGGAAGAACAAAAAAAGAAAAAAACTAAAACAAATGAAAAAACAAGAGAACATGCTAAAGTACTCCTCTCTTCAAGTGAAAAATCTCACCATCTCACATGTTAACGTTTTTTGTTCTTTGTAGAGCCGCTGGTCATTCGTCCGAGATTCTTGAAGCCCAAGGAACCAGCATCAAAGTGATGGTAACTGTTGTGGATCGAGTAGGTAGGCTTGGTTTCAAGAGGTATCACTTGAACCTCTTCGTTTCTGGGCCTTTTTGAAGTGGAGCAGTTGCCACAGCTGTAAGGTGGTCTTTGTGTTAGTGCTTTGTGCGAGTGTGCGGGAGTGTTGAATGCAGAGGTCGGAGTGTGTGAGTGCGTGAGCCACGCTAAACATTCAGACTGTCACGCAAAATCAAGTGTCACGGTGAAGCTGTGTATTACGTGACATTAATTAATGAAATTATTTATTGTTTTATAATATTGTTTACAGTTTATAGTATTTGCAGCTGGACTGTAAAATAACAAAAAAAAGAAATTTAATAAAGTTGACATTGAGGGTAAACAAATGAGTACTTCGTTCCTGTGTTAAGCCCACGGATATGGTATTTTCTTCTGGGCCCAGTTGTTCATAGCCCGATTGACCTAATCCCGGATCAACGTGAACTTTGATGCGAGTTTAATTAATAATTAATAAAGATTCTCCCAAAAGATTTTTGTCCGTCAGTTTTGCCTTAGACTTTTCTTAACCTTTAGCTTGAAATTAGCCTTTTAAACCATTTCAAACGAGCAAGACGAAAACCTCGGTTAACTTTTAATCGTGGATTAGCGTTAATCGGCTTTCGAACAACCGGGCCCTGGCGGTTACCCTAGCAAATTACAGCCAAACTTTCAGATACATGGAAAATAATCTTCGTTTCGATATTTCTTTTTTTGGTCATGCAGACATAAATAGCGAACAGAGGGACAAACGTTTTTTTTTCTTTGGGAGGGGGAAGGGTGCTTTCTTGTCTTTTTTGTTTTTGGTTCTTGCGGTTTGGAATCGGTGGTTTGTCCCTGAGGGCTGATTTTGCCCGGTGTAAGAGGCTCGTGACTCCGGAGCTTGTTTTCTATGTTGGAGGAATTGCCCCAATACACCTTTTTCGGTGCATACAAATTCAGTAAAAACCAGTAATAAACTGTGTTTAGCAAGGGCCACTGCGCGACAAAATAAAAGTACCGGATCCTGTTGTGAGGAATCTAATCAGCAAAAAAATTGTAAAGCAAATAATCTACAAAAAGAGCAAGGCTGATTTCACGGTCAGCTTGCAGGTAGCGTGATTCCCAAATGGCGTGAGGTCGCTCGCTCTCACCCCATCCTGTCAGAGCGACTTCGTACCGTCAACAGGGGTCTTTGCATATAACCGGTATTCATGCATGAGTAAAATGTTTTTCGTGCCTTACCATTGCGTCGGCCATTTGTCGCGGTCGACTTTTACCTTACCTTCGGCAAGTCGGTTCGCGATCGGACGTTCCGAGAAATTTCCGAACCTCAGTACTACCCCAAGACCTTAAGGCATCACGTTTCTAGGCCTGACAAAAGACAGAAAGAGTAGATTCGTAAAAAGTAACCTAGGAATAAAAACGGTTGTAGATTTTAACCATCTTGGTTTGAAAATCTGAAACGGGTTGGAATTTTACCTACCACGTCTAAGGGAAACAACAGTGATGTCAAAGAAGCCCAAAACGGTGGAATATTCCAGAACACATAAGAATGCGAAAGAGGTGAGTCAGTCTTATTCATTTTCTTGAATGAATGTTGAAATGTAGCTTTGTTAAACGCTCAAAGTCTGATATTTTATTTCCCATACAATGTCACGAAGTGCTAAAATTCTCTACAGCTGTCTTTAACCCAGTACCACTTTAACTCAAAGGCCACATACCGATTAACCCAAAATATTCCTTACTTTCTCATAAGGTGAGCTTGGGCTGCCTGTAAATTTATCCTTTGCATCCACGAGCTTGGCTCATGGGTTTCAACCTACAGTAAATCTATTGGGGCCAAAATGTTGGGGGAGTATATATCCTCTTAGGCTTTAGCTATTTGCCAGACTTACAGGCCGCGTCAGGTCTTACGCAGTCAAGCCGAAAGGCTTGGGGGCGAGAATGGGAGGCCGTGGGAGAATAGGCCATTTCCGAGCTGCTGGGAACCTCATCATGAAAACGAGGCCTTTTATTTTCATGTATAGTTTTCATTCATATGCGAACAAAACTAATTTTCACTTGAAAAGCTTTGCACTTCGCCTCGCTTTCGTAATGAGGTTCAAAGCAACTCGGAAATTGGTACGGCCACAAAATTCCCTTTTAAACCATTTAGTAAAATTGGGAACAATTCATACTAATAAGTAACAGACACTGCAGAAGGGCAGCAAAAACAATCTGTGACTTGGAAATTGTTGAAATTTTCATTAACTAGCGCCCAGTCCCCCAATATAAATATTATTGTAGCGTCTAGAATGATATTACGCTAAAAATATCCCTTACAGGTCTCGTGACAAAACAGGTAATGAATGAAACACAACACAACATAAAAGAAAGAAAAAATAGTGATAAACTGTGTTTGCAAGGACCACCGTGACAAAATAAAAGTACCGGATCCTGTAGTGAAGGATCTAATCAGCAAAAAAATTGTAAAGCAAATAATCTAAATAAAGAGCAAGGCTGATTTCACGGTCAGGGAAGTATATTTTCCAATATTTCGAAAGGCAGGGCCTTTCTTCTTCAGGGTATGTTTGAGACTGACCCTGTGGCAAGATACGTTACAATTTAAACAGTTACAACGTTACAACGTTAGCTTATACCTATTTACCAGTTGTATTTTCAAATTTCAAATTGTAACGTTTTTGTTTATGTAACTTTAGCCTTTTTTCAGGTATCTATTGTAACTGTTTAAATTGTAACGTATCTTGCCACAGGGTCAGTCTCAAACATACCCTGAAGAAGAAAGGCCGTGCCTTTCGAAATATTGGAATATATACTTCCCTGACCGTGAAACAAAAAATAGCTGTTTCGGTGTCTCGTGGTTTAGTAGGAGAATTGTAACGTGGGTGTTTCGCCGGCGACATACATGCTTAAACACGCATGCAATGTGGACACTAGCTATAGCCTGCGAATACAGCCGTCTCTCGTCGCTCCCGCCCCCGAGAAGCATTTCCAGTCCGGCAAAGAATGGTTGATTTGTCTTGAACAATTTATTGGGCTGCAAGGTATTTTAATACACATCTCGCCTAATAAAGCTCTCTATTAATCTTCAATTATTTTAGTTTATTTTCCTGTAACTTTAATTATTAATATCCGTTCTATTCAAGGTTACCCTTTTGACCTTACTTGGCTTAGTTCTTGTGTAGATTGAGTTTCAATTCCTAAAATTTCAGTTGTTGTTTTCTGCAATAATGTACGTCAGATTTTTATTTCACTTGCAGTAAGTGGGCCACCAGTAAGACAGCAACATAATAACATTTACTTGAAATCTTGTTAAAAAATTCATTTGAAAATACTCCAGAAACAAGTAAGTAATTCATTCACAACCAACCCAATCTTCCCCTGAGTGTTTTTCGTACTGGGAGAAGAACTCCCGTCCCCCATCCCTACCCCTCCCCCGACCAACGTGGCGATAAAGAAAAGTTTACTTCCCATAATGCATTGCACTTTGTTCCGATCTTTTTGCTTTTTTGCTGCAAAAAATCTGAAAAATCGGTGGATATGTTTGTGTGTCTCTGACATCCCAAATGAGCACCAAAATACGACTACCATGAGTAACCGAGAACATCGACAGTTTCTTGGCACATGGAAGTTGAAATCTACAAAAAAAGAAGGGAAAACGCTTGACGTTTACGAGTTTCGATATCTCTGGCAACTCCGGGTTGGCGTAGAGCTTGTCGACCGTCAAGAAAACAATGCTGGAATATTCGCTTTTTTGTCAATCAACGTGCCAGAGGTACCTCTGGAACCGGGAGAGTTCATCGTGAAGACTTACTCTGAAAATAAGGACTTATGGCTGCAGATGAAAGACTTTCCAGAATTTGAAGACACTGGTAAATTTGCACTTTTGCCTTCTGACAAGTGCCCAATATGGCGTCTTCGTAGCCACGATATCTGTTGTCACGAAGAATTGAAAAGCAAAGAGGAAAGTGAGCATTATTTTACAGGTGTGATAGAGAAGGCATTTATCGATTTACAGGAGAACAGGCCCAAAAGACAATACAAGGACGTTATTGCCGCTGGCCGGCTAATAGACGTGTTAAAATTGGTGTGCCAGGCACTTTGTGAATCGGATTACTTTTCAAAGGACACTCAAAGTTTGAAGCACAACGAGAAACGTTTAGTAAAAGTGAGAGGCAAGTGGAAAATTCTTCACAACGAAACGGAAAGATAAGGGTTCACCCAAACGTATGGTTTGTTCTGTTACAATAATCATTGTGAGATTCTGCTATTATTGTGATTGTGGACGCACGAAATTGTTTCCAATTTTCTTTAGGAGAGCTTCTTTAATATTTGTAGTAACGCTGATAAATGCACACGGCCGTCAAGAGGATTTGTTTTGGAATGCGTGAAAAATCTCCGGAAACTCTGCGTGACCCCTTGCCTCAAGGCACATTTAGTTCTGATTGCAAAATTCAGAGCCTTTATCCTTGGCCCATGATTGGAAGCTTTGAAAACAATTTCTAACAATTCAATTCATCTTGTACATACTGGATACTGTATATATTGCATATCGTATCTCACACCCCAAGCTTGTCTTTTTGATCTAAGCCTTGCATCTGCCTAATACCACAAAAAAGATACAACTGTTTGTTAAGTCTAAAAACCTTATAGGAAGAGGGTTGAGAGCCACCTTAAATTTTTAAAAATTTGAGGTTGTTTTGAACCCCTTCCTAAAACTCCAACTTTGCAAAAAAAATTTAACTGAACATGCTAACCAATTTTTTTTTTTTTTTTATAAGAATGGTGGTCACCAAGCTCATTTTTGAGTTATAACCACTTAAATCTAACATTACGATTGTTTTAAACAAGTTATACTGTTGTTATGGTAATTTGTGTCAAGAAAATGACCATAACACGTTCAAAAATGATTAGGCATTTGTTTGACATCATTGATATTGTCATGTGTCAACTCGTAAAGATGGTAGTATTGATCCATCAAAGTTCAGTGCTGTAAATTAGTGGCAGCTACCTTAACGAAGGTACCTCCTTTTGTAAACAAGTGGCAGCTACCTTAATTTAATGAAGGTGCTTTTTTTGCTATTGTGCATATGTTCTGCTCATCTCAGGATGGTCCAAGAACCTCCAATTTCTTAATGAAAATGCATACTAATTCAAAGATAATTTTATGCGGCTTATGACTATGCGGAAAAAGATCTCATCAAGGGCTACTGAAATTTCAAAAGACAATATTATTGGGAGTAACCACACATGTTTTAGAGATAATTAAGCTTCAATTTGGAAAAAGTGTCGTACATTGGCATGTATTTTGACACTTGTATTATGCTTACAGTCATTCTACGTCACATGTGACCAGTACTTCTGAGAATGATATGAATATTTGAATCTTCATTTGTAATCTCTGGAGCAATTGAATGCAATCTTCAAGATTTCTCTGGAAAAAACATGCATTAGCCGAAAAACAAAAATTAAAATACTTGGGAAACAAAATTGTTATTTTTATTCAAAATGTTTAATGCTGTGATGTATACCGTCAATAAACTAGTGAAATTGTTATGGAACTCTGAAATCTCACTGGCGCTGTTCAAAACTGACATGTAAATTTCAAAACCCACATTCAAATTCAAAAATACTGGTCACGCATCATGTAGGTTGACTGTTTATTATCTCTGAAAAATGTGAGGCTAGTCCCAATTTTCTTATTGGATTTGAATAGCCCTTGCTGAGATCTGCTTAAAATCCCCCATATTCATAAATCTACACAGAAATATTTTGGTACTAATGTGTCTTCTGGCTAGCCGTCTAAGAACAATTCGAACCACAGGAAACGTAGTTTTAATCTGAGAAATATATATAGTCAAAGATATGTTCGCATTTGCAAAACGAACAGACACAAGAATAGCTTTTTCTACAGCAATTGTATATAGATGACTTTATTTGGTGTTTTTCATGGATCACGTTAGGTCATGAGAATCAAGGAAATGATCGCTAAGAAATTAAATAAATTCTCTCATTTATTACCATAACATCTTCAAAGCTACAGTTTTGAATTAAAAGTATCATTATTCAGGATTGACAGCCACAAGTGTAACTAATCACTCACTGTCATAACAGTCAACTTCAAGTTAGAGTGCTTTGGATAAATTGAGACAAATGTTCTCTTAACGCAGGCTTTTCATCTAGTGTAGTGTAGGGCTAAATAATTATTGTCCCTTGTGCAAACTCAGTTAAGACTTTGCCTGCCGTGATTTTTATTCCTTCTTTTAACATCGGGCTTGATGCTAAGCCCCTGTAACTACCTTAAATTAAAGATTACATGTATGTATCCCTTTATTGGAAAAACAACAGTATTAATTTTTTCTTCACATCATACATCTTCTCTCTGTACAGTTACAACATTGGCATTCTGTCTCCCTCCTCTGATTTTTTTTATAAATTCCACTCTATTTGTTCTTGTTATCACAGTCCTGAGGATGAAAGCAAAGTCATTAGGCACAACTAAGAAATTAATGATTAATATTCTGATCAATAATTCAGATATTTTAAAATGTGCTGTTTTTTGTACAATACTTTCTTTAATCCTCATTGTCTTCATTACAGCGGTTACCAATAACACGCGACCTATCGCCTTCAAAAGACTCCCAATAAAGTTGCGTTTTGGTGGACGTCAATCATAGAAAAGCCGTTGAAATTAATTTAAAATCCGGCAACATTTCAAGGAAACAGAACCAAGAAATTGGCTGTTTTAAGATGGAAAGATGGTAAACTTTATGAAAGTTGATTTCCAAGCCAGGTTATCTTAAAGAATGGGCATTGTTGAGATAAAGCATTTTTTGTAACATTTTAAATCGCTACCCATGATAATTTTGCAAAATCAGCGACAGGTGCAAGTGAGTAAATTATCACGTGCAGTGAAAATTAAAATTCTGAATTCAAAAATACCTTTTATTTTCCCTTGATCTGGCTTGGAAAACAATTTAAATAAAGTTTACCTTCTCTTAGCGAGGTAAAATTCTTAGTTTCTTGGCGGGTTACCCTGGAATCTTGTCAGAATTCAAAAAATAATTTCAACGGCTTTCCTTTGATTGACGTCCACCAAAACGCAACTTTATCCGACTCTTTTGAAGACGGTAGGTCGCTTGTTATTGGTAACCGCTATAAACACCCCAGTGTGGAGGAGGGGAGTTTGGGAGAGTAGAATTATTTTTTTTAAGGAAGGGTTTATTAGAGAAGGGTTAAAATAGAGTACGAATAACATGAAAATTAAGAGAGTTAAGGGGGCAATGTCACCTACAATAATTTTAGTGTCACCTTAATGGAAACATCAAAACTTTATTATAATTCTTTAATTACATGAGGTTACAAAAACTAGACTAAGTGTTAATTACAAATGTTTGACTGCAGATTGCCTGCCAGGATGGAAATGGATAACAACTCAAAAAAATTGGTTCTTCCTCTGTGTATCAGAAAAATGGTTAAAATTGATTTATAATGGTTTCTTCTTCCTTTGATAAATCACATGAGATTGATATGTCCTCTTAGTTTTATTAGACCAACTTCATGTTTGAGCAAAGGTATCTTGTTACACATTTGTTGCAAAATTATTGGAATTGATGGTCTTTTTGACACCTTAATTTGTGCATAGCTGTTGGTAATTCTCTTTGAGGTGAGGAATTTCAAAATCAAGCACGATCATTTACCCTGCCAAGAGATAGCCAAGTCGAAACTGATTAAATGCATCAATCTTTCAGTTATTTTTTTTATACATGTAATTGGCGGTGGGGTTAATACTGAAATGCTTCTGGAACCAAAGGCCTGTCATATCGTGGCAAATATGCCATTTTGAGTAACTTTAAACATAAAATACTGTTTCTACAGGTTGATAAAACATGGGCACGTTTGAAGCATTTTTTAATATTTTGTGTCCGAAGAAAGCGATTAACTGTGCACCTTGTTTGTAGGAAGGCCTAATTTGTGAAGTTGTCTCAAACTCACTAATAGTCTAATTCATAGGATAAAACGAATGAAATCACTACCATGGAGGAGGTTTGAAAATGTGATCTTAATAACTATAAAATTTGGTGAACTTTTGCTTTAAGAATTGTTAATGGTTTGAGAAGCTACATGTGTATTAATGCACTTGTCATCGGCTTCCCCGAGGTGGGGGGACCCCGGGCTGATATGGGGACTTTGCTAATTGTGTATTTCAAAGTTCTTGTATTTCCCCACCCATCGAGATTTGTTTCTTGCAAAGTCCTCAGTATTTGGCGAACCCAACTGGATTTGAAGATGCACTTCAGAACTTTATTTGGGTTCTTTAAACAGTCGGCAAACACTCGGACTTTGCATTCTGATGAAAACTGAACTTTAATTATTTTTTCTCGAATACTCCATAAGTTGCTATAAATCACTCCTCTTACTGTACATGCACAGTATGGTGAAAATTTCAACTTTTCATTCAGTCCTGAATTCCCCAGAATCTGTTTTCAATCTATCCGGACTGATGAAGAACAAGGGAAAACACACTATCATTTGATGATGGTTCATTGCTGCTTCTAAACACAACGTCCTTAAGTTTCCTGAGTACTCTGAACAGTTTCTGTGATGCTTCAGAAATTAACATTCTTGTGAATATTAAAAAAAAATCAACTTTTTCTATCCTTAACAATTTGTACGCTGTTCTAAATTTGTTCTATTATATCACTAACAAAAGACGACCTGTTGACCTTTAACAGTGACCTCTATAAACAATAATATATACACAGAGGAATTTTAAAGTTGCCTATGCCTACAAATACGTACAAATTTTTGACGGATGGTCTGTTTGATAGACAAAAAACAATGGATTTTAAAACATACCTTCTTGTTCTCCTCTGCCATCTTGCCATCGATAGAGCGAACAAAAATCGTCCCCAATCTCCTCTCAGTTGAACATAAGCGAAGTCCCCATATTTTCCCCGAGAGTAGGGCATTCAAAAATCTAAGTCCCCACATTTTCCCCACCACAAGGGAAGAAATTTGTTGCAAAGTCCCCATAAAGTCCCCGTATTCCCCCACATCAGCCCGGGGTCCCCCCCCCCCCCCCCCTTTCGGGGAAGCCGATGACAAGTGCATAAACACTCAGTGTTTTTGGAAATCAGATGATACACTCTCTCATTTGCTTGATATATTACGTCACAATACCTTAACCAGCTGTCTCTTTCTCTGTAGTATTCTGTGTTGCTTGTTGTGTATCATGACTCTGTACTGTTGTTTGATTTAGTAGTTCTTCATCTTCATCAGAGAAGACATTGGTTTGTTCTTTATCCACTCCTAAAAGTGCTTCACTTGACTAAAACAAAACAGTAAGAATAAAATAATAATCAACTTGGTATACTGCAGTGTACCAAAAGGGCAGAAAACAATAGGACAAAGAACTTAAAATCATCAGTTTGAAACGAGTATTAAGTCCACTTCAGGCCTAATCTTTTGGGACATTTAAATGCAAACCACGTGCAAAACATACTGACACAAATTTAAAATGTGGTCATACATTCTAGGCATTCATTAACCCAAACCCCTAATATCAAAGCACAATTTCTCCTATCTTGTCTCCACACAGTTCTTATAAAAGTACTGGGGAAAAGTTATTAAAAAATATCAAGAAAATTCAGCGTGGGTGATCATAATACTAATTCTTGTGACCTCATGGATTGAATAGGCATTGATATTACAAGGAAAAATTTGATGCTGATCACTGTTAGGGCTTAAAGGATTAAAAGGCCTTGTGCTATATTTATATGCATAATTATCTAATGGTGCATAAAGTTATAAAGAGCCCCTTTTACAGTTGGGTGCTTAGTAACATGGCCTTTGAGTTGAAGCAGTGATGGAGTTGATTTTGTTTGGATACAAGGAAACCTCAGTGCTTATTAATTCAAATGTAAATGGCAACTAGTCAGCAAAAGTATAACATGATTTTCATATGAAAAGCAGAGGGGTTCATGTCGAGGAAAACAAACTTAAGTCAACTCCAGCCTTAACTAATGCTTCCACTCAAAGACCACCTCACATAAAGCATGAAACTACTCACTGAGATGAAAATAATGTGCCTTGACCACTTGATAAGATTTCTAGCACATTGATTTAAATTATTAATAATTTTACAAAATAATGGACTGTTGAATTTTTAAGGGAAATTATTGTAACACTCAACTGGAATTTTCATAGGGCTTGGGGTGGATGAAAGCCAAGAAGTGTAAGGATATTTCCTTTAACCCTCAGTTGAGTTCACCAGTGACTAACCTCAGCTTCTGGGCCAAAGAAATCATCTAATTCCTTATGCAGGTCTGTATCATCTTCAAATGTTATTTCATCCAGTGAACCAGTACTTCTACCATGAAGCAAGCTGATTGGTTCTAAGATTAACATGGTCTGGTTATTCAAAGTATCGTAACAAAAGACCCAGGATTGGCCCTAACACAAATACAGTCCAGGACTATGTTGTTCAAAAAATGGATAATTTAATCCAGCTAGCAAATAAGTTGCTATCCAGGGGATAAAATGTATTGGTTGGGGTACATGTTATCCACTGGATAGTGATTTATCCACTGGATCTAGAGTTGTCTGGCTTGACATATATGACTCAAACAGACATGTATTTCCATCAGACTGCCGGAAGTCTGGTTGTTCTTTGGTATTTCACAAAAATAGAGTCCAATGGTAGTCCACTGGATAACCAGAAGTCTAACGGGATGAGGATACCTTTGCATGGATCGCGTGGTCACAAGTAAAGAGAAACATAGTCCATTGGACTCGCTTGAAGTCTAGTCATTTGACACTTACTAGAAAAAAAAACCATGAAAGTCGCTGGGGGTAGAAATGTTGTCCATTGGGGTCGCATGGATCACATGGTCACAAGTAGAATGGAAGAGAGTCTATTGAACTTGCATGAAGTCTGCAAATTTAGTCGCAAGAGACTTGAAGTCTAGTTGCAAGAGTAACATGGATCGCATGGTCACAAGTGGGTACATGTAGAAATGAACAAGTTCACTGGAGTCGAACTAAGTCCATCCAACTATACCTACTGACAACTGGGCTTAGATGGTGTATATTGGACATGTGTGTGAATAATTATGTCTAATGGAGAGCCTAAAGTACTTCCCTTCTCTCCCCAAATTTCTTTAAAAATAATAAGTTCTGGATGGCCAAATTAAATTAAATTATATTATTATAATTATTACAAATATTTCCATGTGAAAAGAATCCCCAGCCTTAGCCTAATGTGTGCAATTTAATTCCAGTTTAATACAGAGCATATAAATATGGTCTATTAGCTTTACAGTCATGTTCTTTGGCTGACGCATTGTTACAACTGTATCACACAAGAAAAGCATTTCCGCATCTAGTTAATAGAAATTTACCCTCTGTCTTTCCATGCTGTATGTAGTAGTTCATTTGCTCAAGGAATGCATCTTCATACACCTGCTGTTTCTCAATGGAAGCTTGCCTCTCTATTTGCTGCAGTTTAACCTCCTTCTTTTCCTTTTCTGTCTGAAGCTCCTCTGAATCAATTTCAATAAACCACATGTAAGTAATCACTTTGAGGGAAGGTTTTATTCTTAGAACTTAAAGATGGTGCCTACTTTTGTTACTGCGCATACGTTCTGCGCATCTCGGGATAATACTGAGGTTTCCTATGGGTGGTGCCTACTAATACAGGGATATTTTTGCGTAGTTTAAAACTATGCGAAGAAAGCAGAAATTAGCAAGTGGTCTTGGTATCCAAAAAGAAAATTGGGAGTAACCATGCATTTTTTAGAGATAATAAACGCTTCAATTTGGCAAAAACGCCATACGCTGTTTTGTATTTGACTGCTTTTCACGATAATTATAATTACAATTGTTGCTTAATTATCTCTAAAGAATACCTTGCTCCCCCCAATTTTCTTTCTGGATTCCAGCAGCTCATACCAAGATCTGCTTTTCTCGCAAAGTCATAAACTGTGCAAAATACTTAATCTGTATTAGTAGGCACCCTCCTTAAAGCTACTCGAAATGGTTTCACACTGTAAAAGTACATGACTGTATACAAGACGAAAGATTGATGTGCATTTCCAGAAAAAACCCATACCCACCCCAAGGAAGGTCACTGGAAATTCCTAGGGGGGGGGGGGGGGGTCTTAGAAGGAAAGTATGAACTTCAAGCTAAGGTGAAATTTCCTTGGGGGGGGGGGGGTGCAAAACAAAAAAACTTCCGTGGGGGTAGTATGGATATTTTCTGGAACTGCACATTACAAAAAAGCAGTTATTATGTGAGTAGCCTACAGATATCTTGCCACTGCTATCAGACTACTCTTTAATACTGTTATTGTGATGTCTTAGTCATTACCATCTGATGGTAATATTTCAGGTTCAGATTTGGGAGATTATCTGAAAAACTTAGTTGGCGACCTACTGTTTTTTATTTATTTCTTTTTAATTAAAGCTTGCTAGATTCTACAACTTGTGGCAGTATGAGAAAAATTAAAGTTATCCAGTACAACTTCTGTTATTTGAAAAACAGTGTTTTTTCATTTACAGAAATTTCTTTCCCAAAATTTGTCTATAAAATTTAATGGCACACTGAATCAGGTATGTAAAAAAAAACAAGGTAGGTCACCACGCAAAATTTTGAAATCGTTTCCTACAGGCTTTATTTCCAGTTTGTGCAGGACCTTTGATAGGAATTTTGATTCATTCAGCTGATGCATGCATCTTAATAGGATGTGGTTTTACGTGCACATGACTAAAACCCATTTGAGCTTAACCTTCAATAATAATTATAATAATTATTAACAATAATTACTACTACTTATAATAATGACAATCCTTAATTTTTTTAAATTATATTCATTATTAAACAAATAATCATTTTTATTAATATATGAATTCTAAACAAGGTCTGACATCGCTCAAGAATAAAAATCGATTGTGGACTTTTTTACTTTTCATTATATACCCAAACAATAACTTATCATATGCATTTCGCAGAGACATTGACAGAATCAAAGAAACAAAGACTGACAGATGATAACTGTATACCGGTATGTGGCTGATAACTGCCCGAAAGTACTGATATGCAATTTATTGATTTGGATGTACAAAAATGACAGACTGAACTAACCAAAGAAAAGCAACTTACAGCAGGGCAAAATAGGCCAGTTTCCTACCTTTCAACAGCTCTAAATCATCCCTGAAACACAAAAATTAAGATGCATGAATAAAAGTGAAAAACTGTTCGAATTAAAAAATTGTGGACTGCAGTCTTGAGAGTAAATAACTAAAGCTACATCCAGTCTTTGTTAATCTTTTGGGCCCAATATTAGCAGGGAAGTTCTACATACCTTTCTTACGGTACCAGTTAGAAGAATAATAATTATTTGTTTAAACATCGAGACAACTTACTTTTGGTTATCTTTTCCTTATTCAAGCATTAATGATCAGGCCCTGATTGTTCAGAAGTAAATAAATCTATCCAGCAGATAAGCCGCTATCTGGTGGATAAAATGTATTAGTTGGAGTACATTTTCTCCACGGGATAACGTTATCCGCTCTTTGAACAGGGCCCTGATAAATGTACTAGATCCAACCTATACAATTTATTAGCTGGACAGCGACTTATTGGCTGGATTAAGTTATCTGCTTTTTGAACAACTGGGGCCAGAAGTAGAAATTATAAATTTTTAAGGAGAAATTGGATGCTGGTTCAGTATTGGTTATAAAAAGTTATCAAAAGACCAAAGTTCTCTTACTCTCTATTGTGTTTTAGCATTGAAAGTTTCCGCTCCTGAGCAGCTTTTCTTCTCTCCAAGTCCAACAGCTCACAAACCTCTTCCAAGTCCATCATCAAGTTATCTAACACTTCCATCTGGCCTCCAATGGCATCTAAAAGTTCAATTATTATTAAACCAAAATATTTACTTGCCTGAATTAAATTTGTTATGTTTGGTTGAGTGGGTATTATAATTTTTTATCTTAACATTCGTTGAGATGTGATTTTTCTGAGTTAAAGAAATGCTGTTAATATGTAATGCAATAACTCAATAAAAAAAAATAATGATAAAGGCATCACCACAACAATGCTATAATTATAGCAACTAGGTGAAGCTCTCTTTCTTTAAAAGGGTGAAGTTTTCCTTTTGACAAGAGTAACTCACACAACTTACCATCTTACATAAACCTAACCGAGGCGGCAGAGCGTTTTGAAACGTGGGGGGCTCATCTTTCACCCAGCCATGTGCACAGGGCTGTCACTAAGATTTCAAGTTGCTGGATACATACAACAAGTAGGCGGGGAATCAAACAGCTAGGAATTTCTTTTGATTCTATTTTTCTTCTATTTTCCTATGAAAATAGCCAGGGGGCACGTTCTTAGCAACCGGGGGAAATCCCTTGCCCCTGCCTCTTAATGACAGCCCTGTGTGCATACCCCTACTCAAATTTTTCAAAATGCCCTTTGCATTGTTCAAGCAGACCTCTTTGCAATCTTTACAGCGTCTAGTGTGTCTGTAATCGATTTGTGACAATGCATCAGTAGGCAGTTGTTCAGGCGGTCCTGCTTCATGGTGCTTCAATCTTAGGTAGTTCTTGGGTCGTCTGAGGGCAGAAAATGTGCGCTCTGTACTTCGGGTAGCACAGTTCTCACTGCATCAAATATTTTTCAAGATATTATTTTGCCAAGCGCAATGCTGGTAAAACGATTTGTGAAAAGACCACGAGATTGAATATTTTCCGATATTTTCAGCACCAAAACGCTGTGCCCACCCCAAATTTTTGTTCGGGGTGGGGGGCCTATGCCTGAGTATGCAAAAGACTGAAATATCAAGTGGAGAGTACTGTGACAAAATTACAAAAAGTAACAGAAACTGCTGGAAAAATATTATACCTAGAGTTACCTTCAGCAGATCAGCATCACATCCAGGGTGCTTCAGGATGCCTAGATTTACATTGGGGGTGGAGTACTCAAGAAAGTTTTATATGGGAACGCTTAGCCCCGAGGTCCAAACGCTTAACCTTTTATGCATCAGTTTTGAAAGAGAAGATAATCCTTCATTATATACCTTCCATAGAAAATGGTACCCCTTTATTACACAGACATGTACATGCGTACATGTACCTACAGTAGAAACAATGCATCTCTTTTAGGTTGGCCTGTTTGAGATATTTTGAAAATCCCTTTTAAACACCTGAATGGCAGTTTTCACAACCCTTGTCTATACTTCAGGCCCCAGTTGTTCAAAGAGTGGATAACTTTATCCAGCGGATAAGTTGCTATCCAGCAGGGCAAATGTACTCAAAAGAAACACTTATGGCAAGTTTTACACACAATCCCATACTTAAATTTGACATATGCTTCAACTACATTGATTTTTCACAAATTATAGGCATACTGGAAAAATCTTGCACACATTTTATCTGCCCGATAGCAACCTATCCAGTGGATAAAGTTATTTGCTCTTTGAACAACTAGGGCCACTGATCATGAAATCCCTACCCTTATACCTCCACCCCAAAAGGTACCCTTTTCTGGGAGAGCCTCCCCATATTGTCCATTATAGGGAGTACTCCCCCCCCCCCTCCCTCTGGGGATTTACATGGCCAGTGCATAAAATAGGAGGGAGAGGGGGAATTCAAAGGGCTGGCATTAGGTTAAAGTCACACGTCATTTTTATCTAAGCATCTGTTCAAGTCAGAATAGCACCTACATCAATAACAATCACCCATGAAATTATGTTTGTGAGTCTAGACTTCCTCCTACCAACCTATATCAGCCTTGGCTGTTTTAATGCTCTTTATGACTTCTGGTAGTTGGGCCAATTCACTGTGAAATGCAGTCATGGTGGTATGGAGATCAGAACATTGCTTGGATAATTCAGAAATGATCTGGTCTGCATCCTTAAACAGGAAAAGCATGGTGACAGTCATTACATTGTCAAGGATATGATACATGCATCTTGTTAGCAACAGGAGGTTAATTATTGACATAAGATTGCTGGATGTACAATCTATAGGTATCATGTTCACATCCCTATGTGGTGTTCATTAGCTTTGTTCTACACCTAAGTCATGGCACAAGTTTGTTTTCCCTCCCACCCACGAAGACAAGACAATATTTTTGTCTTTGATTTTGTTTTGTTATTCAATAAACAGATTTTCTGGCCCAAACATGTCATGTACAGTGTACTCATTCATACCCATTCTAGACCAAAATGGTTAAAATCTATACCCTTTGATGCTGCACATACCTATACAGCTTATACCTTCTCCTTCCCAACCTTTCACCCCCTGGGAGTAAGAGTATTAGAACAAGGTGGTGAGGAAGTGTAGTTGTTTAACAATGGTAAATAGAAAGCATTTCCGTTTTGGACCTTTGGGTCTTATTGTGAAATTTCTCAAATGTTTCAAATTCATTTCCTATTGATTGGCAGTTGTTTTTCATACAAACTACTAATTGTGTTTCTTAATCTTGTAAAGCTGTAAAATTTTAAAGTTTTCACAAGCTAAAAATGATGCAGACTTTGAAAACATCACCTCCCTTGAAGAGCTGTAATATCTTTTATTTTACTTGACTACAGGCAAGTGGCAATGGTCGGCACATATCAATTAACTCAATAAATAATTATATCAATTTTTAATTACAAACCTGTGCTCTTTTTGCACATTCCCTTGATGTTTCGTGGAGCTCTGCCCACTCTTTCTGAAACCTAAAACATAACCAGACTCCCATTACATGAATGTGCTGATAAAGTGAATGCAGTACAAACCTACACTTCTCCAGTATAGTGTTTATTCAGAGGGAATGCATCTATCTAGACCGGGTAAGGTGATCTGCCAAACAGATCAGTTTAATCAAAATCTTGGTCCAGTGAAAGCTATCCATATTAAAGTCATCCAAATCTAGCCTGCGTGCAGACGTCTCGTATTTCTTCCTCCATTTTTCGACGTAGGAAGAAATACGAGACGTCTGCACGCAGGCTAATCCAATCCAATCAGCCACTTTTTCCAGCAATGCCCATCACCCCCACCCAGGCAGACCCACAGGCATTATATACATATAAATTTTTAAAAATAAATCAGCAAATGTCCAACGACACAGACAAACAAGTCGTTTAAATGCCCCACAGTACAGCTAAAAAGAAATTGATTTACTAGTTTCTGGGCATAATCTTGTTTTAATGAAAGCTAATTCAGGTCTTGACTAAGTCTCAAATAAGTCTTATTTCTCTGTATTGCTTCAGTGAATGTTCTTTATGTGTATCTACCATCTCATTTCATGTTCCTCTAACAAAGTCAATTAAAAGTTTATTGTCTTTGCTGATTATGATGAACTTATCATTGAAAGGAAGTGACAGTAAGTTGTGAGGTGAAAATCACAAGGCTGTCAGATGCTCTGGGGTAGACTTATGCCTGTCATGGGGGTTGAGCAAATTATGAGGAAAAAATTAATGCCCCACTAATACCCAGGGGAGGGGGCATGGGCATTGCTGGAATTATTTCTGTGCAATGTGTCGTACTGTACATAAGAGGTCACCCTGTAATGATCAGAGAAGTGCAAGCCAGGTTTTAAAAACTAAGTCAACTAGTTGACATTCTTTGTGTTATACCCATCAAAAAAGTTGACCTAAGATTACTTGCTCACAACACACTTACTTGTTTAGTATTTCAGAGCCTGCCTCAAGATTGCAACTGAAGCACTGGTCATCACTAAGGAGGAAAGACAAAGCAGACAAACCATTGAGAAAGATGTTATACGTTCAGTGTGGTAACCGTTAAGTCACACTAGGAGCCTATGTGGCCCACACAGCCTGAGCTTAACTGGGTTTCATTAGCACGAAGCAACTAGGAGTACTGCAGTACTCCCTTTGGGTGGAATGCTAGTCAATTGCAGGGTTACCACAATCACTGTGTTGCTGGTACCCATTTATGCACCTTGGTGAAGAGACAATATTGCTTGTCTAAGGAAACAACATAGCAATGAAGCAACCAACCTACCGTGGCTTCAACCATCACCAACCCTCCGATCTTCCAATTGCCTGATCGAAAGTCCAACTCGCTAACCACTATTGACTATACGTTTATTTGCCTTTTTCCTAATATATTTACAATTAACTCATTGTTTAATGTATGGCAAGGTGACCTCTAGAAACCACCAGGCTTATAGTTGAGGTCACCTCGTATCTAACAATATATGCTTACATAGTTTGTGCAACAAGTGTGCAGCTTTGCCTATTCACTACAACACCAGGCCTCCACCAATTAGTGCCACAGGCAAGGGAGAAAGAAAAAAATTAAAAAATGACCTTCCACACACAGGTCAGATGCTCAAACCTCTCAGTTCAAGGAAGACCATCGTGTAGCAGGTCACAACAAGGTTCAGAATTTTTCTTGAAACAACGTATTCTGAAATAAGTGTCTCTGATAGCCAACCTCTTCTCAATTTCTCCATCATTCAAACATTCAATCACCACAACCCACCGCACACCTTTAACCCTGCTTCCGACACATTTACTCAGCATTCCCATGCGCCACTACCCTATATATGTCATTACTATAGAACAATGATGGGTGCAACAATTCCTCTATAAATATGGAAGACAGTATTCTCCATGATCAACCCTCAATATAAATGTTCTGACTTGCTTTAGAATTACACGAAAGCTGCATTTGTGTACATGTACATACCTCTCGATGATTTCATCAGTGATAAACGTTGTTTTCCTGTTAGCAGATTAAAGAAAACGTTCGAAAGAACCAATTTATTTTACTGATTTAATTTTTTAATTGTTTTATTTTCTAGTTTTTAAAGCTGAAATGTACCATACTGTCTCATTAACAATTAAGCTTATTAAGCTTATTAAATAGCCAATACGATAAGCTTATACATTGCATATTTTAAGCTTCTTTTGTGCGTTATACTGACCGAACTATTTTCTTGTTGACGGCTTTAGCCTTGTCTGCAATTGATTTCCAGCTGCAAAAAAGAGAATTGGGTATATAAGTTAAGCTAAAAATATCAGTGAAAATCATGAAACTGTACCAGGCCAATTTAATACTGTCATGCTATAAATGTCCAACTGGCCTTAGATTCTCCAAAACGTTTGCCTTACCCTTTGCTTAGATCATGCTGCACCGTCTGTAAACGGTCTCTAAAATTATCAAACATTGTTAGAGAAAAGACAGCCACTTGTTTGTATTACTTCGACCAATTTTCCATCTTGATGATCTCTCTTTCTGATCGTGAGCTTCGTTGTGAGCCTCATTGAGTTGCCGCTGACCATAAAAGGCCCATAATGCATCTTGAGTTGAGTTCCAATTATAGCGTGCACTCACGTGAGCGAACTTTATTTTAGATTTTGTATTTTGAACGGTTTTCGAAACTGAAACTGGCTAATGGAGTATTTTAAGGTTCATTGTGCTTGAGGAATATCACTGGAAGCATTTAATTGGAAACTGAAAAATTTTCGAAGTTGTTTTGCTTTCGTGGTCAACTAGTACTTGAACTTGCGAGATCGAAGTCGAAGGGTTTCGTAATTTGTAAACAAGACGCAAAGATCATCATGGCGCATTCAAGCAGTGAATCTCTTATAATGACTTTGCTGGAGCAGATCAGGGTCTTGGAGGACGAAAGAGATAAGGCTTTGCAACTCGCTAACCAACTTGAAGCGAGGGAGAATTGTCGTGGTAATATGCATATAGCAACAGCGAACGAGGACAACGTTAGTGAAAGCTCTCGATCTAGTATTAACAGTGAAGAAACCGACGCAAGATTGGAGAAGTTGAGGGAAGAAAATGAAGCGCTGAAAGGAACCGTGGAATCAATGACACAAACACTTATCTTTGACCTGGAAGAAATTCGACTCAATGAAGAACAAAGAAAATTTAACCTGAAAGAACTTGTAAATGAACCGAATGATGATCAGTCAAGTGAATCGGAGGAAATGGATGCTGACGGTTATAGGACTATGCTGGATATGTGTAAGAAGTACTATGGAAAGATGGTTGCTGAATTGCAAGAGGAAAGAGTTGCATTACAGCAGAGGATTGAAAAACAGCAGGCTTTACTGTTGGAGAAAGACATAAAA
Organism: Pavona decussata; assembly: GCF_977016875.1. Taxonomy (NCBI): domain Eukaryota; kingdom Metazoa; phylum Cnidaria; class Anthozoa; order Scleractinia; family Agariciidae; genus Pavona; species Pavona decussata. The sequence continues at coordinate 1,577,838 of NW_028145475.1, read as the reverse complement.
ATTACTGAACTTGAGACGAAGCTACAGAAAGTGTCAAAAAAAGCGGGAAGTAATTAATAGTGGATTGCAATAGTTTACATCAAAGTTACGTGAGAATTACTGATCATTCAGATCATTATTTTGCAATGTTGAGTGTCAAACCCTCGACGTGGCTACATGAGTGATATTCTTCTTATATATATATATTGTTTAAAGAATTATTGTCACTAGTGCCTAGCAAAAATTGCACATGTAGCCACTTGCACAGGCAAAGTTACTTTTGTTTGAATTTTTGGCAACTTTTCTTGCAATTTTTTAGCTGTTGCATTACCTTTGTGAGGATGGTTTTAGGCAGGATTTGGAAATTACTCATATAACCGTGAGTTAATCCAGGTGTCAAGTAAATCCTGCGGATTCATCCATGGGCTCTCATTGTTGTGGTCATCTGTCAGACTGATGACAACAGCTACAACAGTATGGAAGTCCCATGGGATGCTGGTCTGTCTTCTTGAAATGCTTTGGTAAATTATTTGCAGAAGGACAAAAAGGTTTCAAAAATGCACTTAGAAAGAATGCACTCATCACTTTCCACACCAATGCTATTAGGACTGGTTGGCAACCAATTTGGAGCAGTGGGTGCTTAACCCGTTAGCCCCTAATCTCAAAGAGGAAATTCTCCTATCTTGTCCTCATAGTTATTAAAATATCAAAAAAAATTAACCTTGGGTGATCATATCCTTAATTCTCATGACCTCAATAAGCATTGATCTTACAAGGAGAAATTTGATGCTAATCACTGTTAGAGCTTAGAGGGTTAAGTGCCCCTAGGTATTAAAAATGGAAACTGTCTTGATGTAGTTAGTCAAAGTTGTTTTAAAATTCAATGGAAAATTTCTTGAATTCATTCAATGAGATATGAAGAAAAATTTTCTCAACAGAAAAGGGCAATCTACAGAATTGTCATTGCAAAATGATAACTAGGTAGGAGATGAATATATAACCTACACCTATTTAAACCTTTGATGATGAAATATTAGGTGTATATAGTTGTCACATTATAGGGTAATGAAAGGTCAATGTATTTACAAGGATTCAATGAATAATAACTGTTACAATAAAAGATTCTTGGAAAAGAGGAATATGATTTGAGTGTCACATTTGAAAGGAGCCATATCACAGTTGCTGGAAAGATGTCATGAAATTTTGAGGCATTGTTTTGTCACCAAAGCATGAAATATTTTGCAGGAGTTAATTTTGTGATCTGGTGATTTTTTGGACTTTTTGTAGTATGTTTTTTATTTGGAAATATTGATTTTTCAGCCTCAAAATGGGTTGGCTGATACGATTGATTGGCTGATTGAAATGCTTTTGATAATGGCAGATATCTCAAACAGCACCAGGACCTTACCAAGGTGCCACCAGGAGCAGATGGGGTAACCTGAGAACCAGGCCTTCCTATGGGAAGGGGGAGATCCCCCCCCCCCCCCTCTGAAAAGTCACAGATGGGGTGGTTGCTGCTGCTATTCTTGCAGTGCAAGGGTGCGTTGCTGGCAATTGGCTAAACTAGCCATGTGTCATTTTCCACACTTCTCAAAACTCCTGAAAACAATTTGGGCCCGAAAAGCGATGATGTTTACCAGAAAAATTTTATTCAATTTTTAATCATTTTGAAAGTTGGATTAAGAAACACATTTGGATAACTACTACTAATCGATAGAAAACTATTTGAAAAAAAATTCTCGTGCCTGGAACCGCTTTGAGAAATGCGTCTCTAAAATCCACACCCTTTTCACGATTTTTAGAAGTCTACGACCCACATTCTAGACCAGAAATGGTTAAAATATACACCCGCTTTTGGACAACAATCAGCAGCTCATAGGGGATCACCCCCTCCCCCTTCTTGGAAAGACAAGCAACTCCAGAACATGGTGACCAGGACGCGGCAGGAATTTCGTTGACTGGCAGTTTAGGATGTTAAAGGCTTGTGTGCCTTCTGGCATAGTGAGACATAGCGAGAGATAAAGTAAATGCCGTGACTTATTTTTGCGTATCGTCTTCATCTTTTCCAAAGCGAGACTGATGCACATCCTTAGGCGAAGTATTTAAGGAATGGTTCCTTTCCCTGGCTATTGCACTGTCACTGTAACTGTCACTGATGAACCGGCTATTTTTGTGGGTATTGCACTGTATTAGTGATCTATGCCTCTTTCCACTATGTCGTGAGCGAGCAGGTGTCCGTAACAAACAGGTCCGCAGCGCGTGCACAGCACTACCCACTATTCATACCTGTGTTTATTAACCGAGTTGATAACGTAATTTGGCCATGCACCTAGTTTCCTACACTGAGCTGCTATTTCCAGCGCTAGCCCTTTGATGCGCCCAGACACGACGGAGGGCTGACGAACAACAGGTCATTTCTCAAATCTCTTTACGGTGGTCAATTTTATACCTTATCAACTCAGTTGATGAAAAACATATATTCATTTCCACTCCCCCGCCTACGCAGCACCACAGCTTCTTTGCAAAGTCACCTCTCACGCTGATCATCTATTTTTATACTTCTACCTGTATAGTTGTAACTGCTTGTCAATGCAACAGTACGTTTTGCCCATTTTTAATGGACTTCTCCCGCATTAGACCAGCTGCTGCTTTCTCAAATACAATCTTCATCCCACGTCTTCGTTGTGAAGACCAGTGTTGTCACCACTGAGGTCTCGCCTTGAAGAAGAGGCACAATAAAACAGAAAATGACTTATAGGAGTCTTCATGCGGTACGCTTGTTCATTTATTAGCAAAAAAGGACCTTGAGGCATTTTCTGCTGCTACGCCTTGCATGGTGAAACAAGAAGCTGTTTCCAG